>NC_056557.1:17273299-17359412 GCF_013358625.1 Macadamia integrifolia
GATACATCTTCCTTAAATGGGTAGATGAATTGGACGTGTACTTTAACAACTACAACTTGAAAGAGACAACATTTCGATATGCTTTCTCCCAGATGAGTGATTGTGCTCAAATCAAATGGAAAGTCCGTGAAAGGCAACTTCAAGCTCAAGGATGTGAGCCTAGAACATGGGAAGAAATGCAATACGAATTGCCAGGCATGTACCTATCTAAGCATGAACGAAGAATGTACTTCCCTAAACCAGATTTCCAAAAGCCACCCACAGTTGACAAAAGGAAGAAGGAATTATCGGCCTCTATTGTGCAACGCATTGCAAATGAGCAACGAGAGAAGACACCTCCAAGTCCAACCGATGAACTAGAGTTAAAAGTTGAGGTTACTGTTGAAGAAATTCCAGCAACTCCTATTGTTGAGGGAGAGGTAGTTATTGATGCCCCCATGAGTGGGATGAATGTGGAAGAAGTCAAAAGCGATACAGTCATAATGATGCACAAGGAGATCGAACCCAAGGAGATTGGTGCTCCAACAATTGTGATGCCTGTGAACAGCTAAGAGGAAGATCCTAAAGGAAACGAAATTGAAGTACTGGTTGACGATATCATTAAAGAGGCTGTGAATGATAAGGACAAAGGACTTGAAGAGTCTACGATTGAAGAAGAGCAAGTAGAGGAAGTGCTAAAAGATGACCCCATGGACACATCTGTATACATTGAAGTTGAGTATGTGGAGTTTGTCATCCCCTTGAAGTACCTTGAAGAGCATCAACCATGCCTATACGACTATATCCGTATGATCAAGAAACTACCTGAAGTTTTCTAAAGCTTGAAGAGAGATGTGCACCATGCTACAATCACCCTCACACTCTACAAAATTTAAGGAAAAATCTTTTCTAAGAGGGGGTGAATAGAAGCAGATCAAAGCTTGAAGGAGAAGACAAAAACAAGAGTCAGAAAATATTGTTCACAAAACACTGTTCACGTGGACAGTAACACGACTTACTGTTCACATGAACAGTACTTTGGGTCAATACCTTCTGTTTAGTTTCGTATTTAGTTTAGTTTGGTTAGTTTATATTTTCTAATTGAGCAAGTTATTCAAGTTAGTTTCCGTTTTGGTTAAACAATTAGTTTCTTATTTGAAATTAGATTAGCTTCCTTTTAAGTTCAGCTGTTAGTTTTTATAATTTTATTAAGCTTGGTTAGCAAATTAGACACAAATTAAAAAGTCTTATTTTAGTCCATTAGTTTCCTTTTATGTTATTTCTTAATGTCCAAGTTTTGTAAGGCTATGTAAAGCCATTGATCATAATGAAAAAATGGAGATGAAATTTATGAAGATTGAGTGTTTACTCATAGCTGAGATAGCTATTAACTTGAGAGGTGAGATACCCAAAAAATGAGGGTTGAGATACTCATTCCCTAAATCTTCTCCACCCTTCTCAACCCTCCATCGATTTTCTTTCTTTTCCTTTTATTTGTTTTTCTGTGAGAGAGTTTTTGAGTGATCATTACAAGCTTGCTGAAGTTCAGCCATCAAAAAACTAGTCGAAGGTCTGTAGCTATTGTACTGCAGAACTCAATAAAGTTTCCTAATTCATATCAGCAACATAACTCTCAATTCAACCATTGGAATTGGCTCATCTTTTGAGAGCTTGTTGACCCATCTAGGACCTTCATCTACTCTGAGCTTCAGCTCCATCTAAGCTACGGTTTGTGAGATCTCATATTTCTCCCTATTCAGCCAGATTTTTCATATCCTGCCAGGGAATAGGTCCTTTGTGATTCTAGTCCTACATTACCTGCTTGTCTTCAAAGAAAGAGGAGTAGTTTTGTGGGGCTAGGCTCCTTATGCTACTGTTTTGGGGTTTTGGAAGCAGCAGAAGAATTTTTTAAGACAATCCCAGAGTTTTCCCCAGGATATGTGCCAATATTGCCAGGTAGACAGGTACATATTGGATTGGGTTTTGACTTCCAAAGAATTTATTGGGGTAATATAGGATGTGTTTCTTTTCTAAGTGGGGATTCATGCTTTTTGACTGATATATTCAGTTTTTTCTTTATAAATACTATTTTGTTCTTTGTTTACATCATGGGGGATATTTAGATCTACAGTGGCACCCGCGCATATTTTTCTTAAAGAAATTACAATACGCTTTTATTGATTTACAAAAACAAAGAAAAGCTACGATCAGAAGAGCTTGATAATCTGCAGCCTAAAATGTATGAACTGATATGAGCCATTATTGATGGACTGGTCATAAACTCACAAAGAATTCAGAGACACCTGCATTGTGTGTCCTAGAGGTCAGTGGATATCTAGTGTGTACTGTGTAGGACATATACAGAAATGCCCCAACCCAACCCCCCCCCCAATCCAGTTTCTTTTCCTTACTATATTCCTTTGAGTAAATAAAATTAATTTAGAACTGATTCTAAAAAAAAAAAAAACTGCTTTCAACTTTATTCATACAAGACTAAAAAGCAGGATTGGAGACTAAAAATAGAAATTATGTAAACCCATCAGAAAAAAGAGGGCGGGAAAAAGAAACAAAAGAAGAAAAGAAAAGGAATCACCTTCACACCATGTAGATCAACAGACATAAACTGCGTCAAACGATCATTCAACATATGCTCTACCTGCAATATTAACAGAGGCCTCTCACTCCAATGGCAAAACTCTCACAATGATGAGCACATATAAATAAGAGAAAAACTGAGTTACACCTTGACCATGAACAACATCAAAAAGTGGCATAATCAAGTACAAGTGACATAAATTGACCAATAATTCTGACTGAAATAATTTAATAGATATATTTGAGATTGGAATTAAGACTTGTATATGGAAGTCTGCAGCAGTGTTCACTATTGTCATGGGCCTATTTTGAAAGCCCATATATGAGGGGATAAGTGGCCCATATGAATTTACCTAGTTAGTTGTATCAAGTCCTCTAAGGTTGGGAAGTCTTGGGGATGTCAATAGGTAGTTTCATAGTTAATTGTGAAAGACCTTGAAAATATAAAGTCATTAAGTATATTGAAAAGAGTCACAATGTAAGTCCTATAAATGTAAAGGCCATTAAGTCTGAGAGGAAGTTCCATTTAGTGTCTAGAACCCTCCCAGCCTCTATAAAAAGAGCTGCCTGTAAGCATTTGAAATCAGGAATTCAATGATATTTGGTTTTACCATTCTTCTGTGAGAGATGGACCGCAATGAGATGTTGTTCCTGGTGAGATGCTAGGGTGGTTGGTGAGATGCTGGCCTATGTTTTGGGTGAGACTATTCAAGAAACATCTTCTTATCTTTCTTACTTCTTCCTTTATTTAAAGTTCCCAATTCTGGTTGTGTTTTCACCTCCCTACGATCTTGTCTATCGAGGATTCTGATTTGTTGCAAGGACTGAACCAGACTCCATTGGTTCTCTACTGGTGTTGAACTTGAAGGTTGGGCAAGATTAAACATTAGTTGAGAGGAAAGAGAAAAGTAGTAACGTGCGGAAGTAGGGTTCCTTGTTTTTATCAGGCTGAAGTACTTTTTCTAATTCCCCTCATGTGCCAAATTCAATTGATTTATAAATCCTTACCTTTGGGAAAGGATTTAAAAGAGATAATTTAGGGCTTATAATTCGATCGAAAGTGGTCCCAATAAATGTTTTATATTTGTTATTTACTTAAGATATTATTCATAAATAAGCAAATACCCCCTATTTGAATCCAATAAAAATAGTTTAAAAATCAAATTCCAAGAGAATAAAAAGTCAACCCCCTAGTCCAAGAACAAAAACTGAATTTTTTATCGTAGGACAGATTTTCAACGTTCAAATGCTTGGGGTTTTCTCAATTCTAAAAATTTTATTAATCTTATCAAAGTAAAATATTGCTAAAAACCTAAAGTTCGGTAAAATAATCTTTTGTTTTGATGTCCATAAAATTATTTTCATTCAGGCAATTTTAACAGCATTCATGCGCTTTAAAATAAGTTTGACAAGAATATACCTTTGTCATTACAACTCAGATTTAAGCAATCTTAGGCTTGTTGGAAAGCTGGTTTTGTACTATAGCTAATGCAAAAAGTCTCATGTAAAAATAAGATCATTTGACAAGTCAAATTTATTTTAGAACAAGAGCATTTCTCTAAATGTTGATTTTTGATGACTTAATGTGACCTAATGTTGATTTTTTATGATTGGTGTAACTTAATGTTGATTTTTTATGACTTGATGCGACTTAATGTTGATTTTTTATGATACCAGGTATATGTAGCATACCAAATAATGTTAGAAAATATGGAAAAAAAATAAAAAATAACACTTGTTCGCCTTAAGGCGGCACCTTATTCGCCTAAACGCTTATGCAGCCTTCCAACGCCTTGGTGTCGTCCCACCTATGGTAATTCCATTTCCACTCTTAAAAAGAGCATCCACATGGTAGAATTGGGTAAATTCAATTTCCACCCTGTCCAATTCCATTGAACCAAACACACCCTAAAATAATTTGAGACATCAGTAAGGCCTAAAGATTAAATCTAAATAATGCTATAATGATTTTACCCATTAATCCTTTTTTACATTTTCCTTTCTGAAATTTTTATTTTTTTCAGTATTCAAAGCTTTAATGCCCATTTGGGTTACCCCCTGCTGGTCTAGCATAATGCCATGTTGAAGTGAAACCAGCAGAAAATGCTACTGTATGAGACAATGGATCATGCAATTGAATGGGTCAAGTGATCAAGCACTTCTAACAAGATTCTACAGATAAATGAAAGCCAGGTTACTTACTTGAGAGCGAAGAAGTTCCTTATAGCTACCAAGCTCACGAAATGCAGTCACAAACTTCGATATAACAGGACCTACAACATATAATGACTAAGAAAATTTTTCATAACATCAAACAGACTAAATTCATAGTCTAATAGCATATTGTAATTTCCATCTATGAGGAGAATATCAAGATGTGGCAACCAACCGGCATCACCTATCCCAGGTTAAAAGCAGCCCATTGGATCTAACCATCTGAGAATTTACATTGTTTAGGAACACCAAATTTAATGAAAAACTCCTATTGTGTAATATAATTTTGCATCCAAGGTTTGAGATTTTGACAGAATAGGTCATTTTGATTCCTACCGAAATCAGAATATTAAGTCGAACTAGTCGAAATCTGATCGGAATTTAGAAAATGAGTGAATGGAAATGAGAGGAAATCAAATACTACGAATTTGCAACGAAAGTTTAGGGGATGCTAAATTAAGCATTAATAAACATGTATTAGTGATCAGATGTACAAACCAAAAAAAAAAGAAGCAAACCAAAAGTGCTAATTAGATTTTTACTCTTTATTTTCCTAGTGTAAGCGTGCAAACATTGATCAAATCTAGCAAGAAAAAATGAACCAAGATGATTAGGGCCTGCATGATAACCATTCTATTTCCCTATTTCTCAGCTTTTCTGTTCCTAAAAAGTAAGGACAAAAAAAGAATAGAAATCCGTTTGTTAACACCAATTTATTTTTTTGTTCCTGGGAATGAACCGGGACCAATAGGTTGCTAGAAAATAAGAAAAAAGAAGCGAATTTTAGTAACTTCTCTACCCCAAGAACAAAAGAGAGATAGGGTCAAGGCTTTCTCACGAACGTGTTCGTGAGTCTTGTATCTCCTCCACAACAACTTCGAGCAACAGTTGGGGTTTTTTCTGCACCGAGGTAAGCTCGCTCTTCCCCTCTGATCTCTCACTCACTTTTTCTCTCTGATATCTCTTGGTCTCTTCCCTATATCTCTCCATTTCTCCCCTTCATTTCTCTCTGTGATCTATCTCCATCTCTTTTAGGGTTAGGTTTGTACGAGCTTATCTCCGCAAGAACCTCCAGCAACATCTCCACCAAAGTTATCTTCATCACCGTAATCTCCTTTTGTTTTGTATTTAATAGACAAGAAGAGATTGACAGCTTTCCTTTGCTTTTGCTTTCGTGGTGTCTCCATTCCTTTGCTGAATTAATTAATATTTTTTTTTCACACGACTCTGCTTTTCTAACCTTGGGAGGGGGTTCACGAGTTCTTCAGTTCTTCTGTGTCATACCTTTTATCCTTGCTTACCAACCAAATAAAATAAAGAAAAGCTAAAGCCCCCCATGTCTGCAAGCAACTACCAACCCAAACCAGTCCTTTCACACCCTTTTCCATTCCACCCAAAGATTAAATAGTAGAAAATCAAATCAATAGTCTCTCCCTTACTGATTATCAACAATCAGTTTCCACCCATAGTTGTCACGGGCGCCAAGGCGAGCCAAGACGATGGAGGGTTGTCTAAGCGCTTAGGCGAGAAGGCGCCCGCCTTAAGGCGAACTAGGCGAACAAGTGTTATTTTTTATTTTTCCTATTTTCTAACATTATTTAGTAAGTTATATATACCTTGTATCATAAAAAATCAAGATTATGCCACATCAAGTCATTAAAAATCAACATTTAGTCACATCAAATCATAAAAAATTAACATTAAGTCATATTAAGTTATAAAAAATCAACATTTAGAGAAATGCTCTTATTCTATAATAAGTTTGACTAGTCAAATGATTTTATTTTTACATGAGACTTTTTGTATTAGTTATAATATAAAACCAGCTTTCTAACAAGTCTAAGATTATTTAAATCTGAGTTGCAATGATAAAGTTATGCTTCAGTCAAACTTATTTTTAAGTGCGCGAATACTGTTAAAATCGCCTAAATGAAAATAATTTTATGAGTATCAAAACAAAATATTTTTTTACCGGACTTTTGGTTTTTAGCAATGTTTTAACATGATAGAATTTATAAAATTTTCATAATTGAGAAAAACCCTAGCATTTAAAAGTTGAAAATCGTCCCTATAACCAAAATCCAGTTTTTGTTCTTGGACTGGGGGGTTGACTTTTTATCCTTTTGGAATTTGATTTTTAAACTATTTTTATTGGATTCAAATAGGGGGTATTTGCTTATTTATGAATAATATCTTAAGTAAATGAAATAACAAATATTAAAAACATTTACTTGGATGATATTTGGCATAAATAAGTGTCGAAACACAAGGCAACATGCAGTACAACAAGGCGGCTGTCGCCTAGGCCCCAGGCAAACTGCCTGGACGCCTAGTTGTCGCCTAGGCGATGCCTTGACAACTATGTTTCCACCACCAAGACAACTTTCTTAAACATGTACTGAAAGGAAATTCTGGTTAATGTGCTATGGATTCTAGGCTGTAATCTAATTTTAAGACGAGATGGTTAGGAAGGATTCTGCAAAATGGGAGAAGAACCAATACTAAAGTATAACCGAAAGTGACCTAAAGCTGAAATTATAAGAAGAACCAGAATTATTAGAACTGATCTTCAAAGCTTTTTTTTTTAATGCTAGATGCCCAGCTTTTCCATTGGGAGTGTGGGAAATGTAGGGCAAATATAAAGGGAATAAAAATTTCAGTTTGTGCTATTATAATCCCAGCCAGTGAATGAAAATAATTATGCAAAGATAATTAAAGAAAGGATATGCTTGGCCAGATGTTTTTAGGTGTAGACATTGTGTTTATGTTATTTCCTCAAGTGCTCTCTCTTTTGAGGGATTTATTTATATAGTACTTTAAATACCCACAACTCCAATTGAATGTGTTATTGTGCTAATACTTACATAGGCCATATCAGTGTATGGAGTCTTATGATTTACAATCACTCATCAATATTAGGTTTAAATATTATTTTTATAAAAGTGATTGTTTTTTATGCTTTTGTTTCATTTGGGGGTTTTCATTGTTTTTGTCATGACATAGTTCTAATTAATTTAATAGATAACTTCAATTAGGTCAAAATGGATTCCCAATCTGATGCATTTAATGCTAAGTGGACCGAAGAAAACACTACTATATTTGTAAGGTTGATGGTGGAAAAGGTAAAAAATGGAAATCGAACATCATGTACATTCAACAAGGCTGGGTGGAATAATGTTAGGGAAGGATTTGAGAAAATAACAGGGCTTAAATATAGGATGGTGCAATTGAAAAATAAGGTAAATAAACTGAAGCAAGAGTATAGTAGCTTCAAAAAATTGTTGTCGACAAGTGGATTCGGTTGGAATCCTCTCACAAAGATTTGCATCGTACCATATTGTTGTCTCCTGGGTCCCCCCCCCCCTCTCTCCCCTTGAGGAGGATTTTTTATTTTCCTTTTCTCTTCCCCTCGGGCCTTGTAATTTTTTCTTTTTCTTCTTCTTCGTTGGTAATGAATTATATTATTCACCCAAAAATAAAACATTTGCGCTGTTGAGGACAATACTATTTGGGATATACATATAAAGGTAAGAATAGTCCCTGCCTCTACTTACTAAATTTATAAATTTAAAACATTATATATATATATATATATTTTAAATTTATAGTGACCATTTTGTAATGTCAGGATAATCCTCAATGGGAAAAATTCAAGAAATTTGGCCTTCCATTACGGCCTGGACTTTCAAGAGTTTTTGGTAATACATATGCTACTGGGGATGATACATTAGTAAATACTGAGAGACTTTCCAGAATCAGAAGAGGATGATAATGCTGGTCTTCCATTATGGCCTGAACTTTCAACAGTTTTTGGTAATACATATGCTGCTGGGTATGATACATTAGTAAATACTGAGGACTTTCCAGAATCAGAAGAGGATGATACTGCTGACTCTGCCATTAGAGAGCAGTACAAGGATTCTAATAATGTATTTAATGATGCTGTGTTTGGAAATGACCTAGATGGTTCCTCCAAACATACCACATAGACAGGACTCCAAAGGCCAAGAGGAGGGGTGGCAGTAGCTCCAATGTCTCAATGGCCTGTAAGGCGGCTATTCAAGAAATAGTGAAATCTAGGGGGAGTCACCGCACCAAGGGCTCTGACACATCTAACCATCATCAAGTGATCGAGGACCTCTGTTCCATCACAAGTGTTATGGATGTCCTCTAATAGCAAGACTGATTTGGAGGAAGATTTATATTTCATAGCATTTCCTATTTTTGTTGCGAGCCAGGGATGGAGAGAATTAAAATAAGATGGATGAAGTGGAGAGGTGCATCCAGAGTGTCGTGTGATCAACGTATTCCTTTAAAACTTTAAAAAAAAAAAAAAAAAAAAAGAGTCAATACAGCCGGCTATGATGTATGGTGCAGAATGTTGGGCATTAAGAAGCATCATGTAGACAAACTCAGTGTAACAAAGATGAGAATGTTGAATGTATGTGTGGCAAAACTAGGAATGATAAAGTAAGGAATTATCATATTATAACTGATTTAAGTGTAGTGCCTATACATGATTAGCCACAAGAAAGTCGTTTGAAGTGGCATGGCTATGTTTAACAGAGGTCTTTTAATGCTCCAGTATGAAGGAGTGATTTGATTCAGATCGAAGGAACTAAAGAGCTAGGGGCAAACCTAAGATGACCCTAGGAGAAGTGGTGAGGAAAGACATTCCGATGCAATTGGGCTCCAATTCAAGGTCTTTTGACATGATTTGGAATGCCATCTTCTTCGATGTTAGCTTCAAAGCTCGCTCACTCCCTTTCCGGCAACCACGAGACTCCCCTCGGAACAGTTTGATTGTGGCTGCTTGGGGCCTCTCCCCTCCCTCTGCCCCCCCCCCCACCTAGTCCTTTCCATGGGCTGTTTCATCCTCCCCACCCACCAGCCCCTCCCTAGGGCTTGTATCATTCTTCCCCCTTCCCCCTGCCCCTCCCTCGGGCTTGTATCATTCTCCCCCCCCCTCTCCTTTGTCCTTTTGCCCCTAGGGGTTGTACATTCCCTCTTTTTTCCCTCTCTTGGTAATGAATTTATTATTCACCCAAATAATATATATATATATATACACACAACAAAAGAAGAACATGAAGATGGAAAAGTCTCAAGAACCTCCAATTGACAAACTAACGGGATCATCATTTCCACCACCAAATGCTTCTAAAGAGTCTGCAAACGCAATATCTCCATCACATGCTTCTTCAAGTGCTGTCCTGAGGATTAGAAATGAAACATAAGCAACTTTTCTTGCAGATATAGCTCAACTTAAGTTTCTGAGTATTAAGAGAATGCATAAGTCTGCAGTACACGTGAGTAAATACATATGCATCCATCAAGATTCATGTATACATAAATTAACAAAGGCACATGCAATTTGTAACAAATTATGAATTGTGTACCAATATCACATACAAATGAATGCACACATGCATCAAGATATGAATCATGTCCCGATATCACGTACAAAACATATGAATACATACAACTATATACTTCGAATGGATAAGTTAAAACAGATTTTAGCCTCGCAGACAAAATATGTGCTTAACTTCCCTCCAAGTATGCAAAGTGAAAAGTAATTGCCATTTCAGAACACACAACAGAAGAATTTAAAGTTCAAGTGCAAGTAATAGCACAAACAGTGTGCTTGAATATAATTCCCTTCATAAAAGCAAGCAAGATGAAGATGTATTGCCCTAAATAGAGTGAAATGGAAAAACATTATTCATGTAGCCAACCCCAAGTAGTTGGAATATGCCTTTCTTAAGTTTAAACTGGTTCAGGAAATGACATCCAATTCAAGGAAATATTTCATTATGCAACACCCGACAATCTTGTGATCATAAGCCATCAGCTGTTCCTCATAGTGTCAAGAGTGATGAGGGGATACTGGGTTTAGAAGTTTGTAAAACAGTTGACAGGAGTTTAAAAACCAAGACCGGGAGCCCTTCCAACTGCAGCATCCATATTTTTTCATCTGTGGAATTCCTGGGGATTTGTCATGACATTAATTAGGTTTCTCAATTCCTTAAATGAAGACAAACATTGATCAGTGGAATTCCTGGGGATTTGTCATGACACAAATTAGGGTTCTCAATTCCTTAAATGAAGACAAACATTGAAGACTCATGTCATCGACCTAGAGCACATTTGAGGTGAACTACAGCATTACATCATTTTTGATCGAACTCAATTTCCAATGAGGTATGGTCAACGAAATTAAAGCCCTAGTGGGGGCTTTTGATCCTGGTACGGCAATGGCTCAATGGAGAAATAAAACAATAGCATGCCTACAGACACTGACAAGTTTAAAAAGAATCTTTAAGAGAAGGAAGAAAAGAAAAATCCGATACATAACCATATGATTTGTCCCTGGATAATTCATTCCTACCAAGATGCTCAGCAGTTTACAAGAACACAGCCACTTTAATATCAGAAAAATGTAATAGAATTATAGAAATAGTAAACAGTTTAATACTGACTTGAATTTCTCATAGGCATTATTAGCTATATACCTGAGATTAGATACATGGAATATACTGGCAGTATAGCTTAATGTACTTACATAAATTTCTTACATCCTTTACAAAGTCTTTGGCAGCGATCTTTTAACTCATCTGTGGTTTGCTCAAGTGAATGTACCTACTCCCAAAAAAAGGGAAAAAAAAACAGAAGAGAAAGGAAAGGGATTAGTCCTACCACTCCAAACAATGGACCAAAAATAAATTAATGAAAGGGGTTTTTTAAGTTAATTGGTCAATAATAGTAAACTAAATGAATACAAAATTTAACATCAAATTAGAAATAACGAAATCACCATGTCTTGGGGGCATGAATCATTCTGTGTCAGATAATCTGGTGTTCTCTGATATAGTAACTAAGATACAGATAGCAATTGGGCATGCTGTATCATGTATAATGTAGTGTAATCCCAAAGATTGAGATTGAAAGTCGTGTTTGGTCACTTGCTTTCATGATTTTTGAATCCTTGAGACTATACACCTTAAATATCATCCATCAACTATAAACCATGGTCCTGGGAATCAAAAGGGATCAATATTACAATACTTTTAACCTCCGTCACAATTGGTGAAATAAACAGAATTCTATAGGCCCCATCCTTTATGGTAATGGATGGAGAACCTTTTTTTTTTTTTTTTTCTGGGGTGGGGTGGGTGGGGGGGGGGGGAGAAAACCAATTTTAATGAAGCCAAATCACAACAGCACAGTGAATCAATGATATATAGAGACACACAGAAGTACTTGCTGCCATACTGATAAAATTGTTACAACCACACATCCCAAGAACTCAAGCTGTTAAGTAAGGGCCACAACAATATATATCTCAACACACAGCACCACAAATAAAAGGTAACCACCCTGATCAAATGATCATCCAAGCAAACCTCGACACAATTGAGGATGCCTCAAAGGCAACTCACAAGAGAATAGAATTCCCAAAACAGATCACAGTAACGTTATCGTGGCTGGACCAGCATGAACCGATCCGAAAACCCAGACCACGTGAACCGCTTTTGGTCAATTAAGGCTTCGTAGGGGATAGCATTGTAATTTTTTACTTTATTATGCTTCATTTTGGGTTAACCAAGTAGGGGAATTTTTCTTCTATCAATAAAATTTTTGGGCCCGGCCAGGGCAACCTAGATAAGTTCCTGGTTAAAAAAAAAAAAAAAATGGTTCTTCATGGAGGTGAAGTTGTGAAGCTGTGTGTGACTGCCTGCTGATAAGCCAGTGCTTTCCTCCTCCGATTCTTGCTTTTTTCTTCTTCTTTATTCCAGATATGATTCCTCTTCACTATTCCTCTCTTTTGTTTTCTTATTATTTGTATCCCCATCTTCTTCTTCCTTCTATTTTTTTTCCCTATTTTGCATTTCTGGACTTCACCAATCATACGCTGCCCTGTTCTAGAAGTACCAGCTGTCCCCTCCTGTTGGCTTTGATCTCTTCCCTCCCTTTCTCTTTCTCACTAAGATTGTGGGTATGAGATCCCCTTCCCTAGGCGATTCAACCTGCCCAATTTGACTTATACAATCACCACTATGCTGAAAATCAAACCCATTTTTTTCAGACCTGATCATACTCTTACCCCAGATCTGATTTCAGGGCAATCCAGTTCCCTTAGTGCTTGTCCTTTCACTTGATAATGTCATTCTTAGGAGCGTTACAAGTGCCTGAAATTTCAGTCTGATTGATGTTCTTAGGAAGAAGCGCAATCAACTGAATGTTCTGGTTTACTGCTAGTTGATGTAGATCCCCACTTTGGGCTGAGCTATTGCAGGAGGAAAGCTTAGTCCAAATAGGGCTAGTCGATCTCCACTTAAGTCCACTTAAGTGGTTATTAAAGTGTTAATTTATTTCACTCGTTAATAAGGCCCATTAGGCCCATCGATTTAAGTTGTCAATAAGGCCCATTAATGGCCATCAATTTACTTGTAATGAAGCCCATTACTGGCTAGTAGTTAGTGACTAATTAGTTTCCTAAGTTTGACTAGGTTTATAATGTTAGTCCTAGTAGGAGTACAACTCCTAGTTCTAATGTGACTGCTAATAGCATAGTTTCTGCCCTCTATTTATAGAGGAGCTCTTGTACTCAAGAATTTCAGATTAGAATAAACAAAATTTGCAGTTAATGGCTTCTAAACAGCCGAGATAACTGTGGGTGAGATGCCCGGGCCAAGATAGCCACCCCCACCCACGATTCTCTTGGTTACTTGCTTCTTTCTTCTACTGTAATTCTCTGTTATTAGTTCTTATCTGCTGTGAGATTCAAGGAGTGCAAATCAGATTCTGTTAAGGTTCATTACAGTCAAGATCGACCAGCACCAGTGGAGGTTTTGGGAGAAAGACCGATCTCCTCTATCTTCCATATCTGAGTTCTGTTTTGTAAACCCTTCTAAGGGTGTATCCTAGACTGCCTAAGGATCAATCGATCCACGTCTGAAGGCCAGTTATCAGTCCAGCAGTGGTTCTTGATTCTTGAAGCATTTTTTCTATTTTCTCTCTCCAAGGGCTAAAATCAAGAAACTTCATATCTTTCTCATCAGCGGGCAGAATCAGTTCATCTTTGGAGGTTTTGTCCTTCATCATAAGGCCTACAATCAACCAGAATTGCAGCTCCATCAGAGCTCTACAGAACAAACAGAAGGTACCCTAATCTCTCCTAATCGCAGGGTTTTCTCTCTCCAATCGGTTTGTTTTTTGGTTGAGTTTTGCTTCTGAATCGTCCTTTGATATTTGGGGGTTTATTGCTGGTCTTAGTTCCCTTGTTTCCCTATTGCTATCTCTGATTTTTATCAAGCTAATTCTAAAGTCCTATTTGATTTAGGTTTAGGGTTGCAATACATTGGGGGTAGTTCTTTGTAATCTACTTCTACATTACTAGTTCCTGCAGTCAAATGGTTGTAGACAACCTTCACTTGATTATTACAACTAAGGTTGTGACACCCAAGAATACCAAATGGTATCAAAGCAGACCCCAACAACGTGTGGGGCTACAGCGAGGACGTTGTGCCGAAAGGAGGGAAGTTGTGACACCCAAAAATACGACAAATACCAGACCCGCCTGGGAGATCGGTGAGGTGTCCCCACCAAGAATACAGCAAGTACTAGGAGGTTTGGGAGATCGATGAGGGTGTGTAAACTTTAGTCCCACATTGCCTAGGGAGAGATTACTAAGCTAGTTAATAACCTCTAGCCTTCTTAACATGGCACAATGCATTTTAAAGCCTTGAGGCCCATGGGTCAAAGAGGACAATATTGTGCAAGGTTAATGGAGCCGAGGCGTTACAAATGACACTAGAGCAAACCCCGACAACGTGTGGGGCCACAACGAGGGCGTTGTGTTGAAAGGGGAGAAGTTGTGACACTCAAGAATACGGCAAATACTAGGGGGTTTGAGAAATCAGTGAGAGTGTGCAAACTTTAGTCCCACATCACCTAAGGAGAGATCAATGAGCTAGTTAATAACCTTTAGCCTCCTTAACATGGCACAATGCGTTTTAAAGCCTTGAGCCCCACGGGCCAAAGAAGACAATATTGTGTAAGGTTAATGGGGCCGGGTGTTACAAAGGGCTTGGTTCTTCAATATTACATGAAAGCCCACCTAACCCTATTTGTTCCTATTTAAAATCCACCTTGATTTTTAATTCCAGAAGACCCCCTCTCTTCGCATTCTATCTAAAATTTATCCCCTCATTTGTTTACGTACTCTTAATTACAGAATTGTCATAGCTTTAATTTTTTAGTAATTTATCACTGGCGTAGGCCCATAGCAAACCATAATTATCGTTTTCAAACCCCAGGTTGCATCAGTCCGACAACCCCTTGCTTAGCTAGCTTGTCCGCAACCTCATTTGCACTTCTAGTCTGCCAACTCAACTGAATACTAATTTGAGCTGCTAGCAAAAAATTGGCCATGATAAATAAACTGACACCAGCATCTGAGTAATAAAAAGAAGTGAAAAATACAGGGTCAAGAATGACAGAGGAGCTGCAAAACAAGTTAAGGAAATTGGAGAGATGTCATAGAATCAAAAAGAAATTCGAAAAGCAAGACACAGAAAAAAAAAAATAACAGAATATGCCATGTTGCAAACTAAGAAAAGAAAATATGGACAACAGCTTTCCATACAATCCAAAGACCATGTCAGTCTCTGGATCAGCCATTTAGGTTTCCCTTCCCATTTGGCATCGCCCAATGGCTACTCTTCTGCCTCCTAATTCTCTAGTCTCTTAGAATCGGTCAAAACTCGAAAGTCAGCATCTTTTCTGTGGAGGAGCTCCATTTTCTGGTGACGACAGTGAGTTTGAGGAGTTTTTAAACCCGCAAGTCGCAAACTCTTCTTCTTCTCAGATTCGCATTTTCTAGGTATTTGGTTTCATTCTTTTAGTTTCAATTATCTCTTTTCTCTCAGCCTCTGCGACTGGAGGAGCCTCCATTCTCGGTAAGTTTGATTTTTTTTCCCTTTTTTTTCCTCTCAGATGGAAAAACCAGACCATAACCTGCAGGTTCTTCACTTCTCATCTTCTAAACTTCTCAGTTTCAGTAATCCCTTAGCCAAGGTTCGAAGTTTTGGTTTCAAACCAGGTTTCGACTTTGCCCGAAACCAAAGTATTAAGCGAAACTGTGAAATTTAGACTGAAACCTAGCAAGTTTCAGCAGCAGATCTTGACTGCTGTTTCAAGGCCCTAATGGCAAAATTAGGTCCCGGGACTTCTAGTAAACCTTATTTTAGGCCATCTAAAACATAGTAGATACCTTAGATTATAAAAATTTAAAAGAAATAAATAAATAAAAACACACCAAAAATGGTAGTTTGGGTGATAGTGTACGCTGTAAGCTGTTGCATACTTTCTCTATTATAACCTATTATACATAATTTAGTACTAGATCACACATAATTCAATTAAAACAACTAAAATATGCATTACTAAATTAAAAAACATAAAATTATAAACCATTTCATAATTATCAAATGTTACACAATGGTTTTATACAAACATATGGGAATGATTTGGCCAAAAATCACAGACTAATGTTTTCTAGGAAGTTTCCCTCTTTAGAGTCCAAAGTGTCAAAAGTAGAGAAACAAAACTGAAACCCAAAACACAGTCAAAATTTTGCCAAAACTATGATGTTTCGATCAAAACCATACATTCTATACAAGAGTTTTGACCGAAATGACACCAAAATCTGAAACATGGTGATGAAATTTCAACCGAGACTTGGTACCTAGGTATCGCACCAGGTTTCATTTCGAACTTTATCAAAATCAAAAAAATTAGCGAAATTTTGATAGAAATTGCTCTCAACAGTTGACATCTCACTTATCGCCAATCGGCTACTACGGCTGAATGAGGAAGAATTACATTTTCTGGTTGAATGAATGATTTTCCTCTTCTTTTTTATCTTTTGCCATTCCAATGGACTATAGAAAGTCTATGCAATAGTCGATAACCTTATGATGGGGTTTCTAGCATCTAAGGGTGAATTAGGATTAGGGTCTCTAGCATCTTGATGGGTAATGCAGTCTTCCAATACATTATTACTCAATATGTCTTCATTTAGTAGGCTGTAGAAATAACCTTTTCATCTCTCCTTAATGTCGTCCTCATCCCTTATTAGTACTTTACCATCTTCACTTTTAATACATCTAACATGGTCAAGATCTCTACTCTTCCTTTCCCTTGGCTATTGTATAAATATTCTTATAAAGATCTTTATATTTCCCTTCCCTTGCTTTTCCCACAATCTCTTAGCTTTATTTCTGGAAAATTTGTACCTTTTTAGATCCTTTACATCCTTAGTCCTTCGTCATGCCTTCAAACTAACTTTCTTAGTCTCAATGCCTGCTTTAACCTCATCATCGCACCACCAAATCTCCCTAGAGGAATAACGCATTCCTTTTGATTCGCCTAAGACAACTTTAATAACCTTCTTAATACAAGTAATCATCTTGTTCCACATCAAATTAGCGTCTCCCTCAAAGTCCTACTTTCCTTGTTTAGTCATTTTATCAGTAAATTGTTTCAAATTATCTCCTTTAAAGCTCCACCACCTTATCCTAAGGCAATTAAGCTCACCTTTCTTACGATTCTACGTGGTGAAGCACATGACCACTATCTATGTCGTGTGGTTAGGCTCTCCCCAAGTATAAATTTACAGTTCTTACATAACAATATAGCAGGCCTTCTAGTTAGGAAGAAATCTAGTTGGCTACTAGAATGCCCACTTTTGAAGGTAACTAAATGCTCCACTCTCTTTTCAAAGTAAGTGTTTACAATGGATAAATCATAAGCCACAAAAAAATCTAAAACTGAGATCCCCTCTTCATCCCTCTCTCCAAAACCATATCCTCCATGTACACCTTCATAGCCTCTTTGATCTCTCCCAGCATGTCTATTCAGATCAATTCCTATACTAATCTTTTCTCCTTAACTAGACACCTTGTACTAATCCATCCATGTGTTCCCAAAATTGTAACTTACTACTTTTATCCAATCCTACTTTGGTTGTGTAAGCGTTAATCATATTGACACCTTTTTTTCCAACACAAGCTTGATAGATATAATCCTATCTCCAAGTATTTTAGCATCCATTACATCATTCATTAAATCTTTTTATCCATTACTAAGTCCTCTCCATTTTTATTACTTTTATCCCCCATATACCAAAGTTTAAGTCAACCAACTCCTTACCCTTTTTATCCTTTCATCTGTTCTTCTCCTCATAACATCTATCAATTCTAGACTCTCATTTATTAAAGATCCAACGTTCCAAGATGCTAAATGTAATCAATAAACAAGATACTCACGAGAACCCTCCACACCCCACCCCCAAAAAAAAAAAAAAAAAACAACTACAAAGATACCAGACTAGAGGTGCTGTTAAGGACCGTGGCCCATAGTCCCCTGGTTTTGGATCCATTCCCGCCTTCACCTTGGTGGAACTGGTTGAAGGGGTTAAGGGGAGGCAGGGTGAAGTTGTAAGCAACAAAAAGAAAAATACCTAAAAATTCTGATAATGAAAAACATAATTATCCACCCACTCAAACAAATCTTAAGAAACTTAGTTATTAAAACAAAGAGGTACATTTCAACTGCACCCTGTATATCTTTCACAAATGTCTTGCATTTTTTAATAGCTGGGCAGGTGGATCTCCATGGGCAACAAGTATGACACAAACCCAAGGATCTTATCTTAAGCTTTTGCTATTCTTCCCTTAATTTTAATTCCACGAGTATTGGGAACTCAAAAACCAAACGGTTTGAACAAACAGCAAAGAGCTAGTCATAGGGTATGTGGTTTCTTATCAGCCTTCTGATTTTCTACAAGATCAGCTAACAAAATAAATTTATTGGTTTTCAATTTAGTGATCAAAACCAGAGCCCCAGACTAGTCTGTAATGAAACCAAATTCAACACAGATATCTATTACACTTCTAACGCAAACTCAAAAGACAAACAAGATCTAATAACACCAAATGTGTAGAAAAAATGAGGATCTACGGTACGAGAGTTATCGTCTGAAACCGACCTGTTTCCGGAACATTGGGGAATCTTCGAGCTTGATGAAGGCCGCCATTGTTCTTTGCAGGGGATGAGACGCCAACGGGCAACGGCTTGACAAAGGCGAAAGAAATGGAAGTTCTCTCTCTCTCTCTCTCTTCCCCTCTTTCTACTGTAGTTCAGATCTTCAGATCGAGAAGGAATCGGTCGTAAATGATTGAAGGATTATGACGTTAAAAAAATAAAAATAGAAGACTGATTCATGTAATTAATTACTTTGTGAAGTGAGCGCATGTATTTGAGTCATCACTCGTCATATGACACCTTTTTTTTCTTTTCTTTTTTTTTTCTTTCTTTTAGCGACAAACCTATCGTGTGTCCCACCGTTCTCTACTTCCTAGATTCGACCATTATTTTGGTTTTTCGGTAGAGGAGGCCAGAGAGACCATCATTATTGATTACCCAAAGTAATTATAATAGCGGGAGGAGTTTCTATAAAAGGCAGCGTGGTTTCTCTATCAACATAAGGGTCAATGGAAGTGTACATAAAAGCACTCATAAATTTTTACTTCTCATAAGAGGTAGAGTGATATTTTAGTTACACATATGTCTGTGTAGGGTCTACACTGCTGTCCATGATTTTTTTTCTAATAATAATAATAATAATAATAGGCTAGTAGAATGCTACATGATAGCGTAGGTACACACTACGGTCGCAACCAATGGGAGGGGCACACGAGAATCTTCAATGTGAGATGGCACAGTTTTTTCACACCCACTTTGTCAGTACACATTGTCAAATAGTGTCATTTCTGTTAGGAAAAAGAATCTTATGATATTTATTTTCCTATTGTTAGGAAAATAAACTTGATCTTATCTATTATGATAAGATTGGTTTTGATTTAATTGTTGACTCTGAATAGGAAACCCATTACTTAGTTGAATATTTCTTAAACATTAACTTGACTATTGTAGAGGAGCTTAGATCCAAGGGAATGCAAAGTTGTACGTGTGGGAATAACTCAATGTGAAATTGCTAAAATTGCGTGGAGGCTATGCACTTGTGGAGTTTTAGGTAACAATCAAAACTTTCGTATTGATTATTTCTTGAATAGTCGACCCTACCGGTAGGATGATCCAAATCGTTTTCGCCGATACCATCTAACAGTGAACTACTCTTTTTATTTCAATTTTTCTTTAACGTTGTTAAAATTGGAGTTATAAATTTTATTTATTTTTTTATTTTAAAGGGAACCAAAAGCACTGGATGTGAAATTCACTGTTCCGTGAACAATCATCAACCTCCCCTAGCGTTTGTCTATATTACATTCTCCCCCTAAAAATTTGTTATTACATTTAAACTCACCCAAACTAACATCGTGAGAGAGTTGTTAGCTTTTTAAATAAAAAGACGATTTTACTCTTCTTCCTCCTCTCCCTCCTCCTTCTTCTTCTTCTTCTTTGGTTCCCAAAGGAAGAGGGCTGCTAGCAGTGCCATGAGGGAAAGGGCTGGGGCAGGGGCTGCTGGAAGAGGAATGAGCTAATGAGTGCTTCACTAATGGCACGCTAACGGCGTCGTTAAAAGTAGTTGGAGTGGACGGCGTCTGAGGACAATCACTTGTGCGAGAGGTGATGTCGTCTTCGACGATGACGAAAATGTTCTTACCATAGCACTGCCCCATCGCTTGCTACGACCGTTCGGAATCGAAAGATCGGTCAACGTACTAACATGGGAATCAATCTGTTCTTTGTACGGATCTGAGGATTTTGGCAGCACGGAGAGAGAGAGAGAGAGAGAGAGATAAAAAAGATAAATCATAAACAAAACATCCAAAATAGAGAGGGAATAAATGAATTGAATCAGATAAAATGAGAGACACACATGCAAACAAAGCGGTTACAAAAGAAACCAAAAGAGAAGGTGAGAATTGGCGAGGACTAAAGAAAGAGAAGAATGAGATTGCATAAGCAGACAAAGAATGAAGAATGAACAAGATAGGAAGAAGGAGAGAGGTGAGTTCTAGACAAATGGAAAGGAGGAGAGAGAGAGAAAGGGCTGAGTTCAGGGCAAATAGAGGAGAGGAAGAAGAAGGGTAAAATCATCTTTTCAATTTCAAAACTAACATCTCTCCCACAGTGTTAGTTTGGGTGGATTTAAATATAATAAACGACTTTTTAGGGGGAGGATGTAATATAGGAAAATGCCAAGGGAGGTTGATGTAAATCACCCTTTTTTTTTTCAATTTCTAAGCCTCAAATGACTTCATTGCCCTTGGACTTAAGTCATGGCATGATTTGCTTATTGGGCTTTATGGTTGAAGACCAAATTGGGTTTTTTTTTTTTTTTTAAGGAATCTTCTTTTAAATTTTGGGCTTGGGCTTGGGTTAATAGACCATATGTTGGTCCATGGACCTTTAAATTGTTTAGTTATAAAATTGTTTATTATGCCTCGGGCCTTATTAAGATTGTTTTATAAGGCCTTGTGAGTTTCAATCCGTTTGAACAACCTATTACTTTTATAAAAATGGGGTTTGTCTTTTATGGGCTAGCAGTCCAACCCAAGGCCAGTCAGATAAAAAATGGGTTTAATTTAAAAATGTTTTAATTGAAACCCATATAAACTAATTTTTTAGATATTTTGTCACTAATGCCATGGGACCAATCCATATTGTTTTTCTTTTAAAAGACTCTTGTACATTAAAATGTTTAATGTTTTGGGTTTTTTTTTTTTTGGGGTCAAGAGTTTTAAGAGTTAAAATCCTTGTCAAATATGTGAAGGTGGTGGGTCCTATTACTAGGGTCCACCCACTTCTATTTTATTCTTAATATTTTACATTAAAGCGTTTAATGTTGTGTGACCTTTAGGGGTCAACTCTTTGGGCTTCTTCTTCTTTTGTGGAGTTACTTAAAATTTGTTTTAAGTAAAACCGAAATGGGATTTGTTCTATAAACCCAATTTCAACCTAACATCTTGCTAGGTGACCAACGATTGAGACATCATTTTCTAATAATTAATATTTTCTATAGGATTGATATCTCTAATAGTTAATAATTTATTTAAATTATTAATATAAGGCATATTAATATGTAAGACATTAATGAGCTTAATGGAGAGTCCAATACTGGTTACCAAGCCTATGAATTTTTTTTTTTTTAATGTCAATTATCTAAAATCTTAGTTTGACTAAGTGGGACTCACATATTACGGTATTATATGAAAATTAATATTTGTGCATTTTAATGGATTTACATGTTTTGTTACATAAAATGTAATAATCTATTTTACTCAATGTTAGTGAAATAGAGTACGCATTTGTGAGGTGGGTTGCACCATGGGTCAAAAATATTATATTATACATAGAGCCCAAATAGACTTGTAACTTAAAGTGTTAATTAAGTACTGCTTTTAGAAAACAGTGTCCATTAGTTAATTTGTACATTTATATATTCTTTGAATTTCTTAAAACCTTAGGGCCCGTTTGATAACGTTTCTTCTGTTTCTATTTCAAGAAATGGCAGAAACATAAATTTCCGTTTCTAGAAACAGAAACGGAATTGAAGGTGTTTGATAAGTCATGTTTTTAGAAGTCGATAATAACTAGTGAAAAAATGGCCACAAGTCGTTTCCAGAAACGGCGAAACAAGTTGAAACTTGTTTCGCCTGGGTCGTTTCTTGAACCATAAATAAGTAGAAATTTCTATTTCCATTTCTGAAAATAAGTGAAACGAAACAGTTTTATCAAACGCTTTTTGCTCCGTTTCTTGAAACGTTATCAAACGGGCCCTTAGTGAACCCATGGACCCCTAAACCTATATAATTAAATATGATTTAATGTTTGATTTTGGATGTGTGATAATTTCATGTACATGAGATGTACATATGCAAAAGAATTGTTAAAAGTTGGCAATTTAAAATGTGATGTTGTAAATCTTAATTTTCACATAAATGAAATGAAATGATCAAATGCATGCATTAGCTAGTAGTCATGTGATTTAAATAAACCAAGTCAATGGATTTTTATGTGGATGGAATGCATATATGTGATTGTAAAATTTACCTCCTATTATATGTTACTCTTTCTCTCTCGCTCTCTCCCCTCTTCCTCCTCCTATCTTTTTTTATAAACTAATGTATTCCCCTTGGGCAACCAAATTGGTGGGTTGGTTTTCTAAGGTTTCTTTGATAAAGAAAATGTAAAATAGAATTAGGATTTTATTTTATCATGTGATGATCGAGAGGAAATTGATGACAATGATCGTAAGACGATCGAAGATGTTGATCAAGGGTTGATTGGAGGTGTTGATAGCTTGAAAGAAACATCTAAGATCAAGGTGAAATGTTTTTATTTTATTGTTTCCAATGTAATGGTTATTTTAATGTAACTTGCATTGACACTATCACTTAACTAAGTTGAGTGAGAGTAGCTAATGAGGCTATGTTACTTCTGCTCATCTTGGAATCAAACTAACTTTCATGAGATACAAAGTCGATTTGAGTCCAGATGTCATCCCATAACCACTATAGTTGATAATTTACATGTGATGTTTATTTTAATTGCTTAATATAAATACTTGTTTTATTACATGTGATGTAAAGATTTTTATATACATATAGACAATGTATTGAATATATGTTTATATGATTATCTATGTATATGAGTTCCTATTTCCTTCATTATAAAGTAAGTGTGATATGGAAAACCCTAACTGATGGGATTCTTATGGCCTCCCGTGGTCGATGAGGGTAAAGATTTCATAGGTCAATTATGACAAGTGCCAATAGGAGAATGCTTATGATTGATCAATGAACGATCTACACTCATCTCCTATGTGATAAGTAGAGGACATGGTCAGTAAGAGATGTACTGTGATAGTAGACACTAGCTCACGATGCCATGATTCACTTTGAGACGATGGGTATATACTTGACCTGAGTATGTGTCAGCCAAGAGGAATGGACATGGTACTCAGGTAGTCAAAATTATTAGAAGTCTTTTGTGATGGACAGAATCAGTCCAGTCAATCAACATGTGCACAATGAACTCCGATAAGGTAAGTTATGCATGTAAGGGTTGAATTATTCTAATTCATAACCCAAATCTTTACAGAAAGCATAAGGTGTAAGAAACTGTTGATTGAGCTTCACCCACTTGAATTCAATGATATGTATTTGTAAATTAATTGTACATCATTGCCCATTTTACCATCACTAACCAACTAATTATAATAATGTTAACCATTTGTCTGATCAAATTATTTGGAATAGATAAGACTATTTGTTCATACTTGTATTTGAGTAAATTGGTTTATCCTGAAAGATAATACTCTTCCCTAATTGACTCTATGATACTCTTTATAAATTGTCAAGGGTTATAGACATGACGAGGATGCTAATGAGATGCTTGATGAGTAAACTAAAGATACTCATTGATCGTCAATTGAAGTCTATCATATTACCCAAGATGACTTAAGATTCTCATATTGACTATGTCATAATAATGATATGTCACTTTATGAGATTGAAATATCTTAAGTTAATCATGGATGTTTATTTCAATGTCTTATCTATATCATCGACTACATCTAATGTAATTGGTATAAATTTTTATTTATGAAAAATCAGGGTAATAGTAATAATGTTTGTAGTTTTCTCTTCATGTTCAATGCCCATTATAGTTAAAAAAAGAAGAAGAAATGCGTGGTTATGACCCATGTGTCAAGTACTATGGAAAAGAATGATACAAAGAATTGTTAGCTTTACCTAGTCACCTTATGAAAGTAGCTGGATGAAATTTTTTATAAAATACTTGTCCTGTTTAAATATATAGTGTTGGTATGACCGACCGCCACATAATATGTATGGACTTTGGTTCCTCATACATATTTACAAACTAATTGTATAGTTTAAATGTGATAAGAATGTTTTATGAAAACTAAAAATCATCTTTTAACTGGGACTAGAGTTGTTTCAATTCATCCATAATTGCTTAGTTGAGACAACAAATGAATTTTGATCAAACCATCTAGTTTCGTTTGTTTGCTTGCGGTCATGTCTTGTTTCAAAGATTCATTGAAAGCAATCCTATTTACACTTCCTTCGATTTTTTTTTTGATATAGATAGACATGTTTTTATACAATAAAAACTCTCTTTTTTTATACAAATGAAATATTTTTCTAAACTAAAAAAAACTAAATATAAAGGAATTCCAATTAAATTGAAATAAGATAATAAGATAATTGGAATTGTTTTTTTTTTCTTCTTTAGTTTGTCTTTAAATTTTGAACTATGGTAATGAAAAAAAATTAAAATTTATATGTGCACTCTAGTTAACTTCACACTTTTGGTGCTTGTTGTAAGATTGTATAGAGTTGATAGAATTTATAAGTTGGGAGGGATAAGTTTCCAGAATGTTTGAAGGAAAATCCTATGTCAACTTATAAATCCTATTTATGAGGACATATGAGTAAGTCTTTTTTCTGAAAAGCTGTATAGCTATTTGTATCTTAGAGTTAATTTATACTAATGTAGGTCATCCAATAAATACTCTACCTGACAAATGTATGAGTATTAACTCTTGATAGATCAAGTGAGAATATTTATCAAATATTTTTTTGATTATCTAAAATGGTAGAAGATCGAGTTAATTTATACTAATGTAAGTCATTCAGTAAATACTCTACCTGACAAAGGTATGTGTGTTAACTTTTGATTAGATCAAGTGAGACTATTTATCAAATATTCTTTGGATTATCTAAAATGGTATAATATCTCTAATTGAGATACCCGGAGGAATTATATTGTATGATGTAGTAAAAAGATCGATTTGACATTATAAGACAATGTTTGACAGCTATTTTATTAGCATTGTACTTTTTAAATAACAATATTCATTTTGAACAAGTATCCATCTAAATTTAAGTCTAAGGAGCCTCTTGAATAATAGAATATATGAAAGTCTATTTTATAAAATTTTAAGGTATATGAACTGTTTAGCTTAAATACAAAAGCAGTTAACAGATGAGATGAAATATAACAATAAATAGCACAAAGTTTGCTAATACTATTTGGCTGACTTTTTTTAAGAGAATTATATTCCATTATGATATATTTCTGAAGACATATAATAGTTCTATGTGTACTAACTAAATCGATATTTGTAACTCATATCTTTTATATAATATCCTTGAATGTCTCAATGTTATAGGAGAATGATTAAATTTCTTACATGCTATACCTTCCTTATAAATGAGGATAACTATGTAGAAAAATTCTACAAATAAGTATGGTTCTTAAGAATCAAACAGATTTTTATTGAGGCTGTATAGGATATAGAAACAGATGATAATAGAAAATTGAGCTTTAGAATAGTCTTTTTCATTCTTATTGAGTCTGAATTTTTAAAAATCCACTATAAGGTGTATGCCCATTGGATGTAAGTGGATCTGCATAAAGATGAAAGAAAATGTTGAAAGAAATAAAAAATTCAAAGCATAACTGTTGACAAATGGTATATCCTTAGGGTTTATTGTTGACAGATGCTCACTGTGATAGTCATAGATTCGACAATTAATATCTTGAAAAAAGTACTAACATATAATAGCAAAGAGAAGAGTGCATGTCGTTGAAATCTAATCGATCTCTTGAGAATTTTTATTATTTGAAACATTCGTCTTTGATCAAATAACAAATCGTTTGTTTTGATCAATTTTTGGATGGATCATGTGTTCAGTGAGAATACAAAATTTTTCAGGATAAAATAGTTGGATTGCTGTCAAGCTTTAGTAATTGAAAATTACTAAGAAGTGGACCTAAGTTCGTAATGTTATTACTTGTCAATCTAAGCAATATTTGATTATTTAGAAATTTGACAAGTGTGACAGGTAATCTATAATATTCAAGGTTTTGCATTTAAGTGATAGTGTTATATTTTGAAATAGTTCCAAAGAGTAATTTATCTTGAATTTCACTATAGTAGTAGTATGTTTGGCAATTAGCCAAGTTGTTTGGTTGATAAAAGTTCTAGACTAAACAAGAGACTATTTATAAGCTTGTAAAAATATTTATTATCCAGATATGTGATAATAAGAATGTTTTACACTTGAATAGGGAATTAAATTTGCACAATATAAAAAGATTAATCAAGGCAACTGATGAGATTAACTTAAAGGAATAGTTTTTTCAAATCTCTTTACTAAGGGATTGATGTAGGATGTGAATATGTAAGACAACTTGATAGTTTTAATATATAAGTGGGCGTTTGTTGAAATTTTTCATCATCAATCCATATTTATATGAAAATTATATAAATCAATTTGTATGATTTAAATAACGGGTCTTTGTAAGTACTTAGATTTTAACCTAAAACTGTTCACGACAAGTGCGAGTGTACATACAATGTGTACATTGAACGTGATCATATGAAAATTTTAAGTGTTATTGTTTGTTGATTTAAAATGAAATTCTCGTGAGTAGTGTACGGTCGGTCCTTTGACCTGAGGGGTTCTTATCGATTCAATCACTCATTGTGAGTTTTGGTGCACTAATGATTGATGTCTCTTTGATTATATATCGATGTACTAGATTCGCATTATTTGGTTATATTCGAAAAAAATTCCTAACAAGGAATCCACTACCTTTATTGGGAGAATATCAAGGAGAGAGAATGACTGTACTTGATTGGATATAAATCCGATAATAGTGGCATTTTTATAAATATTTTACAAAATTTTTAAAATTAATATTATTTATTAATATTTATTTTCGTAAGTGATTTTAGAAAATGTTTTCTTTGGCTCAGTCAGAATTACAGAATCTTTGAAAATTTTTCTATAGACTGGGGATATGAAAATATACATATGCCCTATAGTTTATAATGTGATATTGTATTATGGAGGGACTGATGCGTAATAATCTATTTAAATTGAGTATTGGTTGTTACATCTTATTAGCTTTATATGTGTTGGTTAATCATGTATTAGGAATGCAATATGGTTAAGATGAATAGCATGCTAGGTGGAATCCCAATGTGATCCTACCAATTTCCTATAAGTTCAACCCATATGTACAACATTCTAATAGTCATGAATTTTTTTTGTGATCTAAGATTTTGGATCCTCATAAGAGATGGGATCTCATATTAGGATGGAGGAGATTGTTAGGAAAAAGAATTTTATGCTATTTATATTTCTATTATTAAGAAAAAAAATTTGTATTATTTATTTTCTTAATAAACTTGATCTTATCTATTATGATAAGATTGATTTTGGTTTAGTTGTTGGCTCTGAATAGGAAACTCATTTCTTAATTGGATGTTTCTTAAACACTAACTAATAAGGGATTCTGATTGGCTAAGAAGACATAACATTTGGCTCACTAAAACAACGTGGTAGAGAGATTAGAATATAGTTCTCACGGTGCTCTCCCTCCTCAAGAATCGTCTCTCCCATCTCCCTCTCTCTTTCTCTTCCTCTTTGAGTGATCGAGTATGATGATTAGAGTTTTATGAAAACCCTAACTATTGTGAAGGAACTTGGATCCAAGGGAACGCAAAGTTGCATATGTGGGAAGAACTCACTGTGAAAGGACTAAGATCACGTGGAGGCTCTGCACTTGTGGAGTTTCAGATAATGATCGAAACCCTTGTATTGATTATTTCTTGAGCGATCAATCCTACCGGTAGGTCAATCCGAATTGCTTCTGCGGATGCCGTCTAACACTTTCTTCCTATAATAACTTTGGATATCATTCGCCAATGATTTAAGCATGTTCATATCAGTTTTTTTTTCGGTGAATATATATCAGTTTATTTGATTCCAATGTAAACTATTCGATTACATTTAAGCTTTTTTAGGTAAAATTGAACTATTTAATAAAAGAAAATTACATATACCTCCCTTGAGGTTTGACCTAATTACATCCACCTCCCCATGTTTCATTTATTACATTTCGGCCAAGAGACATAATACCATGAGTGAGTTTTGAGGTTTGATCCGTTAAGTCATGTCATATTTTAGTTAATGCCCATATTACCCATCCTTATTTTGACCCTCTTACCCTTTCAATATAGAACATCATCTTGCATCTCACATTTTTCTTCTCCGACTACCTGCATATATGAACATGTCATCTCTGATGAACTACAAGAACTAACCTCTCCAATCCGACAGTCTTTAAGCTATGAAGCGCCTTGGAACACTGTATTCTCGCTGGCCGAACAGAGATAGAGAAGGAAGAGGAAATGAGTGTATGTTCGTTGCTGCAATCGGCTTCGAACACTCTGTTCCTGCCACTGCAATTTATTAGAACGGAGAAGGAGAAGAGAAAGAGGGTAATTTGGGATGTTTTGGACTGTATTTGACTCAAATGAGTTAAGTAATTGCAGTAGAGATTACAAATTTTCTTTTCTAGGGTTCAATAGTTAGAATCAAATAACAAAGAACTGACTCAGGTGCTGACCGATTTACACCCGGAAAAGGTGGAAAATAAAAATTAAAAAAAAAAAAAAAAGTTACAGAGGGACGCATAAGACTAGAGATCAATTCAATAACTCTAAAACCGCATAGTATCAGACCAAGATGGGCAAGGAAAGTATCATCCCTAGGATTACCCTGCAAGAGAATAACAAGCCATATATCAGACCATTTTCCATGGCCAATCGAGAAACAAATACTCAGAAATCACCTTCCTTTTAATGGATGGCTTCACTTATTACGAGAAAAATTTTCATTCCAATTGTATGCAATGTAAATATTTTCTTAATTACTTCTCAATGCCATATTTCGCATTAACATGTCAAAATAAATGTCTGAAAATCCTAGAGGAAAGTCTTTCTTTTCCTCCTCTTTTACTTGCAAACAAATGAAGTCTTTCAAAATTTCACTTATTACCATTCTAATCCCCACCTCCCCAACCCAAGATTGACTTGACTATTGTGTAGGTTATGCTTGTTGTCAAGAAATGGAGAGAGAGAACAAGCCCACAATGATTTTTTTTTTCTTTTTGGGTGGGGGGAGGGGGAATGGGGTGATGATGATAGGAGGGGTCTTATAAAGGGGAATCACCATCGTATAATTGTAATTACATTCTGGATCCCCTGTAGAGCATAATAAGCATGCCATAGCTGTTGTTGCGGCCACTGCTGTTGTCAGAGGCTATGGCGGCGGCTGCTTAGGTAGCTGCCGCCGTTGATAGGTTAACCAATAGTAGTGGCCGCTACTTTTCAACCTAAGTGGACGTCGGCAAGCGTGAGGAGTGGGCTGCTGTTAAGATTCAATCTTCTCTAAGAGGCTATTTGGTTAGTATTTTTCTCTGCAACCTCAGCATTAAAGTATGATTCTTTGCATTACCTTATTCTTCTGATTTGCAGCTTCAAGAGAGGGAATTTCCTTCTTTTCCACTTCAATTTTATTGCAAGTAGCTCTATTATGGAGTCATAATTGCCCGTGATTAAATCGTTAGTGCTAAGAATTAAGATTTGGTTTTCAAACAATCATTTTTCCATCTTCAGATTTGGTTTTCAGATAATTGTTTCTCAATTAAGAATTAAGATTTGGTTTCAAACAATCATTTTCATGATTTGCACCTTCCTGCTGGAGTCATGGTGTGGATCTCAGCGGGAGTTGGAGCCTTCATGGTCAGTGCCGGTGCCAATGATTCCTTCTTCGGAGTAGAGTTGTGGCTGGTTCAAGAGTAGTCTTTGTAGGAGGAGCAGTGGCGGTTGGCGGCAAATGAGGAGGCAACTTTGTAGAAGAAATTTTAGGATTGAAGATGTAATAAGGGTAAAATGGTTTTTAGATTTAGGATGTTTTAGATCAAGATATCATAAGGGTAAAATAGTCATTTTCACTTCAAACTAACACTTCACACACGGTGTTACGTCTTATGGGCCGAAACATAATAAATGAAACGTGAGGGGGTGGACGTATGGTTTCACATGTTAAACAACTTTGGTTAAATGGTTTTATAAGGCCCTTTTTTTTTATTTCTTTTTTTTTTTTTTTTTTTTTTTTGAGAAAATTGACACTGCGGGGGACTATGGTTTTTGCTCCTAGACACGTGGGAGGCGAATGATCTCCCCACCGCCTATGAAATGTAGATTGATGCCTTAGTTGATACTTTTTCATACGCAGAAGCCAAATTCTCCCACAGAAAACGCTTCCCCAACATTTTTATTCCAATAACTACTTTCCATTATATGTCTTTCAATTTTTTTTATTGAAACTACTAATGTATGAACGGAATTGTTACATTATTTTTTTTTTAATAGTCCTTTTTCACACCATTACATATTACAAACTATTTATTGTTACTATTAATGGTTAATTATTTTCAGTACATGTCTTTTAATATTTTACTCAAATGGCTATGTGTTTTTATTTATTTTTTTATAAAGTTGTCATTCAAATTTGAAATTGTTATAAATTTATGGGGAAAGGCTGGGCCCGCTGCCAAGATGCCCAACATGTGTCTTCCTCTTTCCTCCATTTTGGAAAAGACTTCCTTGCCCACTGTGTCCAGCCCTATAATTATGTATGCCGCTAGCTTTTTCATGCCCTACCCTCTTCCTAATTTTTGTATTCAAACTTTGCTGAAATGTAAAATTTAAACAGCTAGATTAACTCAACTCTAGATTAACTCAACTTACCATTATATATATATTGATTGGTTTTTAAACAGTTTACCATTGATCTAAACAGTCGATTTGGTTTAAAATGTTTGACTAATTGGTCTCAATTTTGAAATCAAAATGAAACATTTATCAAACGGTTTTATGATTTCAGTTTGATTTTGACACCCTTGCCCAAGGCCCACGAAAATTATCTCATCGTGCATTGTGTAACTAATATGTTTGGGATATCTTATCTCCTAGTGTATTGTGTAACTGGGGCCCATATGTTTGGGATCCTATGGTTATCTTGTCTTTGTATCTGCCTATAGAAAGGGCTTTGAGGAATAAAAGAGGTATCCGATCCTTGTGTGAAAATCTCTCAACTTAAAATGGTATCAGAGCCAGTCCCCTTCTTCTTCTCCGGCTAGATTCCTTTTCTGGCTGTCACACTCTCCTGGTTTGAACCTGTTATAGCTAAAGATACAGTCTAGGCCACGCCCTTTTGCAAGTAATCTCTGCTTATGGTTCTTACTGGCAGAAAAAGACCCTTGAGCGTTGTGGGCTAATCACATGATAAACAAATGATGCAACAATTTTAATTATGGGAAAACTTTTCCTACGCTGCATGGTCAAGAAAGTATCCCTTCAACCAATTTTTTTAGTATCCATCAAATCAAAATCATCAAATCTAGAGAGTATAAACCATGAAAACTAACTAACATAGATACTGTAACATGAACTTATCGTACAACACAAGAAAAAAAAAAATCAAATCTAATACATCAAATATTTGAGCGGGATTAATTAAAATGAGATTGAAATGTCACCAAAAAGCTAGACTATTGTCGGAGAAAGAAGATATTGTTGTTGGGGAAGTAATCAAAACTATAGCAAAAGAGAGAGATTGTTGCCGAAAGGGAAGAGTATTACCAAAGAAGTTAAATCTTCTTTTTCTGTCAACTAAACCAACCCTAGGTAAAAGTTAGTCAAAGAAAAAATAAAAATTTTAGCCCGAGATAGAGATCGTTGACAAAGAGGGAGACCGTTGCCAAAGTGGAAGATCATTGCAAAAGAAGTTCTTCTTATTATTCTCTCAAGCAACCCAAGGTTTTGGTTTTCTACTATAGTGGATTAATATTATAATAAATCTCTCTCTCTCTCTCTCTCTCTCTCTCTCTCTCTCTCTCTCTCCCTACCTTGTTCCTCCCACTGTGATGAAAATCACATTGCAAACATGAGCCATAAATTCGTAAGATGAACATGTTTTTGTTTGTGAGGAATGCATTCCAAACATAAGTCTTGGAAAGTAAAACATGAAATTAGTAGAAATCCAATGAAACCAAAATTTTACATTATAAATTCAAAAAACTAAATGAGAGGATATAAATTTCTATTAAAAAATGTATCTCCGGAGAAATAGCAATTTATTTACCAAGTGAAATGGGAACTATTTTTTTTATTATGGCTGCGTCTGGTAGTTATCCAATAAAATGTTTTTGGAGTTTTTTTCATTTTACGGGAACAAGAAAATTGAATTTTTCGTTTGGTACCCATGGTTCGTTTTTTTCATTTTTTTTTGAACGAACCGGGAAAAAAAAAATTGAAAAAGGAAAATGTTGGCAGAAACGTTCCATTTGGAAAAAAAATCATGTCCCCCAAAATTTCCTCAAGGCCAAAACCTTCTTTGTCTCCTTAAAACTCTGACGAACCAAAACTTTCTTTGTCTCCTTGAAACTCTGAAGAATTAGACTGGTGAAGAATCGGTGAAGAATCAGTGAAGAACTCTCAGTCTCTCCCTCAATACAACTAATCACTGGTCTCCCTCATCCATGTCTCGGTGAAATCGGACTGAGAAACCATTTATGTGAAGAAAAAAAACCCGTTTGATTCCCTCTCTCTCCCTCATCCTTGGCTCTTTGAAAATGTCTTTTAAACAAGTTTACAAAACACCATTTTTAGGCAGAAAAATGGAGTTTTTAACAGAAAATTTGTAGTTTTGACACGAAACATTGTTTTTGGAACAAAAACATTACCAATTGCAGCCTATATATACAAAAAATAAGACGCTATAAGTAAGTTTTTGTTATAAAATCATTCTTTCAATCAAATATAATTTTTCTCTGGAGAGAATGTGCCAAACAGGGCTTAAATGGAGAGCATAGAATGTGACTATGATATAACACCCAATGCCTACAGAACATTAAGATACACCAATGCTGAATATATAAATATGTAATAATTAAGTGTAGCAATGCACCATCATTATCATGAATACGTCACTGTTACACTTAAGAAAAGTATCCATCATAAGCCAACCAAAAATTGTTGACACAATAGTGATGTTGATACTCCATTGTAAAACATTCACTCATGGTGGCAGTGTTGGGATCCTATAAGATGATCCTACTCATGGTGGCACCAACTATTTGTTATATCCAATGGAGGTTGCTCCAATATGCATAGTTTATTTACTGCAACAAGTGTTTTGTAAGCTTGTGTATAAATAGTTTATTTACTGCAACGAGTGTTTTGTAAACTATTTAGTCATTGCAGTAAATAATGAGTGTTTACAAAACAATGAGTGTTTTATAAACTATTTATTCATAACAATGAGCGTTTTGTAAACTATTTATTCATAGCAATGAGCCACCCTTTTAGAAAGATGTACGAAATAGTTTATTTCTTTTGATTGAATTTGGCCAATATAAGAGTTACTATTTAAGATATAATATGTTTAAAAAGGGTGGCCCAGCATATGAATAATTAATAAGTCCATTACCAATAGACTATTCACATGAATCTGTGTTAATAATCTTCCTCCCCCCACCACCCCCCCCAAGAAAAAAAAGAAAAAAAAAAGGAGAAAAGATATATAAGTCCTCTTATATGAAGCTGAAGATATTGTTTGTCCTTTTAAATGATATCAAGTGACTATGGGTATTATGTCCTTTTCCTCATAGTTAGGCTATATAAATTAGAACACTACTCCAAATTCCAAATGTAGTATCAATAAAGAAAAGAAATTGAAATGACTTCCAAAACACGTGGAATCCTAGGTTCAAATTCTAGAATTATCATTTGTAAAGTTATTTTTTTTTTCCACATTTTCATTTTTATGACTTATGAATTTTCTTAAATTTTTTTGTTACTAATTTTTTACTTTTTTTTTTTTCCATTGATAAGGAGTTCAGGAGTTGCAAACAAAAAGTGCACTTCCACCTTGTATGTGATTGATATGTATCGGTATCAGTATCAACAGACCAATACAAAAGGATACCAACATTGAGACAATATAATAAAACCATGCTCGTCACTGAGGAATTGATTTTGGCCAATGGATTAGATATGTCATGTGCAATTTCAGGAAAAAGAATCCGATGGGTGTAAAATCTCCAAACATGGAGTACCTACTGTCTTACATCATAAATCACCTTAGGCTCCGTTTGGTTTCGAGGGGAACTGTTGTGTGTGTGTGTGTATATATATATATATATATATATAAGTATTTACTTTATATTATAAAACAAAGTTTCAAAATTGTGACAAATCCCCTTGTTCAAGTTTTACTATTTTACTTTACTTTTAACTTTTCAGTTTTAAGCTCAAAAGTTTTGCAGGGAAGTTTTGAATGAAAAATTCAAAAACTCATAAGCAAAAGCCAAAGTCTTATCCTAAAGGGCAAGGTGTAATTTGTTATTGTTTGGAGACGAGTGGAAATGTGAGCATATATATAGACTTGTTGTAACACCCTAAGTTCACTCCTCTACTTTACTTGTGGGCAGATAACAGTAGCAGACAGAAAAGGCCAATACTGATTTGGTTGGCAACAGTAGAATGCCAGGAAGAGAAAAGTGACCCCACATGGACCTATGTATCATGCCAATAATGTTGGAAGAATCAACAAGAAATGTGGGCCAACAGGTAAATTATAACCTATAACAGGGGTTCGGAATGATAGAGGCTAGACTAGATTGTAAAAAAATTGGTTCTAACCCAATAGGTGGGAGAGCCCAGGGAGTAACAGATCAGCCGGTTGGCTTGGCAGGGAATGGATTTGAGGTTTTGTGGGGCCACACACACACAAACCTCCTTGACACGCGTCGGCCCTCTTTCCCCTACTCTTCTAGTATCTCAAGTATTGTATACTCTAATATCATACCTAGCTAAGTGTATGCACACATAACTAAATGGGTAAAATATATATCTATATATCTATATATATATCTATATATGTATGCTCTATTTTATATTTATTTGTTTTATTTTTTTCACCAAGGGCCCTTAAGCCCATTTCGGTGGAGGGTGGAGGAGTGCCATGCAAAGGAGGGGGAAGAACCTATATAATCCCATAACCATATATATATATATATGTGTGTGTGTGTGTGTGTGTCACTACAATATATGTATATAGGCATCACAAAAGTGTTAATTTTTATAACCACCTAAGCTTTGATCTTAAGGAGGCTAAGAGAGGAAACGTGGAGGGCTAGTGTATATGGTGGAGGAGGAATATATATATATATATATATATATATAACAGTAAGAGAGAGAGAGAGACCACCGAATGATTAATTTCACCTTAAAATCATCTTTTACAGCAAGGAGAAGAAGAGAGAAAGAAGAAGGAGAAGAAGGAAAGGGAAGGAAAGAGAAGGAAAGAAGGAAAGAGAGAGAGATAAGGGAAGAGTTTAACTACCTGAGCCAAGCTTTAGATCAAATCTGCCCACAGGTAAGTACTTTATCCTACATAAGCCAACTATTTGTTGATTTTTATGAAATGAAAACGGGTTAGGAGAAACTGAAATTCCAGATTACAATAAAAAGGGGTTTCATCAATTTACAAGGAAATAGATAAGAATTTAACCACTATGAGCTTAGGATTTCCAAATTCTAAGTAGAAACTCTAATTTCCACAGGTTTTGGAAACCAAATTGAGGGAATCGACCCAGGTATCTGTCAATTCGGTTAGAATCCTATAAAGAAAAGTGGGAAACTGTTGTATGGGCAGATTATCATTAAACTCGAATCTAAAGCATGATACTGTCATTCCTAATTTCTCTATACCATCATGTTACAAGATTATAAGGAAATTCTGAATCAATTAAAGAATGGAATTTAAAGTTGTAATGTTGATTTCTGAAATTATTTTAATCTTCTTTGAAAGTCTGCTGAAATTTGGAGTTCATATTGTCTTTCCTAATTTCTCTCTATCATCATGTTACAAGATTATAAGGAAATTCTGAATCAATTGAAGAATGGAATTTAAAGTCATAATGATGATTTCTGAAATTATTTTAATCTTCTCTGAAATTCTGCTGAAATTTGGAGCTCACCCAATTTAAACAGAATTAAGTAAGCCTTCATAGGTTACTGGTAAAATTAAAGAAAAAAATTTGGGAAAATAAACCTTCCCTACGGACTTCGGACATTAGAAAATAGAGAAGTTCTAAGTTAAAACACAGTAGGAACAAAAGAGGACATGGCAGAATTGAATTCTGCAGGTTTTGGGACAATAGGCAGGAGACCATAGGTCGACCGGTTGGCTCCAGGGTCTCCAGCCGGTTAGGCTTACAGAGGCTGAAATTGGTTCCAGATCTGAACTGAAACCAACTTATTAAGGACCTACAAAATATGTAAAAGGAGATAGAAATGACCCTATTAGAAGTACATTGATTCAAATTAGTTTTATTTTTAATATTCTATATATGCTCTGGTTTTAGGAAATTTGATTAACAGTGAGGGAGCTTGTTCAATACAAGAATGGAAGTAACTTAGTTCAGAATACCAAAGTGAGTGGGTGCCCTGATCTTTTATGAAATTTTATTTTATTTTATGTCTGCAATCTATGTTCATGCATTTCGTGTGTGAATGTGCACTATATCTATTATTCTAGAAATCTCTATTCTGGTGGACATGTGATTGAGAAAGGTAAGTCAGGTAAGATGGGACACGTGCAGGTGCCCATGATTTTGTGTGTAAATGTGGTGAATGGTTGTGCATCATATGGTCTGTTGGGCTAGGTATCACTACTCTAAGTGCTACACCACTTATTCGTAGGGGGTTAGGTACGGACTAATCCCGACATACGTGGCTGCCTGATCAGCAGTGCACTATTATGGTGAGATGTGTTGTACTATAGATGGTTGTGGACAGGATACGACGTACTGTATGCCTGATGTGTATATTTTTTGGGGTTACTAATTAGGGGTTAGCTGGGGGACTGAGGCTCTAATTGGGACCAGTTGGCTCCTGCCTGCAACGAGATTGAATTCTTGAGGCCCAACCTATAGAGTAGGGAATGCCACCTATGTTGCGTAGCACTATACCCATATATGATTAGACTTAGTAATGGACTAGGGAATAATGTAGTTAAAATAAAATGAATATCATGAGCATCATTATCTATGTGGAGTATGAGCATGCATTGCATCATATGTCTTGTGCGTGTGTTTGCTTGCCCCACCCCCTCACTGAGAATGACGTGCTCACCCCCATTTATTTAATCCTATAGATGATGAAGGTGGTGTTTTGCCGACTCCCAGCACTGATTATAGGGTAATGACCATGGATCACATGGCCCATATTCAGGAAGATGAAATCGATCATGCACTTGCCTGTGACTGTGATGACTGCGCCTATGGAGGCCAGTACTATTGAAGAGTAGAGGAGTAGGCCTGTTACTGACCATTCTTTTTGTGTACATATGAGCTTCAACGAAGATCACGCTTTTTAGTGATCCAAGCTTTTTGGGGAATGTTATGCCTTTTGTGTACGTACTTTTTGTAGAGCCCTGCTCTTTAAACCCGGTTTATTGACCGGTTGGTTCGGTTTGGTCTTGCAGGATCCGAACCGAAAAGGGTTGATGCTGGTGCCCTATGGTACATGACAGCAATGGTGACATCAAATGCGGGATGGACGGACAAGATTGAGCCAGTACTCGAAGTGATTCGCACGCCTAAGCCGTGCCCTTGCACGTATCACCAACCAGGTATGAATAAGAAAGGTATGTCATCATGTTGAATGATGAGAACTTAGTCCACAACACATAACGAGAATAAGATACGTGTAAGATTACACTTTCCCCAAAAATATAGTAAGGTTGGCTTTGTTCTGGCCAACTGGTGGGTGTCACTGGTAGGTGTGAGACCACCAATGTGACCCACCTTTTGGGGTAACGTGGGTCCCAACAAGCCCAACTTGGGTGAACATGTGTGTTTCGAACTCCTCGTCGAAATGAGGTCTTGTATGCCTGATGATGTCGGCTACTTCACCTGGAATCACGGTTTAATGTGTTTTGGTCCATAAAGGGGCAAAACCAAACAGGCCCTAGTAGATATTTATAACACTAAGGTATAAATAACATTTATGTTTCTCTCTCTCCCATATATGATTTTAACCAAGGTTTGGTGAGAGAAGTAAAGAAGAGGGAGAAAAGAGGAAGAAGAAGAGAAGGGAGAGGGAAGAAGGTCTTCGCTTGGTTTCCGAAGCCTCAACCTACCTTTTTGCCACCAGAATAATCATTAGTGCCTTGGGATCTACGTTTTGAGGTAAGTAACACCCTAAACAGATGGAATGTGATGAAACCCTCTTATGTATGGTCAAATCAAAGTAATAATGGAACCATTGTGTGATTTTCTTGAAAGATTGAGGAAGAGAAACAAATATTTGGAAGTTATTGAGGTGACATTTTGAGTTTGGAAAGACGATTCTAGGTTTTGGGGTTTCTTGAGCCAAGGTATGATTTCACTCCCCAAGCCTTGATGATAACTTAGATCCATGAAATGATCGAGTAGATGTAGCCTAAAATGTGTGGGAAATGAAGTGCGAACAACCCCATTAGGTTCCCAAGAGGTGGAATGGAGAAAGGAAGGAGAACAGCAAAACCCACAGAATACCAATAGGTAGTCAGACCCGCCAGTGTTACCCCCCAGTCTTGCTTGGGCTTCTGGCCCAACTGGTGGGTAGGACCGGTGGGTGCCACACCCATCGATGTGACCCACCGGTCTTCTTTGGGCCAACCGATGAGTAAGACCGGTTGGTACTGACCTGTCGGTGTGACCCACCAGTCTCGCCAGTGCTTCTAGCCCTACCGACGAGTAAGACTAGTGGGTGCCCGACCCACCATTATGGCCCATCGATTCTCTTTGGACCTACCGATGGGTAGGATCGACGGGTGCCAGACTTGCTAGTATGATCCACCAGTCTGTGTCTGTGTGATGTCAGCTGGGCAGTTTGCACAGGTGGATTCTCCTACCCACTTGTATGACCCACCTATTGCTCGATTGAGCTCAAATGGAACTCAAACTTGATGGTAGCCTTCTACGCATTGTTAAACACATCATGATCATATCTTACGCCATCTATAACTTTGAATTGGATGTATTCTAAATTCTCATCTGTGTTAGGTTTTGAGATAATCGTTTCACTCCGAATCTTACCCGTACTGCGATTGCAGATTCTTCTACGAGAATATATAAGTGGGGAGAGGACTTTGATCTTATTTTTAGAGTGTTTTTGGCATCTTATGCATTCATACACTATATTGACATTCCGATTACCATTCTCATGCATATGCTTGATGTATGAATGATGCATTTAGAGCAGAACATGTTGTATCTTAAATTTCTAAATGCTTGTTACTTCTTTGGAATCTTGAGAATGGATTTATCATATGATGGACTATGGTGATGATTTTTCGAACATGTGTGGGATTTCTAGAATAGATGCCGTAGTCAGCTTGGAAACGAGTGCATTGGTACTATAATACCCTACTTCTTAAATCCGGTCTGATTTCGCGGTTGACCCAGTTTAACCGTGCAGGAACCGAACCAGAGGGAGTTAGAGTGGGCTCCTTATGGGCTATGATGGCAAGGGTGACCTTAAACACCGGCTGGCCCGACAAGTCCGAGCCAGTGCCAGAAGAGATGGGAGTGCCCAAGCCATGTACATGCACCTACCATAAGGCTATGTACGGATAAAGCAGGTATTGTAGCCGTATATTAAGGTATATACGTATACTACATCGTATGCCAAGGGTGGGGTTCGCGCTGAGGCCCAAACTCTGTCAAAATCCTAAGTTTTGGCCCTCAGGTGGGCGGACAGGTGGGTGCACCCACCCACCTGAGTGACCCATCCATGTGCAGGAATTATATATATAGCTTTATGATTTTCTTTTCTTTCATTTATGACACCCGTACTTTGGTGAGAAGAGTAAAGAGGAGAGAGAAAAGAAAGGGAAGAAGAAAGGAAGAGAAGGAAGAGGAAGAAAAGAGGGATTTCAGCGGCGTCGAAGCTCGATCTTTCCATTCCGGTGCCGGGAGAGTGATCTTCAACTCTAGATCTATAGTTAGAGGTAAGCAAAGTTGGGTTCTTTGAACATTCACCATACCCAAGCTTAAACCCTTGATTCGAGTAGGGTTTCTTGAGATCTTGTAAATCCCCTTTGAAATATGAATCTACGGTTTAATAGATGATTTATGTGTTGATCTTGAAGAATTTGAAGAGGTATTGACAAGGTGGAAGAGGCATTGTGGGTTTGAAGTGATTTGGAGGGTTTGAAGTTGTTTTTAAGCAAAGAAGGTAAGATGGTTTCCCATCACTTGAATCTAACCTAGATCTAGGTTAGAGCCATCCTATAAGACTTGGAAGTGTGAAGAATGGGTTGAGAAAAATCCCCATTTGAATCCCCAAAGAATGGAGGAAGTTGGGAAGAAACGACTGTTTTCCCGCCAAGATCGGTGGGTGCAACCGGTGGGCCCCTACCCGCTTGTGGGCACCCACCTGAGAGGGCAGGGGGGCTTCGGGCACAACCGGCGGGCCCAACCGGTGGGCCAACCGGCGGGCCCCTACCCGCCGGTACAAATCGGTGGGTAGGACCGGTGGGTCAGACAGGTGTGGCCCCGAAGGTGATCCTTATGTCCGATTGAACCCAAATCGGACGTGTGACCTTCTTTTGACGTTCTAAACATGATTTTATCATCGAATCTCATTAATTTTGATCCTAAAATGGTGAAGTACTAACCCCGCTCAATTATGTTAGGTTCACCAAATCCTACCCGATTCGCACCGGATCTCATCCATACCGAACGGGAATCCTTGTACGCTACAGGTAAGTGGGGAGAGGACGCTTAGCCTTGTTTCAAGGCATTTTTTGGCATTCATTTAATTATATCTAGTCTAGTCATGCCATCATGAATATGCTATGTAGATTAGTCATTCCTCACATTGTTATGCATATGTGCTATGTTTACTTTCTAAATGCCAATTGAATGAGATGTTTATATGTTGAATGTGGACATCATGGTGCATGGTGCATTGATAGACTAGATGCCGTAGTCGGCTTGGAAACGAGTGCATTGGTGGCCCGTGGAATGGGACACGGAGGCACTATGCAATCGTACTATTGTCATATAGGAGCATGCGGTATTAGGATTCTCACCATCCCGTGCTACGACCCTTCCCAATAGGGGTTAAGGTGTTGGCTTATCATTTGGGGGGAAGCAGTGGTCGCAGTCGTCGGGTCACTGTGGCGGTTAGACATAACGCCCGGCGGGTCATGTAGGACAGCCGACAACCCTGGTGGTACATTCAAGAGGGCCAATCGTACTGCTTTTAAATTGCTGGAGTCAGCACCTTTATTTTCAGTCATTTACATTTCTGTTGAGAGCTGGTGGATGGCATTGTCTTTACTTTTTCCGAGTACTCACGGTGGGCCTTCTCCGACAACCCTATGGGCGTATCGCGGGAGGGAGTTCGTGGCTCGTACCCAGAGTATACGCGCACTGTGGTTGTAGTAGCACTAAAACCGAGGACTTAGTAATGTTGCTTAGGTGGATGTGATTTAAAATGTATAGCATGGCATGTAGTGCATATGATGTGTTGTGATGTGTGGACTGCTGTATGATCCATCTTACCACTTACTGAGCTAGTGAGCTCATCCCACGTGTACACCCCTTTTTAGATGATTTTACAGGTCATACATCTGAGGAGCATAGGGTGGGTCCCATAGTCGAGTTTCCTGAAGAGGACTGGTGGACCCCTGAGGAGTTAGAGCACGGCACTGACTGCTCGTTCGAGAGTTGTGCTGTGGGACAGCAGTTTTGTGGCCGTGCTGAGCTCCACTTCTGAGGCCGAGCTGAGCTCTACTACGTGATGCCGAGCTGGGCTCAACCCTTGATTTCGAGCTGAGCTCCAGCCTTGAAACCGAGCTGAGCTGTGTACTTTGATTATTTTGATGATTTCCTTTATATACTTGATATATGAATTGTACTTTTATTTTGTGTATATATCATGCCTTCTGGCCCAAATGTAAATAATTATTGTATCACAAATCGGGTATCAAGTATATGGGATTTATTCACAGGTAAAACTTAGTCTTCTGCTGATCTGATGAACTTGTGTTAGTGTGTGTGTGCTGTGGTGGAATACAGTATCTGATGATCCTGGCAGGTTTGGGTTAACCGGTGTTAACTCGGTCACCGCTCCGGTTCAGTGTGAACGGGGTGTGACAATACCCACCTGTGAATACCCACCTGAGATGTACCCACCTATGATTAGAAGATATTTTTGGGGGCCTAGGTATAAAAGAGGGGACATTTATTGTCTTTTCTCTCATTAATGATAGTTGGTCGGTGGGAAAGTAAAGAAGAGGGAGAAAGAAAGAAGAAAGGAAAAGGAAGAATAAGAAAAAGAAGAAAGGAAATCGATCATAGAGTTTCACCAGAGCTGGGTTTTGGTATTTTGAGCCCAGATTAATGATCAACTTGCCGGGATCTTCGATTTGAGGTAGGTATTGTACATATTCCAAGGATTCCTAGGAAAACCCCTTTCTTAAACCATCTTTTTGATTTTTTGGGAAAGAACCCACTTGGATCTTGCTAGTCCTACTTGGATAATCAAATCTAAGGTTTAATGGAAGGTGTGTACAATGATTTTGAAGGCGTGTTGGTGAAGATCTAGATTATTTGAAGTTCTTGAGCTAAAGAAGTGAAATTTGGGGTTTCATTGGTATTCTTGAGAAAGAGGTAAGAATCTCCTTTTTCGTTTTGATTTAATCTTAGATCTTAGTTGAAGATACATGATTGGACCTTAGATGAGTGATTTTAGTCACCGGATCGACCCCAAACAAGTTCCCCAAGCTAGAGAGAAGATGGGAGGATTTCATTTCAAGACTAGGGGCTGTTCCAGACCCACCTGTCTTGGGGTCTCTGGCCCACCTGAGTTCCCAGAAATCAATTTTTGAGCTCTGGTGTAACCGACGGGCAAGAAACTAGTGGGCTCCGAGGCCCACCTGTCTTTGACTCATGCCCACCTATCTTTCCAGAATGCCCAGAATGGGTCCAAATTTGATGGGTAAACACCATTTATGATTCTAAACCCGATTTTAGTGTTCAAACATGATGATTTTGACCCTAAAATAGTGAAATGATATACCATTATGTTTATGATAGGTTACACTCATTATAAGCGTACCCACACATCAGATCTCTTGCGTGCCAGGTACAAGCACTATGTATATATACAAGTAAGTGGGGAGTGGATTTTGATTTAATTTCAAAATGTTATGCATCACTTAACATATGTTAGTTTAGCCATGTCATAATGTCACTTGTGTGTAGACTAGACATCACGTATGCCATATCATGCATTGTATGTGCATTTACATAACATGCTATGCTTTGTTTTATGATGAATATTCTTTACGTATTGATGTATGTGATAGAAGAATTTCATATGGACATGATATGCATGCTAGATTAGATGCCGTAGACAGCTTGGAAACGAGTGCATGGTGGCTAGTGGAATGGGACGCTGTGCCATCATGTTATCGTACTATGCTTATATAGAAGCATGCGACTAGGATTTATATACCTCTTTTTGGTACAACCCTTCCTAACAGGGGTTTATGTGTTGGGTTACTATTGGGGGGGAGCATCAAGTTGCAGTTATCGAAATTATGTAGCGATTACAAGTACACACGGCTGATCGCTAGGACAGTCGGTAACCCCGATGGTATATTTAGAGGGCCGATCGTTCTGCTTTTATTTCGGATGGAGTCACCCATTTACTTTCTGTCATTTAAATTTTCTAGGAGTTAGCTTGCAATTGAAATTTCGGTACCAATGGTGGGCCTTCTCCGATAACCCAATGGGCATATCATGGGATGGGATCCGTGGCTCATACCTGATACATACGCGCACTATGGTTGTGAGTAGCACCTAGCCTATGACCTAGTAATGTTGTTAGGTGAATAAGGATAAATTTAATTGCGTATATATAGGTACATTTATATTGTGGCTCCTTGTGTGGTTTTCCATTATGTGGTCTTCCTTTCCACTTACTGGGATAGTGAGCTCATCCCACATGCACAACTCTATTTAAGTGATTTTGCAGGTTAACCACCTGGAGATTAGGAGCCAGGCCCCATTGTGGAGTTTCCCTCTGAGGACTGGTGGGTTCCTGATGAGTTCGAGCACGGTGATGATTGCACTTGCGAGGATTGTGCTGCATGGCAGTAGTGACTCCAGAGTGATTCTTTTTTATTCTTTTGATGTATTCCCTTTTGATGACTTGATGCTTAAATTGTTATATTTTTGTGTATATATTATGCCTTCGGGCCTAAATCTATATAAATTTTATAACTCAATTTGGGTATCAAGTATTTAGGAAACAATTATAGGTATTATTATGAACAGGTCTTCTGCTGAAAATACAGGTCTTATCTTAGTTTAGTAGGTGTTTGTTCAATGGACTTAGCCACTTGTACCACCTCAGCATAGGTTTGCAGCCTAACTAATGCTAGGCCTCAACCCTTTCCCGAACTCCTTAGCCTTGGACCGGTCATTTATGAGGTGTTCAGGAGTAAAGTAATACAACTCCTCAAACCTCTTTTGGTACTCCAATACCGATCGGGACGCTTGCACCAAGTTGAAAAATTCATTCTCCCTTTCGTCCCTAAAGCTCTTAGGGAAGTAATTCCCGAAGAATGTTTCTTTAAAATCTTCCCAAGTAGGGTTTGGGTTGGTAGCCCTCAGAATGGGTCCAATGGACCTCTACCAAGCTTCTGCTTCATTATGAAGTTGGTAACCAACACATTGTATCTTTTGCTCATTAGTACACCCCATTAATATAAAGACCTTCTCCATGCCCCCAACCCACTTTGATGGCAAAAGTTGGTCTTGACCCGAATTGGAGAAGTACGGGGGGTCGGAGCATCTGGAACTTTTCCATCATTTTGGTGAGGCATGTCCACCCCTCTACTTGCCCTTGTGCTTGTACCTGTGCCTCTTCGGGTATTGCTGGGGTGGCTAGGCCAGTAGGTACCGGTGCTGGTACCAATGGAGTGGGAGGTGCGTTTTGAGCCTCAATGGTAGCCTGGATCCAGGAATCAAGTCCTGCCATGAACTATGCTTGCCTTTGTTCCCTGCCTTGTATCATATTACCCATTATGACAGCAACATCCTAGGTTGTGAGGATGGGTGGAGCCAATGGTACATTAGGTGGTCTGCTTAGATTACGGGTAGAAGAGGCGGGAGGCGATGCATTGGAATTGGATCAGGTGTTCTGGCATGACATAATTCCTATTGAGGAATCCCCATTAACCAATATATATGTGCAAATAGCTTGGTATTGTTAAGCATGCATAGTAGGGGCCCACATAGAAGCATAATTAAGCACATACATAAATATGTAATAATAAAATAAAATTTAACCCACACTGTAATGTTCACCAGAAACATGGGGAAATGTTCACCAGAAATAGGACAAATCCACCGAAAATGTCAGTATTGTTTCCGGTGAACAAAACAGAGGCTGATTTTCTGGAAAAATTCTTGATTAGACCGTATTTTATACATCAATGACCATTTTAATTGAGTATTTTGATTCTAGATCAGTGATAAAAGTGGCTACATAATGTGATTTTTTCACATTTGCAAGTTATAGGATCATGCACAAAAAAGATGCTAAATGGGAGGATCCAATGCAATCTAGACACCAGTTTCACTAAATCAATTAAGGGCAAAGGAGGAATTTTGCCTCAATTTAGAAGATCGACCAAGAGATTGAGTAACAAAGAAGAATCAGACACGAGAGGACTTGCGTAAGTGTAGGGGCATAATGGTAATTTTGAAAGATGAGGAGTTCACCAGAACATATTGGATATTAGGCTCGTTGTGTTCGTACTTTAAAATGATGCATCTTTAATTCTTGACTCGAGTCAATCTAGGGTCAGGATGAGAGATATAGCCCAAAAACCGTTTTGGGCTAAGTCCGAATTTAATTTGAATTTTAGACTTTTTAAAAATTACTATATTATCTCTCTCCTCTCTTATACGTAACTCTCTATTTCCAAATTCTATTGCCTCTTGGTTTCATTCTTCTTTTCCCTCTTTCCTATTTGGTGTCTAACTCTCCACTTCTTTATCTTACAAGTATCTCTCCCATTCCTAAACTACTAACACACTCTCCTTAGCCTATATATAGGGACCTATTTCACAACTTGAGAGGCAACAAAATTTTTAGAGCACTTTTTCTTATTAGCTTTATCTTTTCTCTTGAATTGTAAGCACGGATTGACATTGAAGTTGATGTTGAAGTTTGAAGTTTGAAGTTCTTAACCTTGGATTTTGCAGTACATATTGAGCAAAATACTTCTTTTTATTTTCTTTTTAATTTCAGATTTAATTTCATATAATGTTTTGTCCATCTTATAGTTGTTCTTCATCCTTCTTTATCCCCATGGTTAACTAAATCCTACAACTTAGGGATTGGGTGAAACCATGAGATGAAGAGCAACTTGTAAGCAATTAATGCCCCTTTTTTTAATTCCATGTAATCAAAACCTATTGCAAAGTCAAAGTTATGTATGCTATTGATCACCTTTTGTATGTGTAATTGTCAACTTTCAATATGATCTTGCTTATAATCTAATGCTATGTATGTGTTGAATAACTCATAGAACATGTTAGATTTAAAAATCTATATTTCCTATTGACCTATTCAAGCATGCGATAAGGGCTAGATTGTTTGTACATTGTTCTAAAATCTCGTGGTGGATTCTAATTCCTAAGTGCTTCCCCACATCATAATTTCACATTTCTCTACTGCTTACATAATTTTAGTTTTTTTTTTAATTCATTCTAATTTTGATCTCAGGTTCACATTATTATTGCATGTTTAATTTAATTCCATAGTTAATTCTTGTCTCTCACCATTATTAGTTTAGTTTATTTTAATTTGTGACAACCCCATTAGTTAGTACATTCTGCCTAGGTTAGAACTGAATTTTTCATAGAGCTCACATCCCTGTGATCGACCTGTTGCTACACACAACCCATGCACTTGCTGTATTACTTTATTATTCAATCAATTCTCACCGGAAACAGTTACTGGATTCAACCCAATGTTTTCGGTGACCTTATTTCTGGTGGACTGAAACAAAGGATATATAGGGCCATGGGTTATTTTCTCCTCACAAAACCCTATTGCTTCTTGTAGAAAAGGAGAGGAAACGACCAAGGAAGGAAATTAAAACCAGATAGGTCATTAGATAAGATTAAAACAAGACTTGTGGTCAAAGGCTTTAGACAAAAGCAAAACATTGATTATTTTGACACCTTTGCTCCAGTAGCAAGAATTACTCCTATACAAGTTATGATGGCTATAGCATCAATATACACATTAGTAATACATCAAATGGATGTTAAAATTGCATTCTTAAATGGGGATCTAGATGAGGAATATATATAAAACAATTAGAAAGTTGCATCGTACAAGGTCTAGAACACATGGTATGTAAACTTCTGAAATCTCTGTATTGGTTGAAACAAGCACCTAAGCAGTGGCATGAAAAGCTTGATATAGTTTTTCTATCAGATGGTTTTCTCGTGAATAATGCAAAAATATGCTTGTATCGTAAATTCAACTATGGTGAAGGTTTATTTATTATTCTTTATGTAGATTATATGCTCATAATTGGAGCAAGTTTAGACATGGTGAAACAAACTAAAAAACTCCTAATGTCTAACTTTGACACAAAGGATACGAGGGAAGTTGATGTGATTCTTGGTATAAAGATAATCAGAGAGATCATCTTATCTCGGGCTCACTATGTTGAAGCTATGATTAAAAAGTATGGATAATTTGATCGTTAAAGTCTTAAAAACCTTTAAATATTAGTTGTAATTTAAAGAAATATTTAGGAGAACCTATTTTTCAAAAAAGATATTCCCAAATTATTGGTTTAATTTCATATTTGATGAACTCAACTAGGCCTGACATTGCTTTAGTAGTTGGAAAGCTGAGTCAACACACTCATAATCCTAGCAAAGAGTATTGGCATGCATTGAATAGATGACTATGATACTTAAAGGGTACTATAGACTATTGTTTGCATTATAGTGGAAACCCAAGTGTCTTCAAAGGCTATTGTGACGCCAATTGGATTTCAGACACAAACGAATCATTGACAACTTAGTGGCTATGTTTATACACTAGGGGGTGGAGCTATTTTATGGAATTAGCTAAACAATCCTGTGGAATATGACCCACTATGGAAGCAGAGTTCATAGCCCTAGAGAAGGCTAGAATGGAAGCTTAGGAATCTTATGGCGGACATACCATTGTGGCCAAAGCCTATGGCATCAATATCATCACATTGTGATAATCAGGCAACTATTGCTAAGGGAAAAAACAAAATTTATAATGGAAAAAGAAGGCATATCTATGTAAGACATAATATTCTAAGGCAATATATAAGTGAAGGTACGATAGCTATCGACTTTGTGAAGTCAGAAAGTAATTTGGCTGATATATTCACAAAGCCTTTGTCTACAAAGGTTGTACTTGATATATCTAAAGGAATGAGCTTAAGGCTTGTGACATAAGTCATGTGATGGACACCCAACCTATGTGAAGAGGATTTTCCTGAATTAGGTTCAAAGGGTAAAAACGAAGTCACTGGATGACTTGCTTTATACTACTATAAAATCACTCATTCTGGTTAGATAGTAAAGTAGTATCACCATAAAGAAAAGAGGATGAGTTAAACTCTTAATTAGCCATTGCTCACAAATGTGGGGTGTGTAAACTGTGGTGTACACTATGGGCTGACCTGAGTGGATGTAAGGGGTGAGGCCACCTACTGATGAGAGTTTTATAGGCAAACTCTCTAAACATTCATAAAACCAGGATAAGGGACAAGACCAACTTTTATTAAAAAGGAAAATGTCCATTTCATAAAGGGATCGAAGTTAAGGTCGACCAATAGGATATGACTAGTAAGTTAGTTAGCTACAACGATGAAGAAAGGTTTAAGAAGTCCGACTTCACCTGTACTCTGTAGCGTAGTTCATCAGACCTAATGCAGGTTCAAGTCCTAAAAACACCTATAATGACATGTCTTACTATGTCTAATATGCTCACTAAGCTCATACATGTTCTTTATCAAATTTTGAAACTCGTGGGGGATATTTGTATTAATATAAGTATTTAATTTATGTTATAAAATAAAGTTTCAAAATTATGACATTTCCACTTGTTTTACTTTTACTTTAACTTTTGGGTTTTGAGGTCAAAAGTGTTGGAGGGAAGTTTTGAATGAAAAATTCAAAACACAAAAGCAAAAGCCAAAGAGGACAAGTTATTTAGTCCCACATTGGAAAAAGAGGAGTGGAAATGTTGGTATATATACATAGACTTGTTACTTAAGGGTGCAAGCCCTTTGGAGAGGAACTCTCCCATTGCTCATGTGTGCAGGGGTTTCTGGGGTGCTTTTGAATTGCGTGCGTGCTGAGCCAGATCGGGTCAGATTTGGGTGTAGGTGTGGGTGTGGGTCATAGGACTCTTATCTTTTTACACCACACACCAATTTCAAAATTTTAAATTCAAATACGTATAGGTTCGTAGATACTCACCCATATGTACAGGGAGGTGTCCATACATAGACAGGTCTGTATGAATATAGAGAGGTATCTACACATGGACAGGTGCCTTTGTATTGTCTACACATGGACATGTGCCTTTGTATTGTGTATAGGTAGCACCCATATGAACATCTATATACATATGTTTTCTTTTAAGGATACTCTCTCTCTCTCTCTCTCTCTTCTCTATTTTGACCGTTGCATAAAACAGAGTCACAAAACCTGCTTAGTGAGCCTAGCCTTTTTCTCCCAAAGGATTAGAGTCTGTGTACAATCAGAAAGAGATTAGAGGTTGTTTTATTTTGGAGGTAAAACTCAGGAATCCCCAATTCTACTTTTGTAGGGGGCATTTCAGGCCTTAAGGAGGGCATCACCTTTTGATACGACTCAACCTACTCTAGTTCGTGGTTTGTTTGCTTTGACATCATTGATGGTTTGCTATATAATTTGTCTTCTGCATTATTGGAATACTTCCATCTATACAACGGTCTTATATGGGTACTCCTTTACAACATCAACTGCAGGAAGTACAGTGTAATTGTCAGTTCTACAGGGGATGGTTCTAACATTAGAATAAACTGCAGTGGAGACCACTATAATTAACCCATTTTAACACAACTTTCCACCCTTAGATAAGTGAAAATTTTGAGAGGGCTATTCAAATTATTAGAAAATGTTGAGAGCTTGTATGTTGAATCTCAAGGGAACTTGGGATGATTATTTGTCTCTAATAGAGTTTCCTATAATAAAAATATTTATTAGGCCACTATTGGCATAGCATCGTATGGGGAATTCTATAATAGGAAATGCAGCTCACTGATATGTTGTAGTGAAGTGAGTAACTGGAAAAAAATAAAAAAGGAAAGGGGGTAAAATCAAATTGTTCACTTGACCTTGTTTTTTTCAAGCATTGAGGTTGTTGTATTGAGAGAAGTGAAGAGATAGAGTAGTTAACTAGAGCAAAGAGGAATTGGAAGTGGTTTGGTTAGTGCAGGAGAAGATGAGATTCAACTCCATAGGTTGAGTTGGTGCTATGGAAGAGGTAAATTAAGGATGGGACAACATTTCATGGTGGTAATTTAGTAAGGAGAGTGAAAAGGATAGTTACTGTTATGCTGTCCTGGAGAGTTGATGACTTGAACAAGTATATTCTATTGTTAAAGGACCTAGTATAGATGTCCCATTTTGTTTGAAGTACTTAAAATTTTGAGGATGAAATTTTTATAAGGATGGGAGAATGTAATACCCCACCCACCACAAATTGTGGATAAATATTAGTATTAATATAATATATTATTATATTGATAAGTATCAACAAACAAATTAGGGAGGGAGGCGGTTAAGAGAGAGAGAGAGAGAGAGAGAGAGAGAGAGAGAGAGAGAGAGAGGGTAGAAGGAGTTGGTGGCTTGATATAAAACTGTAGAATCCCAATTTTGTCCCCTTCCCCCGGCTATGATGACTTACGGATCTTGGAAACAATCTTTTGCTTTCGATCGACAGAGATGACAACTGACTGAGGTGACTATTCCCAGAAGCATTCCATACTTACCCAAAATTCCCAGAAATCCCTTACGAGAGAAAATTAGGGTCCAATAATGAAATTTCATATACTACAAAATTTGGTCCTAGGTGACCATACAGATGCATAGTACTCGGAATCACGATTCCAACGATATATAGTACGTCAAAATTGGACCATCGGATCTCTCGCCCCTGCTAGAGCTCCAGCGCCCCTGTTAGAGCCCCAACACCCCTATTGGAGGTTCAGCGTCCCTGTTGGAGCTTCAACACCCTTGTTGAAGCTCTAACACCCCTATTGAAGCTCCCCCACCCCCGTCGAAGCCCCGACACCCCACTGGCGATAGGAATCCCCCTTCCAGCAACCGATTTGGAGAAGGAATTTCCTCTTCACTTGCCTGTGTACCCCATATCGCCCTGCTAGTGTACCTGACACCACGGTCTCTCATTGGTCAAAAAATGAATCTTTTTACCTTATTGGTAAAAAAAAAATACTTTTGCCCCATTGGTCAAAGAAAATTACCCTCCACCCCATTGGTTCAAAATTTTCTACTTGCACCCCATTGGTTTAGAGAAATTACTTTTTACCAACGTTGGTTAAGGAATTTTCTCTCTCCTCCCTACTAGTCTAAAAATTCTATAAATACCCCCTCCCTTTGGTTTGACACACCAACACAACCCTAAAACAACAAGTCTCCTAGTGAGCATCCCATAGTAGTGAAGCTTTGCCCTCTCTCCTCCCCCTTTCCCCCTTGAGGTTTTTCAAGTCTTCGGAGAGATCTTCATAAGATCCGAAGTGTTCTTTGAAGTGTTTAAAAATGTGTGTAGCTAAATACAAGAACATTTTCCACCACATTTGTTTGAAAACTTGTTTGGCTAACCTCATGTTTGTATTTGTACTCGCTAACCGCATCATGCATCGTGCTCGAAGTGAAATCATTTGGCAAGGGACTCTCTGTCATGCCCGCACCCTCGGGGAGGTCAGTGCATGTCATGGAGAGTACTCTGAGAGAAATGGTAGCCGCTTCCTATACACGGGTGTGGGGTATTGTTAAATAGCGAGGATGTTCATAATTGTGCCAGTACCCTTGGGGAGGTTCGTGTACTTTATGATATTCTGAGATCAAATAATGATATTCCCGCATTACACTTTTAGACACAATCACTCACGGTTCCACCACCCCGTGGCCAGTTGCTTAACCTCGTGTGTAGTCAAGAGTAATGGAAAAGGAAGTCACCCCCTTGATCTCGTACCCACGAGTATATCAAAAGGATCATGTACCTTACGTATATAGATCCTGTTAAGGAAGCCTTGTCGGTCCTATTGCATCCACCACATGCTCGCATCATGTAGGAAATAGATGGAGAAAGTTAGGAACATCACAAGCTGATCTGTAGAATTTGTTTACGGTATTGAAAAGGAATTTTCCTATGATGCATTTTAGTAGTAAAGAAATGCTCTCCTAAGTGGGTTTCGGATAAAAGGTATTCTTCCTCCTTAGAAATGAAATAAGGATGATTTGATATACGCGATCTGAGCTGATTTCTATCAAAGTCCCGTGAAATGCCAAATTATCTAAAAGACTCGAGAAAACTAGGAGGAAGGTCTCCTAGTGGGATGAGATTAAGGAAAGCATGACTTTATTGGCAGAGAATGTATTAATAGAAGTATTTTAGTCAAGCCATTTGTATAGAATTCCCGCTTATGACATTGAGTGGACTAGAGGCATCAATCCCTATCCACTCCCTATCATCAAGTGACTAACTTTGGATGGATCATTGATTTTTAATCTAGTGGATGAATAAATAAGGGGTTGGGAATACAAAAATCCTAAAATAAGCCACTTTTGGTTCAGAGACAATTCCACACCTCCGATCCATTTGGACACATTAGGGTAATCGATTGACTCACTTAAGTCCAGTGTCATCTCCATCGTCTCTCCGAGATTGTCTACCACCAAGTGATTATGACCCAGTTCACATGGATCCACACGACCTTGAATCACCCGAGCAAGCATGGGTCCACCCCATGGAGACCTTGCAGACAGAGATGGACGAGGTCAAGAGGGGAATAGCTCAGATACTGCTTACACTCCAAAACCCTCCCAGGGCTGAACTAACATAAGCTACGGGAGAGTTGGATCAGAATGGACTTAAGGGTCATCACGGGAATTCTTCTAGAGTTGACTCAGGAGAATTGGAGCAAGTTAGGCCAACCGATCAGAGAGGAGTTTCACCTACCCATCCAAATGTTCAACGGGGGACCTATTCTAGGGTCCCTCCTCCTAGGGTAGTGATTGAAGATGAGGAAGAAGATTTTGTAGCACACGTCCGAACGGAACCTCCAGAGAAAAAGAGAGAAAGAAAAGTTAGAAAGCAATTAGAGAAATTGAAAAATATGCTCCAAACGGGAAAGAGTTCAGAAAGCCAAATAGTGGATTCTAATAAAATAAGTTTCTTCTCTGGGGTAAGAATCCCTGAAAAGTTCAAATGGCAAACCAATAGATTCGACGGGTCAGGGGACCCTAAGGCTCATCTCAAAGTCTTCCTTAGCATCGCCAAGTCATGGCAACTTGCGGACAACCAGATGGGGCAAGCCTTCATGTTAACCCTATCAAGACTAGCACTAAGGTGACTCACCCAGTTGGAATCTTCCCAAACCCAGAATTAGACAACAGTGGTGAAAGCTTTCACCAGCAGTACTCATACAACACTAAAGTGGATGTGAAGCGCCGGAAGCTTGAGATGATGAGACAACAACCTAGAGAAGGATTCACTGCCTTCTTGATGAGGTTTAGGGATAAGGCCACCAAGATGGTAGATCGACCTTCAGAAGCAGAGCAAGTAGAAATGGTGATTGAAAACTTGTCAAAGCCTTACTATGATGTCCTTTACTATCAACATCTACAAACTTTTGATGCATTGATAGCCACCGGTACACGTGTGAAAAATAGAATCCTAAGGGAAGCTCAATACCAAGGATCCTCCCAAGATGTAAGAAAAAACACCAGAGTTGGATAGGGAAAGGGTCCCGAACCCAATGTGGTAGACACAGTCCAACAGTCAGTCTCACCTGTCACCTCTTCACAACTATTCGTGATACAAGCAGATGCCCCTGCTCAGAAGGCTCCTTGCCCGAGGAGACAATTCACTGATTTGGGAATGTCTGTGACAACAGTGTATGAGAAGCTAAAGAAGCAAGGATTACTTGGGACAGTGGCTGCAAGAGTAAACAGCAACCCTCCCCCAGCTTGGTATAGAGATCATGAATATCATGCTTGCCACACTCAGAAGGGGCACAACACTGAAAGATGCTTGGGTTTGCAACATACAATTCAGGACTTGGTAGACAACGGGACTATTGAAGTCAAGGTCAAGCAATCTCCTAATGTCAATACCAGTCCACTCCAGACTATGGAACCGTCAACATGTTGGCAACAATGAGTGACTGGAAAAATTAGGACCCTCGGTTCTTTGATCCGACCCATTTATTAGAGATTCTTTGAAGCACCAAGAGGAGAGGCGTGTTGAGTGGAGAAAGAAGTTCTTGCTTGTGTAGAAGTTGTCTCTTCCTCTAGAATTGGTATGGCACATCAATGGCCTTTTTAAGGATGCTTGTCAAAAGGAGTGTGACCCCTTCCAAAGGGCCGTTCACATGTATTAGTTGGATAAACTCTTTTGTCATCCCATGTTCTATGATCACGTGAACAACCTAGATGAAGAGGCAACAGAGAGTGACCCCACTCAACTCATCACACTTAGAGCTCAGAAGAATCACATGAATGCCTGCGCTTACAGGAGAGCCATGAATCAAAGGGTTAAGGCCATAAAGACTCCCAAAAGAGAAGAATCCTTAGAAGAAGAACCAGAAGATTAGGTATCCACTATCCCTCCTTCACCATCAAGAAGGAGATCCACCGTACCATACCTCCAACCTTCACCATATTATCAACCTCCACCATACTATCAACCTCCACCATATCATCAACCTTCACCACACCATCAAGGAGAAGGGACTTCCTCATCTTATCACCCCCAATCTTCATATCCTACCTCTCACATCACATCACTTTCATACCATCCCGCTTCATATCTCTCATCGCCTTCATATCAGACCCATTCCCAAGGATCGGTGGATAATCTAAAGGAAGGGGAGTGGCAGATATAGTTGGAAAGACATGCTTTCCTTATCGGATTCACCAAATATGACTTTGTCAATGGGTTCAGTGAATGTCTTAGGGGAAGATCAAGATAATGATCCTACTTCTATGATTCAGCCCACTGTGCCTTAGGAAGACAATCCAGAGAACATTGAAGAAGTCATAAATGATCTCCTTAGAGCAGTAATGGCATTGGCAGTGGGAGAACAAATCAAAGAGTACACCTCCCTAATCCACATAGGGAGTGACACAGAGGATGATGACAAGGACGAGAGCGAAGATGAGAATGATGGAGATAACTCTAATTCTCAAGATGATGAGTACCCAGACTAAGATGACTACCAGGGGCCTTGGGATAATAATGAAGATGATGAGTTTGGATATTATTCTCCAAGAGATCCGGGAAGATATTCAGTATATACAATTGGCGAGGATGACTCAATGGTTGATCCCATTTGTGCTATTCATTAGCATTCACACTTCACATGGAAGGGGAAGATCCGGCATCAGATTTAGAAGATAGTGAAGGATATGAGATTACTTTTGAAGGTGAAAGAAATCCTATAGAAGAACATATGGCTTATGTCTATATTCATTTGGTTGACATCAAACTCGATGCTGATGAGATTGATCAAATGTTAGGTGAAGTAGTCATCAGTGAACAATGCTATACCAACCAGTTGAGAATCCTTGAAAAAAGAGGAGGACATGCCACACTTGTAGAAATGGTGGATACAACAGTGGCGCGAATTTCCAATGTAGACAAGAAGGTACGAGCTAGGGCCCTTGACATTCACGGAGGACCTCGACTTTCCACCCCGAGTAGGGAAGAAGAATCGAAAGAAGAGGATGATCCTATGGTAGGAATCATTACCATAACAAATAGTGATGATGAAAAGTGTTATTCTATGGAGATCATCATGAAGAAACCTGCCAATGTGATGGAAACTTGAAGTGGAAGAGACTACAACGGCAAGGCCCTACCCATAGAACAGTCAAGGACTTATGAGGTAGGAACCAGTGGCTTAAAGAAAAAATCAGAGAAACCAATCTTGGCTCAGCTCAAGAAGTCCCAAGCTAATATCTCGATTTGGGGATTATTGATGGCCTCCCCCACACATCGTGTAGCGGTCTTGAAGTCTCTCACCAATGTGCAAGTGCCAATCGAGATAGATCCGGTGCATCTCTTGCACATAATAGGGGCAACTTATGCGGTACAGTCATTGATGTTCTCAGACTCTAAACTCCCCAAAGGATCCCAACACAATGAAGCTCTACACATCACGGTAGAATGTTTTGACAAGGTTGTTCCCCAGGTTCTCATTGACAATGGGTCCACTTTGAACATTCTACCCTTGAGATCGAAAAAGAGTATTGGCGTCAATCTAGAAGAGATGAGGCCATCAAACCAAACCATATGGGCATATGAATACACCAAGAGGAAAATCCTTGGCATCCTCGCCATCGCCGTAATGATTGGCCCGGTGAAGTTTGATATTGATTTTCAGATCATTGATATACCGACATCTTTCAAAAAGCTCTTAGGAAGGCCTTGGTTACATCATGCAAAGGCAGTATCCTTTAGTCTCCATCAGAAAATGAAATTCATTCATGAAGAGAAGGTGATTATAGTAGCCGGGGATCCCAAAGTGGTGAACACCTTAGCCAATATTGAAAATGGAGAAGAACATGACCAGAAAGTTCAACTTAGTAGTTTTGAAATAGAGGAAACTTGTGCAGCACTCGCCAAGGAATTGCTAGATGAAAAGATTTGTGCTAACTATGAAGCTATAGGGAGCCCTCTAGTGAACCAAATGATGAAGAAGATACAATACTTTATAGGGATGGGATTAGGAAAGTATCATCAGGGTGTTTCAAAATTACCAACTCCGGTGGTTAGCAAAAGGAGTGGTCTTGGATACATTCCTCAAAACCCCAGACCAAGGAGCAATAATGGAAGCAAAGGGTAGAAGGTAATAAGGATGACTAGGAAAATATCTTCCTCTTACTACCCCACTCTCAACGGGTACTTCGTAAGGGAAGGAGAAGATTTTCCCTTTTGCAGAAATGTTGAATCATGGTTTGATGAAACCGCTGCAAAGATGCAACTAGGATTTGAAGTATTCTTTCAAGATGAGTTCGATTAGGTAATTCATGAGGTAGAACAACAGTAAATGCTATTCAAAGAAAGTGATTAAGATATTTGCATCACTGAGATAGCAAAAATTGCACTGATTGAGAATGGGTCTTCCTCTGGTAACCCTACAACATTGATCCTATCAAAAGAGGCACCAAGTCCTCGAGTCCTCTTGAAAAGAGAATGGAAAAAGAAGATAAGCTCACCTGGAGTTTACAACTTCCCATTGATTTGAAAAGCTACATTTGCTCCCTCCTACAAGCCAAGATCCCAAGAGCTGCATGAGCTCAAGCCTCATCCTTTTAGAGGAAAAAGTGTATATGCGAAGCAAAGAAGAGCACAAAGAATGATGGTCTGCATGTACTATGCCCGAATCAACTACAATGGGAAGATCCATGAGGGTGGTCAAAGATGTGACCGAGGCACCGGGATAGCCTCCCTTAATAGGCTTGAAAAGATGGACTTTATAGACAAAGGATTGAGTAGCCTCCACCAATCCTCACCTCTCAAAAAGTTTGGATTATGGGAACAAGAGGTTGATCAATGGGTATTTGTGAAGAAGAAGACACCTATCCAGAAGAACTATTCCACTATTGAAGAAATAGCATCAAATTTCTCAGAAGGAGGAGGCCCTTTGCCACATCTCCTCATCCATCAAGCCATCGAACCACTCTTGAATTGGACTAGCATTGGGCAGAACTTCAAGTTTACTCATGCTACTGAGTCAATCGGCCTGAATACTACTGATAAAAGCATCAAATCTATCAACGAGTTTGTAGTCGAGTCAGTTGTTGAGTCTTTTGTTTATGATTATGAGTTAGCCTTCCCTTTCGAGGAAAGTCCAGAGTCTGTGTATGTCGAGTCTGTTACTCCTTTCATGAGTGAAATTTCTAATTTCAAGTATAACTTGCATCCTTTTTCTGATGATGATCTTAATAAATATCAAGAGTTGATAAAACAATGCAAACCAAAGAAGGCCCAACCCATAAGGCCCAACCCATCTGTGAGGATACCTGGGCTATTAATCTAGGAACTGACTAATGCCTTTGAGAGGTAAAAATTGGTACCACCCTAGACAATGAAGAAGCAAAACTGATGATTAGTCTTTAGAAGCAATTCACCAAAGTCTTTGCTTGGTCGTATGAGGATATGCCTAGTATAGACCCCGATATTATGCAACATCGATTATCGATCTACACTGGGGAAAAATCGGTAAAGCAGAAGCTCTGAAGAATACGGCCAAAATGGAGTGAGAAGATCATAGAAGAAGTTGTGAAGCAGTGGAATGCAGGGTTTCTGCAAGTGGTGAAGTACCCCCAATGGTTGGCTAAAATCGTACCAGTACCAAAGAAAGATGGCAAGGTACGAATGTGCGTAGACTTCTGAGATCTTAACAAGATAAGCCCTAAAGATGACTTCCCATTACCTCACATTGATGTATTGGTTGAAAAAATGGTGGGGCATGCCTTGTTATCATTTATGGATGGATTCTCGGGATACAACCAAGTGAGCATGCACCCAGAGGATCGTGAGAAGACAACCTACTGTTATAAGGTGATACCTTTTGGACTAAAGAATGCCGGGGCAACTTATCAGAGAGCAGCTACAGCTATATTGCATGACATGATGAACAAAGATGTGGAGGTCTATGTGGATGACATGATGGTGAAGTCATAGGATTGACAGGGCATATTCCTGTGCTAAGGCGATTCTTTGAAAGGATCAAGAAGTATCAGCTAAAGTTGAACCCTCAGAAGTGTGTATATAGGGCAATAATAGGAAAATTGTTAGGGTTCTTAGTGAGTGAAAGAGGCATTGAAGCTGACCCTATCAAGATCAAGAAGGTTCAAGAAATGCCCACACCTCGGACTGAGAAGCAGATACGAAGATTTTTGGGTCACATCCAGTACATCAGCAGATTTATAGTACAACCGACTACAATCTGTGAACCAATTTTCAAGCTGCTGAAGAAGGATCTGCCCATGGAATGGAATGACCAATGCTAATAAGCTTTTGATAAGATCAAAGGATATTTCATGAACCCACTAGTATTAACACCATCGGTGGAAGGAGATCCACTTCTGTTGTACTTATCAATGGGAGAATATTCTATAGGCTCATTACTAGTGTAAAAGGAAACAAAAAAGGGGGCAGAGCATGCCATATACTACCTCAGCAAGAAGTTCTTAGAGTATAAGATGCGGTACACATCTTTGGAAAAAACTTGTAATACACTGATTTGGGCAACAAAAAGGGTGCGGCACTAAATGGTGGCATATCCAGTGCATCTGATCTCAAGAATGGATCCAATCAAATATCTCTTCGAGAAACCAGCACTAATAGGAAAGATGGCCCCTTGGCTACTTTTTCTATCATAGTTTAACATCACCTATGTTACTCAAAAATCCATTAAGGGGCAAGCTATAGATGATCATTTGGCTGCCCATGATGAACACATTTATGTGTGAAATCTAGGGTAATAAAATATGCATTTTATATATTTAGAATGGAGCTATCTTGGGTTTTACTCTCTTTTTGTAGGTTTTGTATTTTAAAGACTTTAAGCATTATTGGGTGTCATATCTCCCCAATAACAATTGCCTAGTGTAGTTGGTGAGCTATGGTGTGTAAAATCCCCTTGCTCATCAGGAGGTCTCAAGTTCGAATCTTATAGTTGTCTTTTTTTGGAGAATTTTGTTGAAGATTTCCTACTTTTCACTCACTTAAAGCAGAAGGGCATGGAGGGGATTTTCACATCAAATTAGAAACAAGGAAAATCGTGGGAGGGGTTTCCTGCGCAAGAAGAGAAAAAAAAAAGGAAAGAAAAAAAAAGGGGAGAAATAAATCTTATCCAAATCTTCTCTCTCCTCCACATCATCACCAAAAGATTGTCCAAATCACACAAAGCAAGAAGGAAAATAGTCCCTTAGAGGGAGAAAAATAAGAGACAAATAAATAAAAAAAAAAAAAGGAAAGAAAATAAGAAAAAAAATTATAGAAAATTTCTCCAAGTTTATTTCTCTTTTCTCTCTTCTCCACCTTAGCACTTTTGGTTTCAAAAGATCTAACTACCAATTGAGGGTTTCTCCCTTTAGGAAAGAGAAATTTATTACCCTACTTCCCCATTCCCTATAAATACGACTCATGTAAGAGGAGGGGGGACAATTCATTCTTCTTCTAGGGTTTTTTTTTTAGTTGCTCTATCTCTTTCTCTAGTTTTCTCTTTCTCTTGCTCTAGTTCTAGGTTTATGCTTTAAACACTCCTGTAAGTTCTTTTTATTCAATTAATGTAAACACTTTTGTTTTTGATTCAGTCCTTTATTTTTATTGTTTAAGAAATTCAAGTTGTAATTTTCAAGTTCTAGTTCTAGGCTTAGTTTTAGGTGACAAGAACAAGCTATGAAGCATGTCTTTCAAGTTCAATTTATTTTTTCTTCAGATTTGTTTTCTTTAATACTAGAAATTTTAGATTTGGTTTAATCCAGATCTGGTTTTTAGTACTGGTAGTATCTCAAATTGATCAAGTTTTCAGTTCAAGGGTTGAAGTTCAAGTAAGTAGGCTCCTTCACTAGTCTTCTCTCTCCTCTCTCATTCCCTCTTCTGACTATCCTTTCTTTCTTAATTTAGGATTTTAATTTCAGTCGTTACATTATTGCTACCCCTTTCCCCCAAGGTTCATTGCTAGTGTATGTGTTGGCTTTACCCCTCCTAGCCATAGAACCATCATTTTATTGCTTTTATTTTAATTGTCTTCCTTTCCCTAAAGCCAAGTAGAGTAACCCTTGTAAGAGTGACTATCTGGTTAAGTAGGGAAGCTCATATTATGATGCATCCCTCGGGCTAAGTAGAGAAACCTACTTGTGAGTCTCTCTCTAGCTTTATTCTCTTTCTTTTACTTTATTTTTATTTCTGCATTTTTTTCCTTCATTTTTTTTAATTTTAATTGCATGGATTGTTTATTTTCAGTTATTTTATTTATTTAATTTTAATTGCGTGGCTTACTTCTTTAAATTCTTAGATGACGAATGGTTAGGACATTATTTTAGATACATATGTTTAGGACGGTAATTAGAATTAGATCATAACCATTAATCAGTTCACTTTCGCATTATTAAAAGAAAAAAAAATAAAGTGGTTTCTCTCCCTGTGTTCGACCCGTGGCTACACTGATCCGTACACTTGCGGTTACATTTAAAATCTCAAACAAGTTTTTGGCATCATTGCCGGGGAGACAGTTCCATGTTATTCTTCGCTTTCTTTTGGTAAATCGGAGTGCTTTGTTTGCTTTGTTTTGTTTTTCTTTTTCTTTTATTGAATTCCTAAGAAGAATAACTTACAATAATAGTTGTTTCAGTGGAGGTCGCCATGCCTCACAGTATGATAAAGACAGGTTTCGCCCTGTAGCAGTACCACAGGAATTGACCTGAGCAACCCCGGATCCTTGCCGGTAAGCTCCCAAAAAGCCAAAAAAATAAAAAATAAAAACTCAAAAAAAAAAAATCATTAAAAAAAAATTTTTGCCATCCATTCTTTTGTGCTTGTCTTACTTTAGTTGTGGGTAGTTTTCTATTGCATGAGTGTTAGGTGGGTAAGAAATACTGAGAATCGGTTAGAAAGAATAGATCCAACAAGTAGTAACCCTATACGTTTTCTCTCTTTAAAGCCTTTCAATATGGGAGACCAACATCAAAACCCTTAACCTAAATCTCTAAAAGATAGGTTCTACCCTGCTAGAACAGCCCAACCTTCCTTCATAGTTCTACCACAAGCCCAGGGAAATAATTTTGAACTCAAATCTCAATACATCACTATGTTGCCCCAGTTCTATGGGTTGACCTCTGAGGATGCATACCTATTTCTAAGGGAATTTGAAGAGGTATGTGTTCTAATTAAGATCCAACAGCTATCTGATGATGCTGTTAAGCTTAGGTTTATCATTTTTGCATTAAAAGACCAAGCTAAGAAGTGGTTGTATGGGTTATCCAAAAATTCTATAACCTCATGGGAACAGTTCATAGTTGTCTTCCTTAAGAATTTTTTCTCAACTCACAAGACCAATAAGCTTAGAAGTGATATCCTTCAGTTTAGGCAAAGGCCTAGTGAGTCCTTTTCCAAACTTATGGAGAGATTCAAGGATCTACTCCAAGAATGCCCTCACCATGGCCTAGACTTATGGCATTTATGTCAAATAATTTGTGAGGGTATTAATTACCCAACTAAACAAATGATAGAGTCTATGTGCCCTAAGGGATTCACATCCTTTACAAATGAAGGAAATGCATGGGAATTCCTACTTGACTTAGCTGACAAAACCCGTGAGTGGGAGCCAACCCAAGAGAGTGAAAGAACCATAGGAAGAAAAGGATATTTTGTGGATGGGATAGTAGCCAAGGAAGCCCATTTGGATAGCCTAATCAAAAGAATTGAGGCTATTGTTCCTAGAGAGCCATCATCAGTCAATTTGGTTAAGATTTGTGCTTGGTGCCAGTCCCCTGGACATGTTATAGAAGAATTCCCCAACACCTCTGGGGACACTTCTAATGATAGTGTTAATGCCTTATACCATAATAATCCATATAGTAACACCTACAATCCAGGATGGAGAAATCACCCAAATTTCTCTTGGAATCAGGGCAACCAAGCAGGGCCTTCCAATTTCCATAATCAAGGTCAACCTGGACTCCAAAGACATCCCTTTCCACAACAATATTTTTCCCAAAATACTTTTTCTAGGTCAAATGTAGGACCTCAGGCTAGTTTTCTTAGGGCCCCTCTCTTATCATCTTATCAGCAACTCCCTGGATTTACCAACACTGGAGAGGCAAGTAGAATAAGTGACTTGAAAAAAAATATGGCCCTCCTCATGACAAGCCATCAAAATCTTACGAGAGAACTCACTTAAGTTGTCTCAATTATGTGTGAGAGGGAGAAAGGAACTTTACCCAGTCAACCAGAGCCTAACCCTAGGCATAATTAGCCTATTAGTTCACAAACACCAACAAATGCACCACTGAATATAGTACAAGGTCAGACCCAACAAGGGCTCTGTAACTAATGTAATGTTGTTTATGCCCTTAGGAGTGGTAGAGTGTACCAACAGAGCATTCCTAAATCTTCCCTATCTATTACTCTTGTTAACTCTCCTTCAGTTGAGGACACAAGTGTACCGCTTGTTCCAGGTTCCTCTGATGAACCTAAAGATGCTTTTGAAACTAAAGATGATTTGGTTGAGGAAACCAGAAATGATTCTTCTGAAAAAGGGCAAATCCCTAACAGTCCTTATGTTTATCCTATCCCATTTTCTAATCGCTTGGTACACAAAAAGAAGACTGCTTCTATAGATAAAATTTTAGAAGCCTTCAAAAAGGTAGAAGTGAACATCTCTCTTTTGGATGCCATATCCCAGATTCCCACCTATGCAAAGGTACTGAAAGATTTATGTACTCATAAACGTATCACTAGTGTGGCAAAAAAGGCGTTCTTGGCCGGTAACATTAGTTTCATAATTACTCAGCCCATAGCAACCAAGTATAAGGATCCAGGGAGCCCTACCATATCTTGTGTCATAGGCAACACTTACATTGAGCATGCCTTACTTGACCTTGGTGTAAGTGTAAATCTTTTACCCTTACCATGTGTACAAGTAATTTGGATTGGGAGAATTGAAAGCCACTAGAACTACTCTTCAATTGGCAAATAGGTCTGTTAAGATTCCTAAAGGGATGGTTGAGGATGTCTTACTAAAGGTGGGGGAATTTATTTTTCTGTTGATTTTATTATGTTAGATACCAAGCCCTTCTCAACCAAGGATGAGATCCCAATAATTCTAGGAAGACCATTCTTGGCTACCAGTATTGTATTAATAACTGCCAGAATGGTTTCCTAAGATTTTCTTTTGGTAACCAAACTGTTGAGTTTAACATGTTTAGGATAGGCAAGCAACCACATATGGAAGAAGAGATCAATATGCTTGAGGATTTTCTGGATTTTTTTGATAATTTAGTTACCAACTTTGATTTTGATTTTGATTCAGAATTCCAAAAGTGTATGAATGAGTTGGATGTTGATGGTGAAAATTTCTTTTCTGAAGTCTTGAGTCTTCACACACCTGTGGAGCCCTTAGGACCCCTTTCCAATTCCATTCCCAAACCTTCCATAGTTGAGCCCCCTAAGCTAGATCTTAAGGAGTTGCCATCTAATTTGAAGTATGCTTTCGTAGGACCTGACCAGACTCTTCCTATATAATTTCTTCAAATTTGACTTCTAGCCAAGAAGAGGAGTTACTTAAAGTGTTAAAAGATAATAAGGAAGCCCTAGGTTGGACCATGGCTGATATCAAGGGTATAAACCCTTCTATTGTGCAATATCATATACATCTTATGGAGGATTCCAAACCATCCACAGAACCCCAAAGAAGAGCTAACTCAGTGATGATGGAAGCCATTAAGAAAGAGATCCTAAAGTGCTTGGATCATGAAATAATTTATCCTATTTCTGACAGCTAATGGGTAAGCCCAGTTCACGTAGTACCTGAGAAGTCTGGTGTGGCTGTAGTTCCTAATGCTAATAATGAACTAATTCCAACCCGTGTCCAATCAGGGTGGAGAGTGTGCATAGACTATAGGAAACTTAATGTGATAACTTGGAAGAACCACTTCCCATTGCCATTCATTGACCAGATGTTAGAGAGGTTAGCTACACATGAATACTATTATTTTCTTGATGGATATTCTGGCTATAACCAGATCCCAATTACTTTACAGGACCAACATAAGACCACTTTTACATGCCCATATGGAACATTTGCTTATAGGCATATGCCCTTTGGGCTTTGCAATGCCTCTGCTACGTTTCAACGATGCATGATGAGCATTTTTTCTGACATGGTCGAAAAATTCTTAGAAGTATTTATGGATGACTTTTTAATTTATGGGAGAAATGCCATTTCATGATTAAATCTGGTATTGTTTTAGGCCATGTAATATCCAAGGAGGGAATTAAGGTAGATAGAGCCAAAGTGGATTTAATTGATAATTTACCACCTCCTCAATCTGTTAAGGACGTCCGGTCTTTTCTAGGGCATGCGAGCTTCTACAGAAGGTTTATTAAGAACTTTAGTAAGTTAGCTCGACCTCTCACTCCATTGCTTGCCAAAGATCAAACTTTTAAATTTTTTAAAGAGTGTTTAGAATCCTTCAAACAACTTAAGAAGGAGTTGACCAATGCACCCATTGTTCAACCACCTGTTTGGACTGAACCTTTTGAACTGATGTGTGATGCTTCGGATTTTGCCATAGGAGCGGTTTTAGGTCAAAGGATTAATAAGTTTCCCATTGTCATTTACTATGCTAGTAGACCTTAAATTATACACAACTCAATTATACAACCACTGAAAAAGAATTTTTAACGGTTGTGTTTGCATTAGAAAAGTTTCGGTCTTACTTAGTTGGCTCACATGTGGTGGTGTATACTGATCATTCTGCTCTCAGATACTTAGTTCAGAAGAAGGATGCCAAAGCCCGTCTCATTAGGTGGGTTTTACTTTTGTAAGAGTTTGATTTAGAAATTAGGGATAAAAAAAGAATTGAAAACCTAGTTGTAGACCATTTATCCCGGCTTCCCAATTCCTTGACTGTCGATTCTCCAGTCAATGAGAACTTTCCAGATGAACAATTATTTATAATATCCAGTGAAAAATGGTTTGCTGACATTGTCAACTTCTTAGTTTCAGGTGTAACTCCGGATCACTGGTCAACCCAAGATAAGTATAGATTTCATTCCCAAGTTAAGCACTTTTCTGGGATGATCCTTATTTGTTTAAGATATGTCTGGATCAGATTATCCGACGATGTGTTCCTGATCATGAGCAACATTCTATTCTCTTTTTGTCATGATCATGCATGTGGTGGACACTTTGGACCTAAGAAAACTGCCGCAAAGGTTCTCCAATGCGGATTTTATTGGCCCACTCTTTTTAGAGATGCTTTTGATTTTTGCAAGGCTTGTCCTGCCTGCCAGTCTTTTGGCCGTATCAATAAGAGGAACATGATGCCCCTCAACCCTATTTTGGTAGTTGAGATCTTTGATGTATGGGGCATCAATTTTATGGGACCATTCCTTAATTCATTTAGAAGTTTGTATATACTTTTGGCCGTTGATTATGTTTCTAAATGGATAGAGGCCATACCTTGTAAAACTAATGACCACAAAGTGATGGTCCAATTTCTAAAAGAAAACATTTTTTCCTTCTTTGGTACACCACGTGCAATAATTAATGATAGGGGTACTCATTTTTGTAATCGGCCTTTTGAGGCTCTGATGAAAAAGTATGGGATCACTTATAAGTTATCTATCCCTTATCACCCCCAAACCAGTGGCCAAGTGAAGGTGTCTAATAGGCAGATCGAATAAATATTGGAGAAAACTGTTATTCCCAACCATAAGGATTGGTCCCTTAGGCTCATTGATGCCTTGTGGGCCCATCGGACTGCATTCAAGATCGACCTTGGTCAGTCTCCCTACCGTTTGGTATATGGAAAAGCTTGTCACTTACCAGTTGAGTTAGAGCATATGGCCTTTTGGGCCATCAAGAAGCTCAACTTTGATTTGTCTGATGTGGGAATTCATCATAGGCTCTAACTATCTGAGTTGGAGGAACTTAGGAATGAAGCCTATGAAAGTTCTAAGATTTACAAAGAAAAGACCAAAGATTTTCATGATAAGCACATTCTGCGTAAATCTTTTACAATTGGTGATAAGGTCTTATTGTACAACTCTCAATTGCATCTTTTCCATGGTAAGCTTAGATCCCGATGGGATGGCCCATTTATTGTCAATAATGTACATCCCCATGGGGCTGTGGAGATTTTGAATCTAGGAACAAGGGTAATTTCGAAGGTTAATGATCAGCGTTTGAAACCGTTCCTCGAGTTTCCTACTACTGGTAGTGAAGAGGTCATGGATCTCTATGAACCTCTTTACATTGATGACTAACTTTTAATCAGGTATGACCCCCTTGCATTGTCTTCATTTTTAATTCTTTCCATGCATTGAGGACATTGCATGACTTAAGTGTGGGGGAGGGAAACCAGTTTCTGCTTTTTTCACTTTGTTTGATTTTTTTTTATTTTTTTTTATTTTTTTATTTTTTTAGCTTGCTAACGGATGAAGTCCTACTTTGGCTTTTGGCTAGTGATCATACTATTCGGTTGCTTCATTAATGTGAAAAATAAAAGTTTTGACTAAAGGTATCCATTTTGAACATATAAAAACCCTGTTGAGAAGAAAGAAACAAGTCTGTGTCTTCAGATGGGACTTTCTTTTGAAAAATAAGAGACCCCTGTTTTATGGTGTTGGACCATATGTAAGTTTGTGGGTTCCTTGTAATTTTGATTTGGAGTTGAGACATTCTTTTTAATTTGGCATGAGTTGACAAATGCACAATTTTAAATGAAATGTGAAATGTGGTATAAAGAAGAATAAGAGTTGATTCCCTTAGAATTAGACAGGTCATTGCGCCTCAGGAAGCGTGGTATCTTGATTGAAATTCCTAAGGAGGAAACTTTTGAAAGAATAGAGTTTATTAAGCAAAAAAAAAAGAAGAAAAAATATGCAAATGTCATTAATGCTTGGCAATATGTTTTGGTAAAAAACACTCTAATACCTTAGTCATTGGTTCCCTATTTCTTCACAAGTGGTTTTACCTTAAGATAATGATGTTTTGGAAGAGACAAGGTGAGTTCCAAATTAAGAAATATGCTAGTGCCTGGAATTGATAAAGGGTAATAAAAGTTCAAGTGTGGGGGTCCCTTGTAAGAAAAATTATCTTTACTCTGGATCGGTATGAGCCTTACCTTTAGCTAAGATTGAGATTTATTTATTCTGAATTTTGGGTGTATATTCATTGCAAACACCCACGAGACACAACTCGTCCACTAGGGGTGACCTAGCAGTTTAAAGGCTCGTTGCACATGCTAAGTGCAACCGTGATTCCTACGAAAGTGAGTTAGGTTTTTTGTTTTTATTTTTTTTTCTTTTTGTTTTTCTCGAGGACTAGCAAAGTCCAAGTGTGGGGGAATTCTGATTAACACATTTATGTGTGAAATCTAGGGTAATAAAACATGCATTTTATATATTTAGAATGGAGCTACCTTGGGTTTTACTCTCTTTTTGCAGGTTTTGTATTTTAAAGACTTTAAGCATTATCGTGCGTCATATCTCACCAACAACAACTACCTAGTGTAGTTGGTGAGCTATGGTGTGTAAAATCCCCTTGCTCATCAGGAGGTCTCAAGTTCGAATCTCATGGTTGTCTTTTTTTAGAGAATTTTGTTGAAGATTTCCTACTTTTCACTCACTTAAAGCACTAAGGGCATGGAGGGGATTTTCACATCAAATTAGAAGCAAGGAAAATTGTGGGAGGGGTTTCCTACGTAAGAAGAGAAAAAAAAAAAGGAAAGAAAAAAAAAAGGGAGAAATAAATCTTGTCCAAATCTTCTCTCTCCTCCACATCATCACCAAAAGATTGTCCAAATCACACAAAGCAAGAAGGAAAATCGTCCCTTGGAGGGAGAAAAAGAAGAGACAAATAAATTAAAAAAAAAATGAAAGAAAATAAGCAAAAAAAAAAATTATAGAAAATTTCTCCAAGTTTATTTCTCTTTTCTCTCTCCTCCACCTTAGTACTTTTGGTCTCAAAAGATCTCACTACCAATTGAGGGTTTTTCCCTTTTAGGAAAGAGAAATTTGTTACCTTACCTCCCCATTCCCTATAAATACAACTCATGTAAGAGGAGGGGGGACAATTCATTCTTCTTCTAGGGTTTTTTTTTTTAGTTGCTCTATCTCTTTCTCTAGTTTTCTCTTTCTCTAGCTTTAGTTCTAGGTTTATGCTTTAAACGCCTTTGTAAGTTCTTTTTATTCAATTAATGTAAGGACTTTTGTTTTTGATTCAGTCTTTTATTTTTATTGTTTAAGCAATTCAAGTTGTAATTTTCAAGTTTTAGTTCTAGGCTTAGTTTTAGGTGACTAGAACAAGCTATGGAGCATGTTTTTCAAGTTCAATTTATTTTTTCTTTAGATTTGTTTTCTCTAGTACTAGAAATTTTAGATTTGGTTTATTCCAGATCTGGTTTTTAGTACTGGTAGTATCTCAAATCGATCAAGTTTTCAGTTCAAGGGTTGAAGTTCAAGTAAGTAGGCTCATTCGATAGTCTTCTCTCCCCCCTCTCATTCCCTCTTCTGGCTACCCTTTCTTTCTTAATTTAGGATTTTATTTTCAGTCGTCACATTATTGCTATCCCTTTCCCCCAAGGTTCATGGCTAGTGTATGTGTTGGCTTTGCCCCTCCTAGCCATAGAACCATCAATTTATTGCTTTTATTTTAATTGTGTCTCTTTCCCTAAAGCTAAGTAGAGTAACCCTTGTAAGAGTGACTCTCTGGTCAAGTAGGGAAGCTCATATTATGATGCATCCCTCGGGTTAAGTAGAGAAACCTACTTGTGAGTCTCTCTCTAGCTTTATCCCCTTTCTTTTACTTTATTTTTATTTTATTTTTAATTTTAATTACGTGGGTTGTTTATTTTCAGTCATTTATTTATTTAATTTTAATTGCGTGGCTTGCGTCTTTAAATTCTTAGATGACGAATGGTTAGGACGGTAATTAGAATTAGATCACAACCATTAATCAGTTCACTTTCGTATTATTAAAAGAAAAAAAATAAAGTGGTTGCTCTCCCTATGTTCAACCCGTAGCTACACTGATCCGTACGCTTATGGTTACATTTAAAATCTCAAACAGGCCACTCCACAGAAGATGAAAGAGCCGCTGAACGATGCCTTTCCTGATGAAAGAATCACAATATTTGAAGAAAAAGACACATCTAATGAGTGGCAGTTGTTCTTTGATGGAGCCGCTAATCAAAAGGGATGTGGTAGGAGAATATTGCTTGTCACTCTTGATGGCCTTTACCTGCCTTCGTCATTTCGTCTCGACTTCACCTGTACCAATAATATTGTTGAATATGAAGGTTGCATGCTAGGACTAGAAATGGCCCAGACTATTGGAGTGAAAAGGTCAAGGTGTATAGAGATTCATCAATTGTCTGTCAGAAGCAAGGAAAGTGGAAGACCAAAGATGAAAAGCTAAAGCCATATCAAGAGCATCTGGAAGAGGTGATTGAAAACTTTGAGAAGATCTCGTTCGAATACTTCCAGAGAAATAACAACAGGTTTGCTGATGCCCTTGCAACCTTGGCATCCATGGTAGAATGCAGCCCTATGGCTAGGGTCTAACCATTCTTGGTAGAACAAAGAAGCATGCCCATTTATCAGAATTCGGTGAACTCTCTCACAATGGATGGTCGGTCTTGGTTTGCTCACATAGTGGATTTCATCAGAGAAAAGAAGTACCCAAGTGGAGCAACTGACAGAGAGAAGAAATTTCTAAGGAGATATGCCACCCAATTTATTCTTTAAGAAGATTTATTATATAAGAGATCCTATGACGGAATACAGTTGTTGTGTGTGGATGAGGAGCAAGCTACAACGATTATGTAGGAAATCCATCAAGGACTTTGTGGATCTCATATGAATGCCAAGATGCTAGCTAAGAAGATTCTCAGGCTATGATACTATTGGAACACAATGGAAGCAGACTGTGTAGGCTTTGTCAAGAAATGCCACAAATGTTAGATATTTGCCAACATCATACATATCCCGCCAACAAAGCTACACTCGCTCAGTTCACCTTGGCCATTCTCCACTTGGGGCATCGATATCATAGGGAAGGTCAACCTTAAGGCATCCAATGGTCACGAATTCATCTTGGTAGCCATTGATTATTTCACCAAGTAGGTAGAAGCTCAATCATATACACTCCTCACATCTTCTAAGGTAGCAAAGTTTATCCAAGAAAATATCATTTCCCCATATGGAGTACCTCAAGAGTTGATATTGGATCAGGGATCCCATTTCTGGAGAAAAATCGATAAAATCTGCATGAAGTTTGGTATCAAAAGGCATCGCTCTACTACTTACGGGCCATAGACCAATGGGGCAGTAGAAGCAGATAACAAGAACATCAAAGTGATCTTACAGAAAATGACTGAAACACACAAGGATTGGGCGGATAAGTTACCACTTGCTTTGTTGGCATATCGAACTTCTGTACGATCCTCGACAGGGGCAACCTCTTTTTCTTTGGTTTATGGGGTTGAGGCGGTTCTACCCGTGGAAATCCTAGTACCATCCCTAAGGGTGCTTTTTGATAGTCAGTTACCTGAAAGAGAATGGGTGAAGGCTAGACACGACGAGCTCAACTTTCTTGATGAAAGGCGTATGAAGACCATGGATAATCTGAAGAAATATCAACTGAGAATGGCTAGGGTTTTCAACAAAAATGTAAAGCCTTGTCACACAGAAGAGGGTGAACTTGTTCTTCGAGAACAAAGAGCCCCAATTCATGACCAAAGAGGAAAATTCAGGCCCAACTGAAGTGGCCCATTCACTGTCAAAGAGATTCTATCAGGCAAGGCTGTGAAACTCATAGACCACAATGGTGAAGAAATACCTAGACTGGTCAACATGGATCAACTCAAGAAATATTATGTCTAATAGGGTGAATAGCCCAAACTATATCAGACCTGATTCCTTTCAAGGGATAAGTAGGCAACTTGACATGTGCAAGTGCGGTCTCAACCATCTCAAGGCGATAAATTGGTTCCTAGATTAATAATCAAGGTATATAAAAGAATATCAAATTTTTTTCCCCCCAAGAATCTCTAATTGGCATGCAAGGCCATTAGGTATCTGTCATTCACATATGGTCCTTCAAATTCTTATCTAGAGTTTTATACCCCAAAAGTTGCCACCCGACACCAGTTTATCAAGGCCATTTTATTCCCTATCCTTGATAGAAAAAAAAAGAAACTTGATGCAACAATGGTAAAGGTTCGGTTGTGTCAATAGTTAATGAGTGATACTTTGAAAAATCATCACATCTCTTCGTTGCTTGTGATGGTTTTAGGAAAAGTCATGGACTCTTTAGATGAGACATTAAGAAAGTGGACTTTGGACATGAGCATAGTGGCACCAGGTCTGCTAGAAGCTACAAGTATGTCAATGCTCAACCGGATTAGGTGCATTGAGCTACATCACATGCTCCGACAGGCCTCAACACTAGGAAGCCGATCTTTATGTATTTCGGTTTGGGTTGGTTGAGACCTATCCATCTCTCGGAGAATTCCAAGTTTATATGAAAGACCACTCAGAGGAGATTCAGGACTTTTTCGAGTGGGAAAAGGAGAAAATGAAGCAATTCATCAGATATGAAAAGAATAACATTCTAAAGGTGGCCAGGATCTTCATTCTATACCTACCACTAGGGGGAATCCATCAACAAAGATCACAAGATGCTTACTTTTTGTACATGATAGCTCGTTATGTTCTTTGAACTCCTGGACGTGGTACACCACTGGTTCTAATAGAGGTGGTAAAGCAACTGAAGAAAGGAGGAGATATCATTCCTACAGTCCTTGTAGAGACATTCAAAGGACTTGATGATGTGAGCCATAGCCATAGATTTGGACTTGATCATTATCATGGAAGTCCCACCATTTTCCAACTTTGGCTACTTGATAAGTTGAAGCTGATCAGGCCGTTAAATGAAGGTCAACTCAAAACCCTTTGCTACTAGGACAAGAGGGAAGTTCCAGAATTCAAACTCATTGTTGATTGGGAGGAGTACTTATAAGGAAGAACTACAAAGGACATTGCATGGAGATGCTTGGAGAAGCCACAGGGAGATTTTCTGGTGAAGATCCTTGGATACAATTATATCAGGTTAATAGGATTGACTCATATGTCTTTTTACTTGCCCACTTACCTCAGCCAAAAATATGGGCTTGAGGCGGTGGACCCAGAGGAGTTAGTAAACTTTTACCCACCCCAAGAATTGTCTCCCCACCTTGTTACCTACCTATCCTGTTTATTGTAGGAAACTTATTTTCATGTAATTCACTTGGTGGTAGAATGAAGGAATATTTATATTTTCGTGTTATCTCAATTATTCTAATGAAGACTTGAGTTGTGGAATTGATTATGCCAAAAAAAAAAAAAAAAACATTCCAAACCAAAAAGAGATTTTCTTTGTGCCAAAGATAGGTTTCCATTCATAAGATGCCAAAAAAAAGAAGAAGTAATAATAAACAACATGGGGGGGAAAATATGCATATGTTTGTGTTTACAAAAATGCTGAAATAAATCCCTAGAAGTCAAGATCCTCGCCGGAACTATGCTCCTCGTCTGAATTATGCTCGTGGAAAGTGGGAAGGCTGGTAGATGCCAATCTCAAACTCTCTGGCCTCTGTGTATGATCCTCAATCTGCCTCAGTAGGCACGCATTCACTTGACGATAGGAGCTGACCTGTCTCCTCAAGGCATCGTTCTCCCTCTCCTGGGGGAACATATAGAATGATCAAGAAAAGAAGCAATAGAAGAGGAAAGAGACTAAGAGCAGGAGAATACCTTGTCAACCACAACCTTGGATAAACTCTGATGCATCCTCCTGAGCTTGGCATAGAGCTCTGGAGACACATGAGTAGCATGTCAGTCAAAAGGAGTCAAGAACCAATCAAATAAGAGGTGTTTTGATACTCACACAGTCATATGGGATAGGAAGTCCAAGGAAGTTGTCTCTGCCCACTCTATGCTCCAAGAGCTGAGGAATACCTGGACGAGTATTTTGGGATAAGACCAGCCCGGGAAACCGCTGAAGGGACTGACATCCATCCGGATAGGTCCCCTCACAATGATAGAAGACTCAATCTGAGATGAGGTAGCAGCACCTGCTCGTGACCGAGTAGGAGGGAGGTCCATATGTCGTGCCCTCCATTGAAAGAACATAAATAAAAAAAAAGGGAGAAGAATTTGAAATATGGAAAAAAAATGCTCAAGAGAGGAAACATACCAGTGGCCCTTGGGACCAAAACGAGCGCAGATTGTCTCCTCGAGAAAGGGCTCATAGTTCCTACCTGAATCTAAGAGGGAATCATCCCACAGCCCTTCGGCCCATACCTCTATTTGACTCTCGTGGATACTCTCTGGGTTATGCATAGTCAATGGAGGATAGCAAAGAGGAGAGCGCATCGCAAGATCGGACCACTGAGGAGTGACATGCTCACCTAAATACCAGGCATGGCCCTAGATGCCCTTAAATAGCGCGTGGCTCAAGAAAACTCATCAGGGTTGTAGAAGTGGAGATCTCGAAATGGCCTCCAATTGAGCTGCAAAGTTACAGCACAAGGCAAAGGGAAAATTTGACACCAAATATGACTTACCTCTGTGAGACTATCTAGAAGAAAGCGAGCTGTGGTCCTAGGAGGATAGCGTCGGTTCCTCAACACCCAACTATCTCCCCATATGTTAGCCATGGGAAAGGGCAAACTCCAAGGATCCTTCAGCATGAGGGCTAGGATCTTTAGGTGTTTGTAACACCACAGCTGAATTGAAATATCAAAATAAGGATGTGCAAGCAATGAAAGACCAAAAAAAAAAAAAAAAAAAAAAAAAAAAAAAAAGAAAAAAAGAAATGCAAAGTCACCTGGAGAATGTAACCTGCCCCCTTGAGGCCCCAATCCCCATATGCTAATAGATCTAGGGTCCACAGAAGGTATGTATGGGCGGCTCCACCCCAATCCCATGAATCGACCTCCTGAATATTCCAGAAGAGGGCCACCATAAGGATGTCCACTCCACCCCGGAGGTCACTGAAAAGACAATGTACAATGTGCCACAGCAAATAGAAGGAAGGAGCGAGTTATCTATGCGAGGTTACTTGGGTTCACCCTCAGATCCTTTCTCATCCAGCGGCCACTAATTGTACCTAGATGGACATGCATCTGATCCCCTGAAATCTCAATACCTGTCAAGTATGTGAAATCCTATGCTGGCAAAGTCTTAGGAAGAGACAAGGGCCTCCCTCCGAAAGGTATGCTAGTCATAGCATAGAAGCACAAAGGTGTGATGCTGATCTCGCTAGTAGGGAGGTGAAAAGAATGGGTGCTCGGCCACCACCACTCCACCAAGGCTCCCGCCAGTGCCTAGCTAAATTTCCTGGTTTCCAATGAGGCCAAGCAACATAGGTAAGTAGAATCTACTTGCCCCTTTACCCTATGAGGAAGCATTTCGTACCATTCCCGGACTGCGTTTGGGTGGCCATACCTGACCAATGTGGGAGGTACTCCCTCATTATGCTCCTAAAATAAATGCAAAAAATAAATAACAAATATGCATAACTAAAAATGAAAAAACTATATATAAATGAATAAAGGAAGGGACTTACCCATGTGCCCCACACGGAGTTACATATGTGGTCTCGAGTCCTATGAAGTGTCCACCCGATATACCAGTCTGTAGGACTGTCGTCTCCCTGAGAGGATGTATTGCATCTCTATCCACCACCCAGCCGGATCTCTCCTAGAGTCCTCCTCTTTCTTCTATTGACCATATTTATTAAAAACTACACAGAACCCCAAGAAGTTTCATAATTTGCAAAGAGGCCCGGAAAGACTTCAAATTCTCCAAATGGCCCCCTCCTCAAGAACTATGAAGATCTTCAAGAAGAAGATGAAGAACTTCAAGAAAAACTTGAAGATCTTCGAAGAACTTTGAGAAAGCTTGAAGAAATGCAAAAAACTTCGAATGTTCGAAAAAACTTAAGAACCCGAGCTCACTCGTTCACGAATCATTCCACACTCAAGAAAATCGGATTAGTGAGTGAACAGGAGGGGGGGGGACCATTTTATGGTTAAAAAATTCATTCTCCCAAAAAATTTTTTTTTTTGAGATTCTAATTCTAAGGTGCAATTTAAGAGTTCTTACCACAAAAACAAAATTCAAAGTAATTTCCTGTGGTAGGTAAAAATCATGTCATATGAAATGGAAAAGTGAAATCTACTTGGTAGATAAAATCACATGGAATAGGAAAGTGAAATCTAATTGGTAGATAAAATTGGTACATAAAAATAAAAGGTGAAATCAAAATTCAAAATTTGTGAGGTAGATGGAAATTATCTCACAAAGAATCAAGATTCCAGATCAAAAGTCAAGAATTTAAATCAAAATCCAAAAATCAAGACCCAAAATTCAAGATTCCAAATCAAAAGCCAAATTTCAAGATTCAAAGGGCCTAAATTTAAGGTTCCAATCTCATGACTCAAATTTAGAAACTCCAATCAAGGAAAGAAAGAATCTCATTGAATTGGCCCCATGTGGCCCAATTTCATTGAACTGGCCCTAGGTGGCCTAATCTAATTGACCCGGCCCCAGGTGGCCCAATCTCATTGAACAGGCCTGAGGTGGCCTAATCTCTTTGAATCAGCCCTGAGTGGCCCGATCTCATAGACCAAATCCCCTAAACTGGCACATGGAAGCCCAACTAAGGAAAATCTAAGAATCCAATATTTTTTCCTTTTACAAGATTGAAAGAGCAACGAATTTCTTTCTTGTAATCGGTAGCCCCAGATAGCCCAGATTGGTTCGAAAGAACCCGTATGGAGACCAGATAGCCTAGATTGGTTTGAGAGAGCCCGTTTAGAGACTAGACAACCCAGACTGGTTCAAAAGAACCCGTCTGGTGACCAGATAGCCCAGCTTGGTTTGAAAGAACCTGTCTGGAGACTAGATAGCTCAATTTGGTTTGAAAGAATCCATCTAGAGACCAGATAGCCCAAGTTGATTTGAAAGACCTAGCTTGGAGACCAGATATCTCCACTCTAGTGCAACAACCTAACCCCTTATCCTTGGCATGATATTATTCGCTTTGGCCTATAAGCTTCACGGCTTTAAAATGCATCATACCATAGTAAGGTGGTCACCCTTTATCTATAGCTTAGAAACTTCCTCCATATGGGTGTAAGTTTGGCTTTGATAGCTAGATCCTGACCTGAGCCAGAATAGGGCTTGGGTTAAGATTTCTATACCTGAGGGAGGGTTAGAGTTGAAAAACATTGACCTTGGGTCAAGGTTGGGTCGGGTCGGGTCTGGGTTAAGGCCTAGACTCAGCCTGCCTCACCCAACTAGGCCTTGATTTTAACCCTGATTTATCTAATATAATTTAGGGTTGCAATCCTAACCTTTTATTTAGAATAATGAAATCTAGGTCATTGATTCTTATGATTAGGTGTATTGAACATCTGCTATTGTGTTTCATTTCATAATTTTAATTATGTATTAATCATTTGATTTTTCTTTTAATGCATATAACACAAACGGTAAAAATAAGATCAGTCAATGTTAGCCCAACTTTGGCCAATTAGGACCAACCAGGCTCATCCAAGCCTGATTAGGGTCAATTAGGGCCGGGTTGGGTTGACATGAACCTGACAAGGTTGGGCTTGGGTTGAGTTTTGGAGGCCTATGGTTAGGTTGAGATTTTAAGAAACCCGGCCTAACCCAGCCCTGCTTCACCCCTATTCTACCTTATTTGATGTGGGACAAAAGACTATGTGTCCCTTAATGCCTCTTCTATTCTTGCACAACCTTTGGGGCTCAATGAATGACATTTGTGTTATACTCGTCCCCTAACCTGGTAAAATTTGAACTTTTGTGATAAGTCTTTGGCCGGAGGTAAAAAGTACCAACAAGTTGCGGCAGTCCACTCTCAAAAAGTGAGGAATGACCCTACTTGCCCATGCATCTCTTGCCTATCCAACTAGTGGGGATTTAAACCATCCAACCCCAAGCAGTACGTTACCCCCCACTCGAGTCCTAGCACATATGGGAAATTGCCAGGAGACCATCTATGCATCCTAGGCAACCCCCTATGGAATGGCCACAGGTGGACATCAGGCTGCCAAGTCACATCACTACCTTGGTCACCGGAAACATACCATTGGAAACAATTGGGATGAATCCATTGACCTCAATCTGGTGGCTCCTGTGGGCTGAAATGGCTTCGATGCCCATGGGCTCCGCTACTTGCGTCGTGGCCAGCTCTGACACCTCCCACACTACCTTACACCCCTCCTAATGACTTGTACAAAAAATGAGTCTAAGGTGGTGGACCTGCATGTCCCAATCGGACACTTAATCCACTTAAGTCCTGAAAAGGTGCGCACTAGGGCCTAAGGCCTTGCACTATAAAAGGGGAGAAGTGAGCTCATTTCTCAGTTCTCACCTGAAACCAATGTGGGAGAAGGAGAGAAAAGAGGGAAAAGGAAGAAGAAGAGGAAGGAGGAGGAGGAGAAGCTTGGGGAGCTCCTGGCTAAGCGAACACTTGCCAGTTGCCACCAAAGGTAGGTGCTACCTTCCCCGAACCCTATTTCCCTTCATTTTGGGTTTTTTGGAATTTGAGGAAAATAGGTTATTACTGAGTCAGAGGGGTAAGCCTCGACCCCATCACTTCCTAAAGGTTGGGAGAGTGTGCTTCGCACTCCCCCATATGTTTGTCGAGCTCAAACCAAGCCAATTGAGCTCCGACAACATTTTTGACCAAATAGGGAGTTAGGGTTTCAACCATTCAGTTGTCGTATCTCCCAAGTGGCTTAATGAAAAGTTGATTTCTTCGGCTTAAATGAGATGTGGGAAGACCCCCTACAACCTCCATGGAACAAATCCCGGTGATTAGGCCTGAGCCAGTAAACCCCAAAAATGGTGGCACATTTCTGGGTTTACCACCAGAATCAACCACCGAAAACACAAAGGATGAATCCAGTGGGGTATTTTCGGTAAACCAAGAACTCTTATGAGCTTCTACCTAGGCCATCGGAAACAAGACACTTGTTTTCGGTGACTCAGGTCTTGTTTTCGGTGACCTAACCAGTATTGTCAAAATTGATTCTAATTGAACCTTCTAGGGCAGACCTCGTGGGTCCCCCTTTGGTGCTTTTGAAACTATTTGATGCCCATTTACCCTTGTACCTAGGACAGAGACAAGAACAGAATGGTGAGGCCTAACATGGGTTGATATTGGGTCTATAACTTGGAATCTCACCCATCCAACCTACAACTGAGGTTAGAGCTGATTTGACTTTCTTTGTTAGAATGTTTTAATTATTATGGAACTGTGTACATGATTTATTAATCCTGTGTAGATATTCAACTGTTTAAATGATTTATGGAATTTTCTAACATGCTATGATATATTGCTGTATGATCTATGTGAATTTAGAATTGGATATATGTTGTGAGATGTGTGACTAGATCCGGTGTGGCCGAGGTGGTTCTGGTACCGTGATCATCATTTGGATGATTGCATTATGCATTTGATGTGCATTAGAAGTAGCTATAGTTATGGATGAACTTTGTGGCCAATGGTAATTCTTGTATCAAGTACTCCATGGCTATACTTGGATATAGGTGTGCTTTGTGGCCGATGTTGATTCTAATATTGCATATCCCATACTTAATTGCTTGTATACTAGATAGGCTTGGACATGGATGCGATGTGGCCGATGGTTGATTCAGGTATCGTATTCCATACTACCTGTATCATTATGCAAAGCATGTAGTAATTTGTGGTTAGATTATATTCCCTATGCTACATCCCCTTGCCAACAGGGGGTAAGGTGTTGGGTAACTCAACTGTTGTATGTTCCATAAACATTTCTGGAATGCCACTTCCATGGTACTATATGGTTGTTCCCAGAAGCGAAAACTAGTCCGGCATGGCCGATGGTAATTCTAATGCTGTGACTGCCAGGAGGGAGTTATCAGGGGTTTTCTGGGTGACTGATGGTCGCATTCTAGGACCGACAGACTCCTAATTATGACTGGGTTTTGTATCGCTGGGTGGCAGATGTGCGAGTTTTGAGACCAAGGATACAACCTAATGCGTCATAGTGGCATAAACCTGACTTAGTTGTATGTTAGGTGGTTTAATATAAAACGAATTGCATCATGCGCATCATGGACTATGTGTTTATTCTTGCATCATTTGCATCATGGACTATATGTATATGCATGCATGAACCCCACCCCTCACTGAGCTATTGGAGCTCACCCCACGTATATGTTGCTTTTTAGATGACAATGCAGGTGCGGTAGTGCCGTTGGGCAGTGACACTTCTTCCTCCATGCCTGAGTAAGGAGCTGGTGACTAGTGGACACAAGAGGTTGAGGAACGTGACCCTGACTATGCCTATGACACCTGTGTGTGTGTGGCACCGTGAGTTGGGTGATAGTCTTCTATCATTTTGATACTATACTATTGAGTGGTATTCTTTTGGAGTTATTATATGTATGTCATGAACAGATGTGAACGGAATAACTCTTGTTATGCAACTTATTAACATTAGATGTTATCCCCACTTAGTTTATGATTCCGCTATTTTATCTCTGATTCCGGAGTAATTATTTTGTTTGTTCAGTGTCATGTGATTGTGATGGTTAAGGTACTATTAATAGAGATCCTGGTATAGATGTAAAATGGGTAAATGTCTTACTCATACCGCTGGTATCCTAGTACTAGAAGCGGGGTGTGACAACTTGGTATCAAAGCAAGATGCTCTGCCTTAACTCTCAATCTACCTGAACCTTAAGCTTTTGGGGATTAAGATGAAAAGAAAAAAAAACTCAAGACAACCAATCATAATAGTGCACAAAGTAGGAGACATGCATAAGTGTAAAAACCATTTCATTAATAAAGAACTTGAATACGTAAGCTTTTACATGATTTTTCAAATATAAATACTAAAAGCAGGAAATCCTAGGCTAGACTCCTAAAAAGTTCATAATTGGAATAAAGTAGAAAATATGAAATAAAAGTGCATAAAGTAAACCTAGAACATCATGACTAGAAAGTAAAGCATGTTATGCAAGAAAGCAAGAAAGTGGGAAATCCTAAGGCTAATTGGCACTCTAAGTTCACTACTCCTGACGAGATGCTGGGGGTTGGTCTTGTGCTCTTGGTTGTGCCATGGAAACCTTGAAGTAGAGAGCCATATCCTTTAACTGTTGCTCCCCTGACGTGACCAGAGCATCAAGAAGGTAATAGCTCTAGTCCACATTCTTAAGGCTGTTATCCATCCTCCTAAGAATGTTGTTCGTGGCATCCAGATGCTCCATCACATCATTCAGACCATATCCTACGGTCCCCTAGAGGAAAAGGCCACATAAGTTTCCATTTTTCTTAGAGGTGGTGGTGGAAAGACCTCGAAAGTAGGGGGAATGACATCATCCTGGCCTCCAAGTCCACCTCCGAGTTTGCCCTCAACATCTATGGGCTGTTGGTTATCTTCATCCTCCTCCTCTTCAGTCACCTCATTGAGGTTTATAGTCATACTCCTTAGGGACTCTTGGTTGAAGTCAATCACATTGATCCCTAAGGCCTCCTCCTCCTTAAAATTTACCTAAAAGTGATCAAACACTATAGTCAGCAGCTTGCCATAACAAAGATTTCCAGGCCTACGATCCTCGACCTTCACCACCATGATGCACATAATAATATAGGGGAGGTTGCGTTGATTCCCTATGTAGGCATAGTAAGTCAGATACTCCTGCAGAATAGAGACCTCATCATAGTGACCCCCAATAGGTAGGATGTTTAGCTGAACAATCATGCAGATGACCTTAGGAGTAGCACGGTAGTTGGTGGAATGATGCCATCCGAATGACTGCTTGGTCAACATTCTATCCATTTTAGCATGGACATCAGTGTACCGAAACTCAATAGAAGTGGTCCTAGGAGGATAGTATGCCATCTCCTTAGCATTAGATACCCTTAGCATGTCGGCCAGCTCCACTATATTGAAGGAGATGTCAACCCCTTTGCCCTCGAGGTGATGTGCATGTTCTTGGTACCGCGGTTCTAGCACCTGAGGTTGCCGTAGTGTAGACATCCAATTTTATCACGCTCCTCCGGCTATGATGAAATGTGGATCTTGGACGCAACTTCTGGCTTTTGATCAATAGAGATGATGATGGAAACAATCCCCTACCTACCCAAATACCCTAAAAAGTCATACCTTACCTACCCAGATAACCTAGAAACATTCCCCTACCCGAAACCCTGAAAACCCCTGTGCGGGAGAGAAGAAGGTCCACTTTTGACTTTTCATATATGAAGGAATCCAGTCAAGATGACCATATAGATGGATAGTGCTCAGAAATACGATTCTGACAATATATGGTATGTCAAAATTAGACTGTCAGATGTCCCGTGATTATCACCAAAAAAATCCATAATCACTCACTGGCTAGTAAGCCAGCCTGCACGCGTGCCTGTTGCCCATGGCCATAGCATATGGCTGCTGCCCATGGCCACAGCATATGGCTACTGCCTATGGCTACAGCACATCTGTGCTAGCCAGCCCATGCCCCTGCAGGCCATGACCCGCGCCCCTGTAGGCCATGACCTGCGCTCCCACAGGCCATGACCCGTGCCCCTGAAGGCCATGACTCGTACCCTCGTAAGCCATGACCCACACCCTCGTAGGCCATGACTCGCATCCCCGCACCCGGAAAGGCCTATGCCAGTGCCCTCTCTACCCATACCTATGCCCCTTTGCCAGCTGCTGGCCATGGTCGTAGCACATGGCTACTGCTACCCATGCCTACTGCCCCAACTAGCCTTGTGTGCTTTGCACCCATGCCATAGTGCCACACACCCATGCCACTCATGCCACTACCCGCATGCCATACGCTGCGCACCCATGACATTGCCCACATTGCCTACCCTGCTATACTGACCATGCCCCATGCACTTCGGCCCAATCTTGAGCACCGTCGACAATGGTCGAGATTGGTTTTCCTCTGGCCCGGTGGGTAAAGAGGGCTCTTCACTCACTTGAGACCAAAATCCCAATTTTTTGGCTAAGGATTCTCTCTTCCAAAAACCCTCTTTTATCCATTGGATAAAAGCCCATTTCACCCATTTTAGCCCAAGAACCCCTTTCGCCTGTTGGATAAAAGCCCGCGTCACCCATTTTAGTCCAAGAACACTCTTCTGTCCATTGGGTAAAAATTCTCCTTCCTTCTCATTGGTCCGAAAAACCTATAAATACTCCCCCTCCTTTGGATTTGACACACAAAACAAACCCACTTCACTCCATAGGAGTGAAGCTCTGCTCTCTCTCCTCCTCCTCCCTCTCTTGATTTTCTTTGGATCTTTGGAGCAATCTTTCTTAAGATCCAAAATCTTGTTCGGATCTTCGAAGTGTTCTTTGGTACTTTGAAGATCTTTAATCCAAGTTCTTAGTCCAACCCAGTTTTTTCCAAAAATAGTGTGTTCTTCAACACCCCCCTTTGAGTGTTCTTGAGTTTTACCAGAAATAGAAATCCCTCCCCCCTTGAGGTTTTTCGGGTCTACGAAGAGACCTTTGTCAAGATCCGAAACTCTGTTCAAATCTTCAAAGTGTTCTTTGGGGCTTTGGAGATCTTCAGTCCATTTTTAAGTTAATCCGTTTCTTTCCAAAAATAGTAGTTCCTAGCGGAAGCCCTGTCCGAGTGCTCTTGCAATCTTTTCAGAAATAGCCATTCCTAGCGGAAGCTTTGCCAGAGTGCCACCTCAGCCTATCCTCCCCTAGCCTATCCCGAGTGGAAGCTCTATCAGAGTGCCACCTTAGCCCAGTCCTCCCCTAGCCTATCCCCAGCTGAAGCTCTGTCGGAGTGCCACCTCATCCTATCTCGAAAATATCCTTCCCTAGCCGAAGCTCTGTCCAAATCCAAATCCAAAAATAACCTTCCCTAGCCGAAGCTCTGTCCAAATCCAAATTCAAAAATAGCCTTCCCTAGCTGAAGCTCTGTCCAAATCCAAATCCGAAAGTAATCATTCCTAGTCGAAACCCTATCCGAATACTATCACAGTCAGCATCTCTTAAGAAAGGAGGTTGGAGGTTAAGACCATCTTCCCCTGAGCCAGGAGAAATTCCAACGACAGTCCGAGCCAGTACTAATTAGGGCCCAACCCTCTTGACCCGAAACAGGGGTTAAGTTTAGGTAGAGTTTCTCAACCCAATTATCATCATGTAGACTTTATATAGACCTTGTCTTAATTTATATAGTAGTTTAAATTTAGTCAATGTATATATGTGTGATAACTTAGCCATGCATGTGGAATAGTAATGATTGTGAAAAATGTTCGTTCTTAAGCATCTAGTAGGAAGACCAGTCGAACCGAGTAGATTGGGTGCTTAACACCTTCCCAATTCTCCAACCTGACACTTACCCTAAATCTCTAGACCAGACCAAATTTTAGGCCCTTTTCTCAGGAATTGGGCCCACCCCCGGGTCCTAGGCCCATAATCCTAGGTGGTGACTCCAAACCCCAATTTGTATGATCCTGATCCCCATATTGTACCCTCATCAAACCCCCGTCTCAAATGACAAATTTTTACACTCTTACGAAATAGGCCTCCATGTATCTCTGAGCAACGATATGACAGTGTAGGGTTCAAAAGCGAAGCACACATGACATGAACCCCTCCCATCACATGAAAGAGAAAGAGAGAGGAGAGAGGACGAGATGTAAGTCCTTTTCCCCGCCTAAGGGAAGAGATATCATCATCTCCGGCCACTACCATCACAGTGGCGACTCCACTGGGGAATAAATGTCAAGCTTCCGACACTAGATGCTCTTATTAAATGCAAGAACATTTTCCACTAAATCTGTATGAAAACATGTTTGACTAACCCCATGTTTGTAATTATATTCGCTAACCACATAGTGCATTGTGCTCGAAGTGAAATCATTTGGCAAGGGACTCCCTGTCATGCCCACACCCTCGGGGAGGTCAGTGCATGTCATGTAGAGTACTCTGAGAGCAAATGGTAGCCGCTTCCTGTACAAGGATGTGGGGGGTATTGTTAAACAACGAGGATGTTTGTATTTATGCTAGGATTCTCAGGGAGGTCCGTGCACTTTATGACATTCTGAGATCGAATAATGATATTCCCACATTACACTTTTCACACAAACTCATGGTTCCACCACCCTGTGGCCAGTTGCTTAAC
>NC_056557.1:17359512-17440047 GCF_013358625.1 Macadamia integrifolia
TGATGATTGCTTCTGCCATGCAACTTCAAAGCAGTCTGCAAAATTTTTCCAAATCAAAGAAGAAAATTTGCATCTAAGAAAAATGTGATCTGCAGTATCTTCATTCTGCTTACAGAGAACACATTTTGAGGCGATGCATATTCCCTTTCTCTTCACTTGGTCTTCCGTGGGGAGCTTCCCATGTGCCAATTGCCACACTAGGGTAGAGATTCTAGGAGGAAGGCCTTTCCGCCACACCATCGAGTGCCAGGCCACTTTTGTACCTTTACATCTCACCTCCTCCCACGCTAAAGCACTAGAAAAATGACCCAAGGGAGTCAAATTCCAGATACATTGGTCATCCACTCCCATAGAAGGGAGTTTTATCCTCTTTATATCAGAAAAAATATTATTCAGCACCTCCGCTGATACCTGAGGTAGTGCCCATTCTCTATTAATAATAAAATCACTTACCCTGGCGTTGAGGCGCAGAGAAGAAACTTCTGATTTCTGTATCACATCCAGCACCAACTTAGGCCCCCACCACTTGTCTTTCCAGAAGTTTGCTGGATTACCGTTGCCAATAATCCATCTTTCATGCTCATCCACAAAATTCCAAACTTTTTTCACTCCCAGGGCTGTTGAAGAAGAGTAGTTTTTTTTACGAAGGCAACCATTTTTCTGCACAAATCAGGCTTTTAAGAAAACACTGGCTGCTGATTTGTCATGCTTTAATCTCTAGACCATCTTGCTCAGCAAGGCCTTATTTGTGTCTTTGAGCTTCCTGATACCCAGCCCCCCTTCCTCCTTGGGTTTGCAGTGAGTGTCCCATTTCACGGTAATATTTTTTACCGAATCCACATCATCTGTCCATATGAAATTTTGCATCCATCTCTCCATCATTTTAAGGAGATAGGAAGGCCACCAGTAAACCGAAAAAATGTGGTTAAGAATACCTGCGATGACCGAGCGAACTAATTCCGTTCTTCCCGCCATAGATAATAGGTTGCCTGTCCATCCAGTCAACCGCCGCTTCACCTTATCCATCACAGGTAAGAGGGTATCCTTCTTCACTCTACCCTTGAAAATCCCGACTCCTAGGTAACGCGTAGGGAAGCTACATATCTGAATTCCCATAGTTTCAACAATGCACTACTTGCGATCTAGGGCAACTTTGCCAAGAAAGATTTTACTCTTTTCGAGGCTGATGATCTGGTTAGAAAATTCTTGATACTGCTTCAAGAAGTTTTTTATATTTCTAACGTATCGCATGGAGGCATTAGAAAATATGAAGATGTCATCCGTAAAACGAATATGTCCAGAGGTGGGAATTCCCCTAGGCCCATTAATTGCTTTCATCTCTTTTTTCTGAATCAGACACGTTAATTCCCTAGATAGCACCTCTTTCGCTATTATAAATAGCATGGGAGAGATGGGGTCGCCTTGGCGCAAGCCTCATTCCACACCAAAAAATCCCTGGGGGCCTCCATTTACCAAAATAGAAATTTTTGTAGAAGAGAGAATCTACTTTAGCCAATTTATCCACTTTTCAGAGAAGCCAAATCTTCGCAGGACCTGGAATATAAATGAGCAAGAGATGGTATCGTATGCTTTTCTTATGTCAATTTTCAGCCCAAGGCTACCTCCTCTGGTAGCTGAGAACATAAGATTTGCAAGCTCTGATGCCACGCAAATATTATCATGAATCAGCTTCCCCTTTTGGAACGCTCCCTGCTCGTCTGAAATCATCTGGGAAGGAGGGCTTCCAATCTCAATGCCAACACTTTGGAAATTAATTTGCAGAAGAAATTCCCTATACACAGGGGTCTAAATTTATCCAGAGAATCCACACCATCTACTTTTGGAATTAAGAACAGAAAGTTACAATTATCCCCGTTTGGCATGGAGTTAGTACTAAAAAATTGCCGAACCGCGTTGGACAGCTCTGTCTCTACCACAACCCAACATCTCCGAAAGAAAGCTCCAGAGAAGTCATCAGGTCCAGGGGAGCTGTCTGGGTCCAGATCCCACACTGCCCTCCTTATTTCATCATTACCAGGCAGCGAATCCAATCTAAAGTAGTCAGCCTGATTAAGAACTCGAGGAATGCAATCCAAAAGTTCCCCATGATTTACCATTGGTATTCTTGTTCCTTCGCATTTTTACGGATAAGTGGAAGAATTTGGAGTTTCTGTCACCAAATTTCAACCACTTTATTTTTGCCTTTTCCGCCCAGAGGTGTCCATGGTTCTCAAGAGCCTTAACCTTGGTCATCTTCGCATATGCCTCCAAAGCAAATAAATGATCATTAATTCCATCTCTCTCTATCTGTTCCTGAACCTGTGCGAGAGCCAGCTTTGCACTTTCTAGGTCTCTGTCGAAGTGAGGGAAAGAGGATCGAGCCCAAGACTTCAACACCCCTTTCAGACGTCTAAGATTGCTTCTCAGAACATAAATAGGGGATCCATATATCCAGTCGGACCAGGAGGATGCCACGACCTTGTCGAAGTCTTCATGCTCCATCCAAAACGGGTGAAACCTGAAGGGGCAGTTTAGAGGGCACTGGCTTACCCTAGAGGAAATAAGTAAGGGGGTATGATCTGAGGCAATACTCGATAGCACCATCTACGAATAGTCTTGAAAGCTATCCAGCTGCTCTTCATTGTAGAAGCTCCTATCAAGCACTGCACAAACATTTCCTGCTTTTCTGTTGTTGCTCCAAGTGAATTTTCTCCCAATTGAGGGAACCTGGGTCATAAAACAAGCATCGACCATGGCATTGAATTTTGTCGATGAGCCCAAACTAAAAGCACCAAGACCTCTTTTTTCATTTGCCTGGAGGGTGGCATTGAAGTCACCAACCAACGACCATGGGGTTGGGGAAAGAGGGGAGCCTGCAACCAAGTATTGCCAAAGAAATATTCTCTCCGCTCTGAAGCTGCTTGCATGAACAAAAGAGACTTGCAAATTGCTGAGATTCCAAGTTAGAGAGATAGTGATATGTTGCTCTGAGTCTGAGACAATCACAGGAGTACATAAATTTCTCTTCCACATAATCCATAGGTTAGAGATTCTACCAGCTCTATTGTTATAGATAAAACAATTTTGAAAACCCAACTTAATAAAAAATAAATTCGGGAAGTCACTTACTGGCACCATAGGTTCTGCAATGCACAGAAGATCTGGGTTATTAGATTTGATCAAATCCTTTAAGGCGCGCCTACCAGTTGCCTTCTTGATTCCTCTGATGTTTTAGAACAGAATCATCATAATAACATTTTTTAGAGACAGCCTGATGGCTAGATTTGCAGGTCTGCCCCGTCGCTACAACATTTTTCCCCTTCCTTTTGTCAGCGCCCTCTACCCTGATCAGGGCATTGTCGAGGTCTGTCACTTCTTGGTGTTGGATGATCACCCTCCCCCCTCAATCTGAGAAGGGGCCAGCCCCGAGATAACATGATCATCATTACCCCAGTCTATGTCGCGCCCAGATTTATCACCTTTGGATTGGTGACGACCCCCATAGATACCAGTGTACAAAACTCTATTATTTCAAGGGCGTAGATTACTGGAGTTGCACTGGGTCGACATCATTTATTTCCATCTCCCTAACCTCATCGCCCTCCATGAGCTTTTCATTATCCTGCGCAGAGGCATGGGACTCCTTCTTTGAGGATGATGCCGATTCATCCGGGTCAGAGCTAGATCCATATCCACTACCCAATGGGTTATCCACCATAACAAGGTCATGGATATTCACACCATGTTTGTTGGATATTGGGAGAATCACTGCTATATTACCTCAATTAGCACTTCCAAGAATGGAAGATTCTCTAGGCGCTGGCTTATTGCTTCTATTAGAGGAAGATTCCCCAATAGGGGAACCGATTTGATTTCCTACCAAAAAAGGGCTCCCATGAATGGAGCCGCCTGAAGGGGCTACCACACCACCGTCCATGGCTGTCTGGAGTGGTTCAATAGTAGGAGGTCTTCCATCTTCCTCCATTAGCAGAGAGCCTCTTTCCATTTTCTTCTTTATTCTGCACTGGTCGACAGAGTATCCCAGTTTTTTGTAGAAAAATCATCTAGCAATATCATCCTCATATGTGATTCTTTGCTTGAAGAAGAAATGAGCATCCTTACCTAGTTGTCTTCTTTCCACTTGGATTTCCTCTACCCTGGTACTGCCTAACTCAATTTCGACGAGGACACGAGCATAGTTTCCCATGGTAGCATTCAATGTTCGATGATCAATCTCCATTGGTCTGCCTGAGGCTTTCACCATAGAGAATAAAATCTTCTTGTGCTAGTACTCCATCAGCAATTCTGGGTATCTGATCCAGACCAGCTTTGTTTGGATGTGCTCTTTACGAATACTAAATTCCGGGCGCCACCGCTAAAATCTGATGATCTGTCCTTTAACCTTCTCAGGACCCCTTTTCCACATTGAGTTCATGTCACTTTCTATCTCAAAGCAAAGAAGGATAAAGCCTTTACCTAGGGGGCCAAAGTCACCCTACCTTTCAGATTCCAGTTGATTTTTGCCTCATTTCTCACATCATCCATTGATGCATATCAAAAATTAACTCTGCCTATCAGAGCATATGAGAAATTCTCTTGGGGTATTGTAATCTTTGTGAGGGGTCCTGCATAAATCGGATCTGGCAGAGCATCAATGTTGGGCAAAGATTTTTTTGTCACAGTAGCATATGATTTCTTTCTTCCTGCCCAATGGCGGTCTCCAACCCAGTCTGGTTCTCCTTGTCAACCAAGGTTGTGGTTCTAGTAGCCCCATTCGCCAGTGATGGGAAGTCCATCATAATTCCAATATCTACCGACGGTACCGCGGCACCCACCGGCCCCCAAAAATCCATGAGTTTGCGTTGCTTTCCTCTATCTGGAGGGTGATCCCCATGGGGAGTATTGTTGTCCACCAACAGAGCTTCCTCCATCTCAGAGCTTCTCTCTCCTAAACTCTCCATCTTCAATGAAGTCTGAGGAGAGATAGACACATTATAGAATCATTGTATGATGATGATTTTGTCTTATTATGTATGTCGTATTATTTTATTTTATTTCCTTGGCTTCCAAATATAGCCTAAGTGGAAAGCATCGGATGAAAAATGCATACATGAGTATAGATAGGAAAAATTGAAAAAAAAAATGGAACATCTCTAGTTCTCTCTGCTTAGTAAGTGCATTGCACTATGCTTCAAGTCCTTCAATAGAATCATTCGTGAGGGAAATGCTAGCAACACATGGCGTCATAGTCCACAAGGAGCATGACATGTGACAACTATCTTATTCCATCGGCTGGTCAGCAAATAGGTACTGGGCACATGATGACCACATGTCATACTTCTATATGAGCGTGGCATTCTTGTATAAAACTCTTTGAATCTCTTGAGAATCAATATTAAAAATAGGGCTAGGATCACTACTTGGTCATGTGGCCACTGCGCCAATGTGGGGGGTGGGGACCAACCATAGGAGATGCACAAGCATCCTCAGTTCACTCTACTTGGGAGAGTACCAGGGTTAAAAATCAGATACAACCATGGCATAATGTGGTTTGGTCCTTATAATCTCAATTTTTGGCTAGCACATGATCAATTGTGTCTTCTGTCAGTGATATGGTTGGTAATAAAAAGGGTTTCCAATGATTTTATGGTGTAACCTTTGCCATTCGAAAATGGAATCGCTACCCCATATCATGTTAGATTGTAGATTTGCTGCAATGGTTTGAGTAGAGTTCCTCTCGATGTTTGATTTGTGATGGGCTGGTTTTCCGTCAATTCAGGACCTCTTCTCATGGTGGAAACACAAATCTATGGTATCCCCTTTGAAGCATGTATGGCTAGCTTCTTTATACTGGTGCCGAACTACCTTTAGCTCGAGAGAAATTGAAGGAGATTTGATAATGCCTTTCATGGGTCGAGCTCGGTGGTGAAATCCATCCGTGCTAATCTTTATGATTTTCTCACAGCTTATTCCAATACAGGTTAAGTCGATGTAGGAGTTGGTTATTTCTAAAAATTTGAAGATTTTGGGTATCAGTGTTCCTGCTTAATCGATTAGGGAAATCTATTGGATGTAACACACCAACCCCATTAACCTTGGCACAATATTGTCCTAGCTTCTTTGGTCTCAAGACTTTAAAACATGTTGTAGTCAAGGAGGTTAGAGGTCATCAATTAGCCTAGCAATCTCCCCCTAGGCAATGTGGGACTAAAGTTTTGTACACCCTCACCAATCTCCCAAACCCCCTGATACTTTCTGTATTCTTAATGGGGACACCTCACTGGTCTCCTAGGCGGATTTGGTTTACTTGCCTTATTCTTGGGTGTCATATTGGAAACATCGTATGTCTGGTGGGTAATCCTAGTCACTTAGGCATGGGGGGCATCTCTAGAGATTTTAAGGGTGTTCCTCTACATTGCTTTTCGGTTTATGAAGGTATATCATCCAATTATTGGGCATAGTTCGTAGTGTTTTTGAAGGAATTACAATGGCTATGACTATGGGTGGAGTGTGAAGGCCAAACATATTAGTTCATGATTGATTGTTTATGTTTACTAGGAAGAAGAAAGTGAAGGAAGGTGTGTGTGTGTGTGTGTGTGTGTGTGAGAGAGAGAGAGAGATGTTGGTGAGCGGAAGATGAGCAGAGAGGTTGGGTGTGAGAGGATGTCGAGAAGGTGAGGAGGAGGAGGATGGGAGTCCATTGGAGGCTCAAGAGGTGGCAACCTCCCTTGTCGCAAAAGACCTAGCACCATAAAATAATTTCTTTTTTTTCCAAGATTGTGTGAATTGGGACTTAGCCGGACATAGATGCACTACTAGAGCCAATATACACAGGTAGCATCACTCGAATCGTTTTCCCACAACAAGACTATGCGACCATTCGTCAGAAGTTTCTCTTAGCACTAACAGGTCAGGCAAACTTTCGAATAACGTTGTTGGATGTGCTAAGGAAGGAAGCTAGAGAGGGTTGGAATCTATCATAGGGTGTAATCATGCATCCCTTGAGCAAGGATTATATCATCTTCCAATTTGCTTTCGAGGGTCATATGCCAGAGGTTTGGTGATGAAGTCCTGTTAAGCTAGGAGGGCAATATATTAGGTTCCAACACTTGATACCTGAGTTCAACATTCATGAAAAGCTGGCAGCAATGAAGCTTGTTTGGGTGAGATTTTCTGACCTCCCTCTCAAGTACTGGCATGAAAATGTGCTTCTATCAATCTCTATGGTAGTAGGAAGACCAATTGCTTTAAACTGTAGGATAGGATAGGGTCTTTTAGGACACTTTGCTCTTGTTTTAGTAGAAATAGATGATTTAGAGACTGCAACATGTGTTGAGAAGGTACAAGTAAAGTGGTGTGAGCTTGGATTGTTGAAGGTGTTCTTTTTCATGCAAATCATTGTGTACGAGGATGGAATGAACAGGTGTAGTTACTAAAAAAGAATGGGGCACTTGATTAACTCGTGTCCTCACAAGAAAGTAGTGGATGCCCATTAAATAGCCAAAGATTAGGCGGCAAGCATCTCGGGGGCAACCTATGCGGAGGAAGATGGAGTCAACCCACTAGGCACGGGTAGGGTGAACTCGATGACTCAGTTTGGTCAAATTTCCTCTATCTTAGGAAATGAGATCAATTTGTATCAATCTAATAGTCGTACAAGGGAAGGGAACATGAATGCTGGAGGTGGTTCTCAATCACTTTCCAAAAATGGTAGTGTAGATATGCATAGGACCTTTAATTTAGGAGATTCTTTAGAAAGAAGTGTTTTACATGGCCTTAATGATAACAATGCTTCATTGGTGGATGTTAATGCGGGTAAGAATTCAAATTCTTCTTATCCTAGAAGAGCTCCTATTATGGAAGAGGATCCTATCTTACACAAGATGGTAGGGAATCAACCATCCAATAATAGTATGATTGCAGAAAGGGGAGAGATTTTGGTGTACCAAAATAGGAAAATTTGGTGGGATCACAAATCACAATCAGCTGAGGGGGAGGAAATGGCTGTTATGGAAACTCCTTCCATTACAATTAATTTTTCCTCTTTGAATGGAACCAATCAAGGTGGGGATCAATTGTTTGTCCCTTACTATTCTCAGGTGAGATATGAGCGTCTTTCCATTCAAGGTGGGGATCAATTGGGGTCAAATGAGGGAGGGATATTGATGCATGACAACCTTCTATTCAAAGATCGTGAAGAGGGAAGTGGGCACAATTTTGTGGATCTTGCTCAACCAAGTGGATCAATTGATAAGGAGCAAGGGTTAAGTGTGACAAGACTTAATAGGGTAGATATGGCTAGTGAAGATAGATTGGGGGAGTCCACATCAGATTCTAGTTATGAACCGATGTTGAGAGTAGAGGATTAGAGTGGTCGTAGATTAGCTCAGCCTTTGTTTGGTTGCATGGGAGAAAGTTGCGGCTCATAAGCAAGTCAAGTAGGGGGGCAACTAAAGAGGTAGTGAGACTGACCACTAGAAAGTGAAAGTCGTTTCGTTTAGTATGAGACTGCTTCACACCTCGCGGTGCTTACACCTCTCGCCTATTGAAGTTCTATTCAAAAACCTCGTATGAGAACTTGTATAGAAAAGGATATCCCACGACACAGCAATTCTTCCATACCAACTTAGCTGCCCAGCACTGCTATTGGCATAACAATCGGTACACCATAGGTTGGTCCAATCGAGTCCTCTCGTACTAGGGTTGGCTCCTCGCAGTTCTCCCTTTAACACCAACGGTAGATAGGAATCGAACTGTCTAAACCCAATTCATGTACCACTTGAATCAGCGAACAACCGAACCCTTGTGACCTTCTTCAACACCAGAATGTGATGAGTCGACATCAAGGTGCCAAATGACTCCATCGATAAGAGCTCTTGGGAGTCATCAGCCTGTAATCCCCGACGGAGATTGAAATGGTGGACCGAAAGGAATGGTCCATCTTGGAGGATGGGGCTGCCTCGTGGTGCAAAGACATTTGAGTTGAAAGGGAAAGCAAGAATTTTGGAGAGGGATTTCCATGCTATATATGACAAGCAAGGATTAACGTATCGGTATCAGTCGTCGTATCGATCGTCTATCGTACTAAGAATTCAAGGTTTATAGTTGTTTCATAAATGTAAAATCCTTGTTCCCAACTTTGATTCCACTTTAGTTAAAGAGAAATATGGTTGGTAGCAACTTTGGAACAAAAACCCCTCAAAAAATCGTGTTTTTCTGAAAAATTACCCATCTTGGCCATTATATGACCGTAGCGCGCTGTATCGGTACATACTGATACGTATCAATACTCATCGATACGTATCGATCAATACATACTGATACTCACTAATATGTATTGATACTCAACAATACATACCGACCGATATGTACCGATCGATACATACTTAAACATACATTTCACCTCGATTTTATATTTTCCATAGAGTATCGGTACATATCGTTACGTATCGTATTGTATCAGTGTGTATCGGTGATGTATTGATGCATATTGGTATGTATCGTAGGATATATATCGATACAAAAGGATTTTAAAAATTTCATGTATCGTATCGGTGTGTATTGTATCAGTCGGCAAAATTTAAGATACGTATCAAAGGGTATCGTATCGGTATCAGAGATACTTTAAAACATGAATTGACAAAGGGATTGTTTCCGTGCATGGCATGGTCCCACCCGCATCCAAAGTCAAGCAAGGACTGAGTACTGACAATAGCGACGGTAGCTTTCTATCCCCTCTATTCATCAAACTCCTTATTCCTTTCTCTTCCAAGAATGGATTGGAGAAAGACTGATTTGAGAGAATTGTATGCATTCAAGGTCTTTGCCAACAAACATTGTAGCCCTCGATCTGTCCCCAAATTAGATTTATGTATTTACTAATACTTCTACTAGGTCGGTCGGTGGGGGGGCGCGAAGAGGAAGGCTCATCTAGATCTATTATCCTCCACGAGAGCCCTATCAAAGAAGAGCTAACTTATGAAATGAAACGCCACCATTGAAGCTGAAGCTACCTTTAGAAAGGAGGAGGGAGCATGCTACCTCATGTAACTGAGATAAACCCACTCCGGGATCAGAATCTCCACCATGTAATCCATAATATAGGGATCAGACTTGGCCCCTGTATTATGAATGAATCGGGATGGTTGATGAAATGGTTCAGGCCACTAGAATCAAATGGGATTGCTCCTCTATAGAAAGCGATTTCTTATCCAAAGATCACCGATTCCCCCACTAAGAGCTACTATTAGAACTAGCAACTAGAAATTGTTAGCCCCAATGAGTGGAGTTCCATAGGCTTATCGCCCCTAGTTTCTACATCATTCCCCATCCAACACCCCCGCTTCTTTCCCATCAAAGCTCTACCATTAAGTGCTCGCCTCTTTAATTCAACCACATCTTGCATCTCTCCCTTCGTATTCACATTGATTTAGTTTCAGCGAGAGCAAATGACGACATAGGGGAAGAAAGATCTCTCACCGCAAGTCTAGAAAGGCAAGAGACCCTTGTAGAAATTTATGCCTGTCAAGAGGGGAAAAATCAACCTAGACGTGGGAAGGCGACATTTGCTTTTCGTGGTAGGATCATTTCTACGCATGGGAGATGTGACAAACAAGGTGGTTGTGGTAGGGGCCCTAATTTTAGGGGAGGTTGTGGAAGGACTTGGTAGAATCTGTTACTCAAAGTTCTCTCCTTATTTTGAAGTACCCTGAGATTGTTACTATCGATGAAGCAGCTAGATTAAAGGAAGTGCTTGATGGCTTTGAGAAAGTTAAGCAAAGAAAAGGCAAGGGAAAGGATAATAGGGAGCATGCTTCTCGGAAGTGTGATCGTCTTGCCTCTTCGCGAAAGTGATTTGTTCAATTTTCTCTTTTACATTAGAGATGTGTATGATCCTGAGATTTTTAGTATCTCTTGGGATTGATTTTTTGTTAGGCATTTTCCCTATGTTGTTGGCCTTGCCAAAGGTGGGGAGTATTATCTTCTTTGTGTTGGTGTATCTGGTTTGATTAGCTAGTATTCTTGTTTCTTTCTTTATTATTATTTTTTAAATACAAATGACCTTTTAAAGAAAAAGACTATGGGTGGAGTGTGATTCAAGTTCAGTTTTTCTCTGTATCAAAAAAGAAAATATCCCTTGATGCTTCTCACAGAAATGATTGTTTTCTAAAGGTCACTTGAACATAATTTCTTTCTCTATCACTCATTGCTATCATGAAGTCAATGCGGTGGCAGATGGGTTGGCAAAACATGTGGCCTAGCTCGATAGGACCTCTTCAGTTTGGGATGTGGCCCTTGGTTTCTCTTTAGATGACATTAGCTGGGATGTTGATGTAAGACCACGGTTGCACCACAGTTTCGTTTTAGTTGAGCTTTTGTTCTTGGTGCTAGGTTGCCTTTTTGCTTGATAACCATGCTGCAGGTGGATAGGTAGCCTAATAGATTTTGGTGGGGTTTGCCTCTGGTTTCTCTGTAGATGACATTAGTTGGGATGCTAATGTAAAGCCATGGTTTCGTTTTAGTTGAGCTTTTGTTCTTGGTGTTAGGTCGCCTTTTTGTTGGATGGCTATGCCAAAGGTGAATAGGTAGCCTATTAGGTTTTGGTTTGTTTTGCCCCAGTCTTGTATACTTTCATTGTTTTTTATTAATAAAGTTATTTACTTTTTTTCGCTAGAAGATCATATGTATTAAAATAGGGAAAAGAAGAAAAAGAATTTACATGGAAAAAAGAAACAAGCTGTATGGAATTAGTTGAAAAACTAATCCACCTTCGGCATTGCCATAAGCGGAGAAGAATCAAAACTAAAACCCAGCCAAACCAAAAAATAGACAAATCAACAAAAAAAACACCATTATTTAAAACGGTATCTAGGCCGATTGTGCCTATCAACATCTAACTCCATGGCAACTAATGCAGGCCAAGAGGCTACTGGAGAGGAATCTTCCAATTTTGCAGCAGACTTTGCAAGGAAATCAGCCACTGGGTTAGCTTCATGTAGGCAATGAGTAATCTTCCAGGTTATGGACTGTAGGTACGGGCCTAAGCTCATCCACCTTTGAAGCACATACCACGGGACTTTCCATTGAGAAATAAGAAGAACCACAGCCACCGAATCACACTCAACCCATAATTGGGTAATATCCAACGCTCTAGCCATTTCCAGACCATAAATCACTGCTAGCACTTCAGCTTCAAAGTTTGTGTGCACTCCCAAAAATTGTCTGAAGGATTGAACCACCTCAGCTTTATCATTCCGTAAGACTCCACCAGCCCCTGCCTTTCCTGGGTTCCCTAGGGAGCACCCATCAGAGTTAAGCTTTACCCATCCTGGAGGTGGAAGACACCAGAAAACTTCTAAGATCTCCCTGGGTTTATAGGGAATTCTAGAAATACCCAGCCGTCTAGCACATAAAAGTGCCTCGAAAGGGAGGGGAGATCCAGAAACCGCTATCTCCTGGAGGCTGATCTCACTCTTAACCATTGCAAAACAGTGATTGGCTGTTATCGATTTTTCCTCAAATCGTCTTGCATTCCTTACCTGCCATATGAAGTATGGAAGAAGGGAGAAGCCACTTAGCCACACTCTTTTAAAATAACATTTTCTAGCAGTTTGTTTCCACCATGCGCAGAGATTTTCCACGTCCACAAATGGAGGCCATTGCACATCAAAACCAAAACAGAAATCTCTCCATATGCTAGAAGAAAATTCACATTTGTAGAAAATATGGATCAGCGATTCCTCTCTTTGCCACACAACGAGCACTGAGATACAAGAGGAATTCCTCTTTTACAAACATTGTCATTAGTTGGCAATTTATTCTGTATCATTCGCCAAGCAAAAGTTGCTTGTCTTGGCTGAATACCAGAGCACCAAATAAGAGAATACCAACTAATTTTTTGGCGTTTCTCCCTATATTCTTCCCAAGCTGATTTTATAGAGAAAACACCTGAAGAGGTTAACCGCCAAACACAAGAGTCTTCTACATTCTGGATGAGAATATTTTTTGCTTGGTCCCACTTTTGGCCAAGGAAAGTAGAATCGACTGGAGGAAAATTCCAAGAGAAATTATCAATAAAATCTGCAACTTTCACCTTAGAACCAGAGAAAAGGGATTGATCCAGATTGGAAAGCTCTGCAATAGACTTCGAGTCCAGCCACCGATCCTGCCAGAAATTGATTTTCTCCCCATTTCCTACAATCCATTGTTCATGTTCGGAAATAAAATTCCACACCTTCTTCAAGCCAGGCCATATGGAAGAGGATTTATATCCCATTTTCAGCGAACCATCTACATTTAGAAAACGTTCCTTGAAAAATCTGCTCATGATGGAGTCTTCATGCTTAATCTGCCACGCCAATTTACATAAACAAGCAAAGTTCACTTCACGCAATTTTCTGATGCCCAAACCACCTTCTTTTTTTGGTTTACACACCGTATCCCATTTAATCACAATCTTCTTCGAGACCTCCATATCCCCTGACCAGACAAAATTTCGGATCCAACGCTCCACCAACTTCATCGATCCTTCGGGCCACCAATATATAGAGAAATTATGGATTGGAATCCCAGAAATGACCGACTTAACAAGTTCCACCCTTCCAGCCATAGATAAGAGTTTCCCTTTCCAACCTGCAAGTCTGCTTTTTATCTTATCCAGAAGAGGAAGAAGGTGGTTATTTTTCACTCTTCCTTTAAAGATCTCCACCCCCAGGTATTTGGTGGGAAAAGTAGCCGCTGCCACTCCCAAATACTCAGTAATAAATTGTCTTCTATGAGGAGCAATTTTCCCAAAAAATATCTTGCTTTTCTCCAAGTTAATCTTCTGACCAGAGAACTCCTGATACTTGGATAAAAAAGCATGGAGCTGCTTAACATAAGTGGCAGAGCCATTCATAAAAATAAAAATGTCGTCTGCGAAAAGCAGATGAGAGGGAGTAACAGCACCTCTCGGACCCGAGAGAGATTTCATCTTACCTTCCTCCACCATATTTTTGAGGCCTCTACATAGCACTTCCTCGGCCAAAATGAATAGAATAGGAGAGATGGGGTCCCCTTGTCTCAAACCACGGCCAACCCCAAAAAAACCCACTGGACCTCCATTCAATAAGATAGAAATCCTTGTTGAAATAAGCAGCTGGTGAACCCTGTTAATCCACTTTGGAGAGAAGCCAAATTTTTCTAACGTGGCAAACAAAAAATCCCAAGAAAGGGAATCATAAGCCTTTTGCACGTCCAGCTTTATGCCCATACCACCTCCCCTTACTGCAGAGTGCATCAAATTTGCTAACTCGGACGCTAGGCCAATATTTGATGAGATGATTTTACCCTTCTGAAAGGCACCCTGTTCTGCAGAAATTAATCTTGGGAGAAAAAAAGTTAATCTAGTGGCAGAAATTTTGGATAAGACCTTACAAAAAAAATTCCCCATACATATGGGTCGAAATTTATCTAAGGATGATGCACCATTAATTTTTGGGATCAAGGTGAGGAAACAATTATTGACCCCTTTAGGGATCTTTCCAACCAGGAAAAAATTAAAAATTGCCCGACAAAAGTCTTTCTCCACAATGTCCCAACACCTTCTAAAAAACTGACCTGAGAAACCATCAGGCCCTGGAGAGCTATCTGCATCAAGATCCCACACCGCCTGCTTGATTTCCTCTCTGGTGGGAATGGCATCCAGCAAAAAATTATCGTCATCAGATAATATTCTTGGAATCTGGTCCAGCAACTCATGGTGAGGAGTTATCGGAGTATGAGAGTGGAAATTCTCATAATAATTAACCATATAATTTGCCAAATCCTGATGCTCCAAAATCCAAGAACCATCCTCACGCTGCATAGAGCTAATCTGATTTTTTGATCTTCTAATTTTAACCGAGAGATGGAAAAATTTTGAATTTCGATCCCCATTCTTTAACCATTTGATTTTTGCTTTCTCATACCACATTTTCTCATGCAGCTTTGATGCATTCAAGAGAGCAGTTTTTGCATCGGCCTCTTCATTAAAAAGAAGGTCGGTCATTCCAGATTCAGTAATAGAATCCTGCACTCTTTTTAAATTTGACGTAGCCTTATCCACTTCCTCATTTAGATTAGGGAAAGCCCCTTTTGCCCAGGCCTTGACAGCTAATTTTACATTTTTCAGCTTTTGGGCTAGTCTAGAAATTGGGTTTCCACTAACAGACTGCGACCAAACATTCTCCACCAATGGGAGAAAACCGTTGTTCTCCATCCAGAAGCTGTGGAAGCGAAATGGGATATTGGGGGGTTTTGGGACAGCAAAAGACTGAATCAACAGAGGAGAGTGATCCGACGCAGAGCATGTTAGGACCCGCTGGGAAACATTCTTGAACTCATCAATCCACTGCTCATTATAAAAACTCCAGTCCAAGACCGCCAGCACATTACCCCTTTTACGGTTATTCGACCAAATGTATTTTTTCCCTTGAGAGGGGTAGGGAAAGAGCATACACGAGTCAACCATAGCTTGGAACTCTGCTGCCGATCCCAAATTAAAATTACCCGGCCCTCTTTTCTCATGAGACATTAGAGTGGCATTAAAATCGCCAATAACTAGCCATGGAGAAGAAATAGTAGAAATCGAAGCAAGATCAGACCAAAGCGATCTACGCTCAATTTTGAAACAACTGGCATGAATAAATGACATGAGAACTCTTTTACCCATCCAATCAATCTCAACAGTGAGTTGTTGGTCTGACATTGAAATCAGGGAAGGACGAGCCATACCTCGCTTCCAGATAACCCAAATATTGGGCACCCTATCCTGACGATTATTGGGAATCACTTCAGCCGCATACCCCAATTTATCAAAAAATAATGAGGGAAAACTACTGACCTCAACCATCGGTTCAGCTACACATAGAATCTCTGGCGAAGATTCTCTGAGGAGAAATTTCAAAGCCCTCCTACCAGCCTCCTTTCGGACACCTCGAATGTTCCAGAATAGAACACGCATGGTTAACAATTTTTGCGACCACCTTTGTCAAGATTTGAAGCCTGACCGCTCTGTTTTTCTTTCTTCTCCTTTTTTCTCCCACTTCTGTGCCTTTCTCGAGAGCCACCACTGCATCATCCACCACTGTAATTTCCAATGTTGCTGCTTCCCTCCTACTCAATTGAGCTCGAACAGAGGGCTGAGGGTCCCTATTGGAGGAAGATCGGCCTCCCCTACCAACCAAAATCCCACGACCAGAGGCTAAGGACCTTCCCGTCCTCTTGGGACGTGAGGAAATACGCACAGGGTCCACAGGGAGAGCGTGAACCACATCCTCCTGGTTCTGTTTTTGTATTCTGCTAGAGATAGGCGGGTTCCCATTTTGGTTCAATTCACCCTCCTCTTCATCATCTTGGTCTGAGAGAGACCCATATTCTGAGCCGGTCTCAGAGCTAGACCGGTCCACATCATGCTGACTCACATAATTGTTCATATCCACATCCTCTTGTGCCAATCCATTCTTTACTAAATTGGGGAGATTTGAAACTGTAGAGTCCAAATCAATTTGAATTTCTCCTTCTTCCATATTAGGAAAGTTGGGAGAGTTATTCACGGAAAGAGTGATACCATTCTCATCCTTTCCATTATGAGAAGATTGCTGACAATGCTCTTGTTGATTTCCTTCCAAAATAGGAGAGAGCCGACCCACCGAGTTGGCCTTGGTTGAGTCAACTCCATCTTCTTCAACCTATACCGCCCCTGGAATCTCATCCAATTTCTCAGCCACACACAGCTTTTCATCATCCACTTTCTTCAACCTACAGTTGGAAATCAAATGGCCTACTCGCTTGCAAGGAGCACATCGTTCCAAATTATCCTCATATACAACCTTTTGACAAAAACCGTACACTTGAGAGGTGCCTGGTTCAAATCTCTCAACTTGGACTTCCTCCACCCTCACTGCCAAGTTAGAAATGTCAATCTCCACCAACACCCTCGCAAAATAACCTAGAAGGCCTTGTCTTGTTCATCTGTCTAAGGCAACAGGGCGCCCTACCTCCTTTGCAATAGATAATAGGACGTTTTCATGCCAATATTCCAGCAGAAGATCTGGAAAACGGATCCACACAAGTTTTGTAAAGAATTGCTTCTCATGAATATTGAAGTCAGGCTTCCAATGTTGAAATCGAATAACCTGATCCCCAATCCTAAGAGGTGATCTTCGCCACACTGCTGCCTTATCGCCCTTGCATTGAAATTGAAAGATAACATATCCTTTTCCCAGCGGATGCATTATCACCCCTTGACTTAGGTTCCATTTTTCCCTTGCCTCCCTTCTCAAGGCATCCAAAGAGATCAAATGGAAGTTAACCCTTCCGATTAAGGAAAAATGGAAGTTTGCTCTCTTCGATTCATAGTCTCTCTGAGGGATCACTACTCGCCGTTTACCTCCTCCTGAATTGGCTCTGGAAGGGTGTCAATGGCAGGCCATGATGAAACACCCAAAGCTTTTGCATATGAAAGTCTCTGGCTTGCACCCTCTTGTCTTTCAACCTATGTATGACCTTCTAGACCACGATCCAGAGATTCCCGAGCACCTCCATCATCATCCTCCACAGCCATAGCTCCATTCTCTCCTAAATCGCCAGACGCTCTCTCTCCCATTCTAATAGAATTTCAATTTCATTAAGGGATACATGCAGCAGGGTGTATTGGAACTGTTGTTCTTTCGATTCCAAGTTATTATCTGTTATGCTAGACATTTTATGACGTTTATGCTGCAGACGCCTTGGTGTTCCTATTCAGGATGGATCTCACAAGGAGACATTGAAGGTTTTTTGGTGTAAGCCTTTTGTCAACTCTTGCTTTCAAAAATAATAAATAAAGTTATTTACTGATTCTTAGACGAAAAAAAAAAAGCACAAGCATCCAAGTGGGGGTGGTATTTTCACCACACCTTTCTTCTGGGTGTAAGGGTGCAGATAGCATTCTTTTCACCCTTAAAGATAAAATTCATTCTCCATCCAAACAATCAAAATAGTGAAAAACCAGTCCAGACACTTTTTTTTTTTGGGCTAAAGGTCAATAAAATTGAATTAAAATGGAGGATAAATAATTACAGAACAATTCTTTGAATTCTTACTCCACCTTCAGCATTGCCATCAACAGAGGAAGAAAACAAAGCAAAGAGAGACAAAGGAAATTACATGAATCTGAATCTAGGGCTATTCTGACTATCCCATTGTAGATCAGAAAGAATAAAGCCTAGAGCAGAGTCACAAAAATTTAAGGAGCAACTTGAAGCAGCATGCTTGATATCTAGGGCTATTCTGACTATCCAATTGTAGATCAGAAAGAATAAAGCCCAGAGCAGAGTCACAAAAATTTAAGGAGCAACTTGAAGCAGCATGCTTGATAACGTTTCTGAAAATAAGAGAATTGAAGGGTAAGTGGGAAAACAAAGAAACAGGGGAACATGAAACACTGTTTGATAACTTTTCTACTGTTTCTGTGTTTAGAAACAACAAAAATGGCTTTTCACATTTCTGAAAACAAAAATGGATTTTTTGGTGGCATTATGTCTGCAAAAAACATTTTGAGATGTAGGTTTATCAAACACCACCGTCTGATAATGTTTATGCTATTTTTATGTCTAGAAATAGCAGAAACGACTTTTCATGTTTTCGGAAACAAAAAAGGATTTTTTGGTGTTTCCAAAAATCTGTTTTTGGTGTCTAGAAACATCCGTTTTTGTTTCTAGAAACGTGAAAAGCCACGTCTAGAAATAGCAGAAACATTATCAAATGGCGGTGTTTGATAAACCTGTTTCTCAAAACATTTTTTACAAACATAATGCCACTAAAAAACCCAATAGTATCATTGGATGCCCCAAAAGGGAGAGAGGGTTCAATTGCCTCTTTTTCGGTTTAAATAGTTGAGAGATTTATCAGGCACCACAACCTTTTTTTTCTCTCAAATTTGTTCCTAGAAATGATGAAACAAGTCTGACTTGTTTCATCAAAGTCGTTTCTAGAATTGTAAATAGGCATAATTTTTTATTTATATTTCTAGAAACAGGTGAAACGGAACAACTTTATCAAACGCTTTTTAGGCTGTTTCTTCACTTTTGGGAACAATAAAACACAGAAACGGCAGAAATAGAACATTGTTAAATGGTGCCAAAAAACCCAATAGTATCATCGGATGCCCAAAAGAGAGAGAGGGTTCAGTTGCCTCTGTTTAGGTTTAAATAGTTGAGAGATTTATCAACCACAATAACCTTTTTTTCTCTCAAATTCGTTTCTAGAAACAACAAAACAAGTCGGACTTGTTTCGTCAAAGTTGTTTCTAAAATTGTAAATGGGCATAGATTTTGATTTGTTTCTAGAAACGGGTGAAACAGAACAACTTTATCAAACACTTTTTAGGCTATTTCTCCGTTTCTGGGAACAAGAAAACATAGAAACGGTAGAAATAAAACATTATCAGACAGTGCTTTTCCACCCCCAACAAATTGATTGCTCTGCAACTTATGATAAAAAAAAATAAAAATCAACCAAGAACATAATTTCAGAATAAGGTCTAGCGAGAAGAATAAACATTAAAGAAAAACTTAAAATTAGAAAGGTACCCAAAAGCGAACCCAAGCTACAATTGTCAACAAGTTGATCATCCAACATTCCTCCTTCTGAGCTAATCAGCAATCTCATCGGTGAAGGTCAAGCAGGAAGATGCCCCACCTCTCAGCCATCACCCCCATCTTGGCCAACCAAATAGTAATGTTTGTAAGAAGCAGAATATAGGCAATAAGTATAAGACTTTGACAAACACTTAATTAATATTATTAGATGAAGAAGGAGAGTATCACTTACAGATCAAAGTAAAGATGCAGAAATGTAAACAGAAGATCTCCAAAACAGGTAGAGTTGAGTCGTATCAAAATACTCTCCTTAAGGTATTTAAACACCTCGTATATGTATGCACCCGGGTTGACCACATGTCCTCACCTCTAAGATAAATCAACTCTCCAAACACTTAAGATGCAACTCCAATAAGTGTTTGCAATAGGGAAGAACAAAGGTTATACTCAGTATTTATACTGTGTATGAAAAGTAGAAAACAGAGTGTTTTTGGGAAAACAGAGGCAATTGTCTGCAGAACACTAAGGGCCCGTTTGATAATGTTTTTGCCGTTTCTATTTCAAGAAACGGTAGAAACATAAATTTCTATTTCTAGAAACAGAAATAGAATTGAAGGTGTTTGATAAGTCATGTTTTTGAAAGTTGATAGTAACCAGCGAAAGAATGGCCACGAGTCGTTTCCAGAAACGACAAAACAAGTAGAACTTGTTTCGCCAGGGTCATTTCTTGAACCATAAATAGGTAGAAATTTTAATTTTTATTTCTAAAAATATGTGAAACTAAACGGTTTTATCAAACGTTTTTTGTTCCATTTCTACCATTTCTGGACACAGAAACGGTGGAAATGCGTTTCTTGAAACATTATTAAACGGACCCTTAAAGTAGACAGAACATTGACAGAGAGCACCTTCACCCAACAGAGAGGATTCCAAACGTTAACAGAGAGTAATCTCATTTTGGACTTCTTTTATTATAGAGGAGAAGGTGTCTATATACGTACAAGTACATGTCTATACATATACAAGTGCATGTCTAATACCAATGGGTGCATGAATCTAATGTACAGGTATGTATGGGTAAATGGTTTCTTTTATGTATATACATGGATCAATGTATGGGGTGTATGGGGTCCTTTCATATATTCTGAATTTGAAATTCAAAAAATTCAAATTTTATGTAAAAAGATATATCTCTTGACAACCACACCCACACCCGTACCCGACCTTGACCTCGACCTCGGCCTTGGCCTGGCCATGGCCCAGCCCAGCCCAGCCCAGCCCGGCTCTGCTTGGCTTGACTCGGCATGCAAGCATGATTCAAAAACACCCCAGGAATCCCCACACACACATGACAAGGGAGAGTTCCTCTCCAAAGGGCTTGCACCCTTAAGAAACTATCCTTTTTATATACCCTCACACCTTTCATCCAAAAGCATTGTGAGACTAAACTTTGTGAAAAGTTACTTTAGCTCACTTTCAACTTGTCCTTACTTGTGTAGAAACAATTTTCAAAAATCTTTGGCATTATTTGAAACTTTAATACTAAAGTAATTTTATATTTTATAATATAAAATCCAACAATTCCCCCACAATTTTCAAAAAATGTCGATAAACAGTCATAACACTGAGTATATTAAACATAGTAGGACACGTTGTTGTAGGTGTCTTCAGGACTTGAACCTACACTAGGTCTGATGAACTACACTACAGAGTATGGGTGAAGTCAGACTTCTTGAATCTTTCCTCTTCGTTGTAGCTGGCTAGCTCACCATCTATATCCTACTAGTTGACGTTCGGTAATTCCCTTTTCATGACAAAATTGGACATTTGTTTTAGGCATTGTCCCCTATCTTGGTCTCATAGATATTTAGAGAATTCGCCTTTAAAATTCTCACCAGTAGGTGGCCACACCTCCTACACCCACTTAGGTCTGCGCATAGTGTACACCACAGTTAACACACCCCCACTATTTATGAGATTCCTCTTGATTAAGAGTTTATAACTCATCCTCTTTTCTTTGTGGTGGTACTACTTTCCCATCTAACTAGAATGAGCACTTTAATTAGTAGTACTAGACGGGTCATCCAGTGACTTCGTTTGTACCCTTTGAACCTAATTCAGGGTTTTACCTCTTCACATAGGTTGGTTGTCCATCACATGACCTATGACATAGGCTTTAAACTCATTCCTTTAGATGAATCATGAATAATCTTTGTAGGCATTGGCTTTGTGAACATATCTGCTAAGTTGCTTTCTGATTTCACAAAATCTATAGTTATAATTCTTTCATTTATATATTGCCTTACAAGGTTATGCCTGAGATGAATATGTCTCATTTTTCCACTGTATACCCTGCTCTTTTCTTTAGCTATTGCTGCCTGGCTGTCACAATAAAGTGGTATGGAAGACACTGGTTTAGGACACAATGGAATATCTACCATCAAACTTTTGAGCCATTCAGGTTCAGTTCTGGCATTTCCTAAAGCGATAAATTCTGCTTTCATGGTGGATCCTGTACCATAGGACTGTTTTACCGATTTCCATGAAACCGCTCCACCTCCTAGTGTGAACAAATATCCACTAGTTGCTACGGATTCATTTGTGTCTGATATCTAATTAGCATCACAATAACCTTCTAAAATAGTAGGATTTCTACTGTACCGAACTCCATAATTTATTGTACCCTTTAAATATCTCATTAGCTTGTCAAGGGCATGCCTATGCTCTTTGCTTGGATTGTGAGTTTGTTGACTCAGTTTTTCAACTGCTAATGCAATATCAGGCCTAATACAATTCATTCAATATGAAACAGAGCCTATGATTTGTGAATATTTCTTTTGATTTGCAGGTTCACCCAAATATTTCTGTAAATGGCATCACTTCTCTAAAGGTTTCTTAATAATAGGTGAGTCAAAGTAACTATACTTTTTAAGTATGTTCTCAACATAATGTGCTTGAGATTAAATTATCTCTCTTCCTCTTCTGATGATCTTGATTCCAAGAATCACATCAGCCTCACCCATATCTTTTGTATCAAAGTTGGACATAAGCAATTGTTTAGTTTGATTAACTATGTCCAAACATGTACCCATTATTAACACATCATCCATATAAAGTAAGATGAAAACACTTTTTACCAAGATGGAATTTACTGTATGAACATCTTTCGGGATCATTCACAACAAATCCACTTGATAGTAGCACCATATCAAGTTTTGCATGCCAGTGCTTTGGCGCTTGTTTTAAGCCATACAAAGACTTAACAAACTTACACACTTTATTTTCTTTTCCAGGAACAATATAACCTTCTGGTTGCTTAATCTAAATTTCTTCTTCTAAGTCTCTATTTAGGAAAACTGTTTTCACATCCATTTGGTGGATCACCAAATTATAGATGGAAGCCACAACAATCATAACTCTTATAATTGTGATTCTAGCTACTGGAGCAAAAGTGTCAAAATAATCAATGTTTTTCTTTTGTCTAAAGCCCTTAACTACAAGTCTAACCTTAAACTTATCAAATGATCCATCTGGTTTTAACTTCTTTCGAAATAACCACTTAGTGTCTAACACTTTAGAACCTAGGAGCAAGTTAACTAATTCCCAAGTATGATTGGACAAAATGGAATCTATCTCATTTTTATAGCTTTCTTCTAAAATACAGCATCTTGAGATGTTATAGACTCTTTATATGTAAGAAGGTCCTTGTCTACAAGATAGACAAGCTAATTATCATCTGAATAAGTGGACTTCGTTTGTCTCTTACTCCTCCTTAATAAACTTACTCCATTTTCACTAGCTGTAGGATCAGATTCTTTTGACACATTTTATCCTAAGCTTAAATCATCACCATGTTCCTTATTTTCTAATAAGTTTGTCTTAAAAGGAAATATATTTTCAAAAAATTTAACATCCCTGGATTCTACTATATTATTCTCTTCACATACTTCATCTATGGTTTTAAGAACCGTACAACGGTATGCAGAACTATGCTTTGCATATCCAATGAATACACAATCAAAAGTCTTAAGACAAATCTTTCTTATTTTTGGTTATATTATTGCCACTTTAGCTAGGCAATCTTATATCTTTAAATGATTTAAACCAGGTTGTCTACCAAACCATAACTCAAATGGTAACATACTGGTCTTCTTGTGGGGTATGCTATTTAAAATATAACAAGCAGATAGAATTGCTTTCCCCCACAAGTCAAGCAGTAATCCCGAACTAATTAACATGGAATTCATCAATTCTTTTAATGTTCGGTTCTTTCTTTTAGCTACCATTTGATTCAGGTTGATAGGGAGGTGAAATTTCATGTATGATTCACTGTTTTTCACAAAAGTCATTTATGCTAAAGTATTCTAAACCTCTATCAGTTTTATGTCTTTTAATTTTCTTTCCTAGTTGATTTTCAACTTTAGTTTTGTAAGATATGAAAGCATTTCCTGCTTCATTCTTAGAATTAAGTAAATAAATCATAGTGTACCTTGAATAATCATTAATAAATGTCACAACATATTTCTTACCACCTCTTGATTCACAAGACTTAAAGTCACATAGATCACTATGTATCAGATCAAGAAGACCACTTTGTCTTGTTACAAATTTGTGAGGTTTTTTGGTAAACTTTGCCTCTACACAAGTTGGACATTTATTCAGTGATAGTATAATGTTTCCTTTAATTAAACCCAGTTTACAGATTTTAGAAATGTAAGGAGCACTATTATGACTTAATCTACCATGCCATAATTCAAAAGATTCCACAAAGTAAACAGAAGCACTAGATTTTTCATTCATTATTTCAGAAACACTTAATACAAATAGACCATCACTCAAGTAGCCCTTTCCAACAAATACATCATTCTTCAATACAATAACTTTATCAGACTCAAAAGATAATTTCAGTCCAGCCTTGTTCAAGAGGGGTCCCAATACCAAGTTTTGACAGATATCTGGAACATGAAGCACATTATCCAAAGCCAAAGACTTTCCTGAGGATAGCTTCAATGCAACTTGCCCTTTGCCTATGACACTTGAAGTTTGGGAGTTTCCCATAAAGACCTTATCACCAGATGTGATAGGAAAATGGGTGCATGAATCTAATGTACAGGTACGTATGGGTAAATGGTTTCTTTCATATATATACATGGATCAATGTATGGGGTGTATGGGCTTGCACCCTTAAGAAACTATCCTTTTTATATACCCCTCGCACCTTTCATCCAAAACCAATGTGGGACTAAACTTTGTGAAAAGTTACTTTAGTTCACTTTCAACTTGTCCTTACTTGTGTACAAATAATTTTCAAAAACCAAAAAAGGGGGAAAAGAGTTTTGACATTATTTGAAACTTTAATACTAAAGTAATTTTATATTTTATAATATAAAATCCAACAATGTTCCATGGTAGTGCCATGTTTATCCTTCATTGTTGCCAATGGTTCTTCCGCAGCCACCACCGGACATCAATATCCACAAATTAATGCGTTTTCTTCCAAAGTGGAAAAAACAAGGGCAGCAGTAGGATCCCAAAGGAAATTCTTTACCAAATCTTGACTGAATTAGAAGTTAAAATAGTTGGATGATTCCAGAGGAGAGGGTGAGAGGGGTTTTTGTAATTGACTATGTAAAACAATCATTTACAAAGCAATTAATATGTCTAGTAATCTTTTGTAAGGGAAGTCGAATAAAATTTTTCAACTTCTACACGTGCAATTAGTATTCTTAACACACCACCCCCAAAAAAAAAAAAACTGTGACTTTTGAGAATAAGGAATGGAGAAATTAAAAGAATATTCCACTCTTCACCACGATGTCAACATGGTCTTTTTGAATCCATTGTATTTAGAGGTGTATCTATGTTAGAGTGGATCAGGTTCTTGTACAAGGACCATTCTCGTAAGGGCTGATCCACACAAATGGAATCCACCACAAAGTTGGTTACTGGATAGATTCCATATGTGTGAATCAGCTCCAAACGAGAATGGTTCTCATACGAGGACTTGATCTATGTTAGGGGGTAACGTTTTCTCTTTCAAGTTTTTATTAAGGCAAAAGTAGTGTGAACATTTCACTCAATTTGGGTTTCATGAGTTTTTCTTACATTCCAACTTTCACGAAACCGATCCCATCAAATATTTCACATTTTCTATTTTGGGTGTTCCATGAATCCTCTTTAATAAGAAAAAATATACCTATTATGTCAACGCCAATTGAATCAATGTTATTTGCTGTGAATTCGAACTTTTCTTCCAATAATTTGATGGGTCAAATCATTTGCTTCATTGGTTCCAATGGTGGCAAACGTAAATTAGCTACGGCAAAATTCTGTGTATTTTCATATGGAATCAAATCCTCTCTTGGACCATGATCTCCTGCAACAATCTCACACCATCCATTGGGTGTGGATCCCTACACCTAGAGGCGGGCCCACACTCCTTAAATGGTGTGAGATTGTGACAAGAAAGATTTGATCTTTCCCCACTAGTTTGCAATGGGTTTACCGTGCAATAGAGAGAGATGGCGTATTTGCAAAGTAGCTAATTGGTATTCGCAGCATCAGATTTCTTTACGTGAGCATGGTAAATAAGCAGAGAATGTACGTAGTCCCTAAGAAGCCTATATATAATATCTTCAAGGCTTCATTAGTACAACAGCTAAGGAAAGGACACATGAAGTAATGAGGAAGAGGAATCAAGAAAGAGATGGCGTATCACTTCAGCCACCACCATCCTTACCGTGATCCTGGTAAAGAAGCAGAGAATGAAAAAGAAGCCTACATATAATACCTGCAGGGCTGCAATGCAACAACCCAGAAGTAACACAAGAGAGAGAGAGGAGAGAGATGGAATATCTGTTCAGCCACCCCCATCCTTTAACTCCTTATCAAGCCCAAGAAAATGAACAAATCCAGTGCTCAGGTTGTAAATCGGCTAGCGGGTCAGGTTTACTATATGGGTGCAGTAAGTGTAGATACTTTCTCCATGAGCAATGCCAAAACAGGATGAAGCACCCATCTCACCCAAACCATCCTCTCACCCTTCTTTCCAAATCAGCATACGCCGGTGGCTCATTCATTTGTAATGGGTGTCGTTTAACTGGTGAAGCATGTGTCTTAAACTGTGGCCCTTGTCAATTTGATCTCCACATTAAATGTGCTTCCTTGCCTCTCACTATACTCCATAAAGATCACCCTAAACATCCATTAACCCTCTATTTTGAATTCCCCATTGATGCATACGAGACCTTCGGTTGTGATGTTTGTCATTCTCCCGTTGATAGGGCAGGCTGGATCTACTATTGTAAAGAGTGTAACTATGGAACCCATGTTCGTTGTGCTAAATTTGACCGAGGAGAAGCTCCACAAGACAAGCCTTTGAGCCGTCAACCACCATCGTCGCCGGCGTTCGTGGCGGCGAGCCTCGGCACTGAGAAACAAATGGAGACACCTGTTCAAACAGTTGGTGGTGGCGGTGGCGGTCTGTCGAGGAAAGATGAAGAAGATCAGAAACCATTGAAGCAAGTAGGGGAGGCGATGATGGATACTGAACTTGAGATTTCTAGGCTTCAAATTCAATTGACTCGCCATATTGCACAAGTGATGAGTTGGGCTTGTCGTTGTTAATTAATGACTTCATCATGTCTATACGATATATGGTTTACAATTAACGACTTCAATAGCAACAACAATAATTATAGTGTACAAGATTAAACAATAATTATAGTGTACAAGATTACTTCCCCCCATGATTCTATATTGCAGCCCCAGATTCTTAGTGTGATTCATTCCCGTATTATTTAATAAATAAATAAATAAATGTATTATGCATCTTTATGGGGAAGTGTTTTTTGTCCGGAAGCAAGCCTCTGTACAAGTGCACGGGCCAATGGGAGAGAATGTACAAGCATCAACAGAGCAGGTGTTATTGTCTTTCATAGGGGACAGGGCAATCATTTCGCCCTCATGCATGTTTCTGGGCACTTTCCTATATATACTCTCCCACAGAAAACATTTTCCTATATTCTATACATAAATCATGGACAGGTGGAACCTTAGGCCATCGAGAAATTTTTTATTGCAACAGCCTACATTGCAAACATCACTTTTAATGCAAAAGCAGAAAGGAAATTTATCACTATAAAAAGACGAATTTTTACTATTTCCGACTAAACCTTCTCTCTCCTCCCGCTTTTCCGAAAATCACCTTTTTCCGGCTAAAGTTTCTCTCTCCTCCCATGAAACGATATTTCATGTCAAAACCAGAATTTTCTATTTCTGTATCAAAATTTCGTTTTGAAATGAAACTCCAATGTTGGAAAATGGTAACCATATTCCAATATTTCTCGTTTCAGGTGTTTTTTTTTTACCCTATTCATAAATAAAAAGAAAAAAGAAAAAAAAGGAAAAAAAAACGAAAAACGAAAACATGAACCATGGCACCAAGTGGAAGATTCTATTTTATTGTTTCTATGAAATATAAAAAAAAGTCGGAAACATTTTTTCGGATAACTACCAAAAACGGCCATAGTGTTATGATCCATTGCTTATATACTCATATACCAAAAGCCTATTTACTGGGGAGACCACATTTTTCTAAATTTTCCTCTGAAAATTTTTAAGGCCAACTTGAGCATAAAATTTCCCTTGTATGAAATTTTTGAAGGTAAAAGATTTACACATTGCCTACTAAAATTGGAACTGCATGCAGATCGACATCACTCTCATGACTTAGATTACTGTAGTAATATAGCAATCCATTATAAAATATATTATATATTCTCCTATTTCAATGTTTCCCTATAATACCCCCTCCAAAGCCCAAAATTACAATGAGCAGTGGGGGGACCCTCCCCCAATTTTTAATATCTTGAGACCACCTTGTTGACTTGGATAAATACATATGCCCATCAGCCCATGCATTTGTGGAACTCAGCTCCATGTATGGTCTACGTTCACAAACATATGACAGGGTACTACATAATTAAATATGCCTTCAATTTAAATAATTTAAAAAAAACCATGTAAAAAAAATATATTATAATAACATTTTATGTCACATTGTAACTACTAAAACATCATTGTAATATGCACATCTCGAATAATTAAGAACGATCTGAAAGAACTACAAGAGATGCGTCACAAGTTTTCAGGTATATAGTAGAACCAGGTCTGTATTCTACTCTTTGTTCAAGGACCACCCTTGATCTTTACTATGAATGTTCCGATCTCTGAGTCTGGTCATGACCCTGGTGGAGGCCGGCCACCGGAGAGGGGCAAGTAGCTTCGGCTTACAGACTTCTGGAGTGCTACCTGTAACCCACCTCAGACACTGAATGTATCCAAGGAGGCTGATCCTTCGGACAACATTATGGAAACTGGTGCTCAGGCGGAAGAAGGCGATCAAGGGAAGGAACCACTCGTTGCCACACCCTCCCTCGTGGTGGATGGTGGTAATGAACAACCTGCTGCCTAGATTCATAAGAAAACATATGCTAAGGTTGTAGGGAGCGTCCTGCCTGAAGTTGACGATCTCCCTGACCCTGTCCGCGCAGGAACTTCAACAAAGGTAATTATACCTCAGGATGCATATGAGGATCGACTAGGGAGGTATCGATATGCCCTTATCAGTAGACTTAATTTTCGATTCCTCTCTATGGATGATGTTTGCAAAGAAGCTCGCGAATCCTGGAATCTTAGGGGTCACATCAAGATGGTGCCCATGGGTAAAGGGTTTACCATTTTTCAGTTTGAGAAAGAAGCAGACATGGCATCCATCTGGAAGAGAAGTCCTGTGAAGGTGGGAGGGCAGCTCATGTGTTTTCAACGCTGGTGCCCGGATTTCAGTATACATGAAAAACCAGTAAAAAAAAATATTGTTTGGGTGAGGTTTCCAGACTTGCCATTAGAATACTGGCACGAGAAGGTGTTACTGACAATGGCTAAGGCTGCGGGCCATCTGGTGGCTCTCGATCATCGCACGAAGAATGTAATGTACGGGAACTATGCTTGTGTCCTAGTGGAGATGAACGTGGGATCTGCAAGACCTGAGGAAATTCAGGTAGAGCGACAGCAACCAGGAACTGCAAACTTGTTCTGGTTTGAGCAGAAATTGCTCTACGAAGATTCAATGGGGCAGTGTGGATTTTGTAAAAAAGTGGGACATGTCCTATCTGATTGTAAAGAGAAGAAGATAGCAGATTTGCGAGCTCGTCGGATGGAGCCTAATCAAGGAGTCCCAGGAGCAGTATATGTCAATGACTCTCCTAGGGGAACAATGGTGCCTTCCACCTTTTCTTCCTCACGTCGACTTCAGCATTGTGATGCTCATGATGCTGGTGAAGCTGAGGCCACCTTACACGGTGGTAGGGAGGAGGCTTTGGGGGCTGTTGAACCGGCCATGGTGGAGAGAGGAAGTGATAGGGAGGACTCTCCTATTTTGGAAAGTTCCTTAAACTTGGCAAAATGGGGGCGTTGAGACTCCAAGGGAGGATATGACGCCTCCATCAAGGAGACCTTCTCCTTTGGGCTCCAATGTGGATTCTCTTTCCACAAGTAATAGGATTTCAAATCAACATGAGATTTTAAATTTTGAAAATGCAAACAATCTGCATGGAGATCCTCAGTTGGAGGTTGTGCTCGGTTTGAGTACTGAAGCGGGTCAGGCAGAAGTGGGTATGGATCTTGGACATACCCAAGATCCTATTAATCAGACCTCTGGATCCTGGATTGGCAGCAGCCCTGATGCCAGTGATCACCACGTTGAGACTGTGCGCAGGAGTACGCGAGTTGCCACCCGTGATGGTGCCAATCGCGACGATGATGCTCACGAGGCGGCTGCAATGGTAGATTCAGCGGCTGTGGGAAGGGAAGAGGGGCAGCAAGGCTGGGTTAGAATGCAAAGAAAGAAGGGAAAACAGATGCAGAAAGTGGGTCGATCAGCTAGAGTCGACCAAATCCCATCATCTAGGCGTCCATGAAAGTCCTCTTCTGGAACGTCCGCGGAATTAAGAAGGCATCAGCTAGGATTGCCTTATTGAAGATAGTCCGTAAGAACTCTCCTGATATCATTTGTTTGGCCGAACCAGTGGTGTCTACGAATAAATTTCCAAAAAGCTTTTTTAGTAAAATCGGTTTTGTGACTGATTTTATTCATAATGAAAGGGTCGACGCGCATCCAAACCTTTGGATCATGTGGAAGCAAGGACTAAGGAAACCATTAATATCCTCCATGTCAGAGCAGCAGTTGTCAATCCAAGTGGAGTGGAATGGTAGAATGCTTAATGTTTCTATGGTGCATGCAAAATGCCTCAGAGCAGAAAGGAGATCTCTGTGGATGGATATAGTTTCCGGTGATTCGAGAATGATTATTGGGGATTCTAATGCAACCCTTTACGATCACGAGAGATGAGGGCTAGGAAGTTTCTCTCTTGGCGCAGCCTCTGAGTTTGCTGCCATGGTTGATGCTTTAGCTTTGATCCAAATCCCTTCCTCGGGAAGAAAATTTACTTGGACTAATAACCGAAGAAGGGGTAATGTTGCTGCGGTTCTTGATAGAACTTTTGTGAATGAAGAGTGGATGAAGATCTTTGATGATTGCATTCAAAAGGTGCTGATTCGTGTTGCATCAGATCATGCTCCCCTGATGGCCTGCTCGGTTTCTTCTATTAAGCCTAAAAACTGCCCTTTTGGGCTAAATTCTTTTTGGATGGATCACCATCAATTTTTAGATGTGATAAAAGAAGCTTGGCATAATAACTTCTCAGGATCTCCCCCTTTCATCCTTGCGTAGAAGCTGAAGGCTCTGAAGCCTGTTATTAAATCTTGGTCTAGGGAAGCCTTCCCTAATCTGGATCAGGAGGTGATTACTTCCAAGGCTGAGCTGGAGAACATTCAGAGAAGCATTGAGGAGGATGGCCTCACTGAGCAGCTCGTTGATCAGGAAGCCGATGCCAAGACCAAATATTGGAAAGCAATGGAAAACCAGGAGAAATTGTGGCTTCAAAAAACTAAGGTAAGATGGCTTAAGGAAGGGGACAGGTATTCCAGATTTTTTCACGTCATGACCAGAATTAAGAGATCCAAAAACACTATTAGATGCATCACTACTGAGGATGGAGTTGATATTAGTGCTCGAGATCAGATGGGATCCTATTTGGCAGAATATTATGAGACATTTCATAAGAAAGTAGACCTGGAGGATCACCCCCAGATTTTTAACTGCATTCCCAGAATTCTTCAGAATTCGGACCAAGTGATGTTGGATGCCATTCCCTCTAAAGAGGAGATCAAGAGAGCGGTGTGGGACCTCGATCCGGACAGCTCTCCAGGACCTGATGGCTTCACTAGAGCGTTCTTCAGAAAATGCTGGGACATAATCCATGACGATGTCTACAGAGCTGTCAAGGGTTTTTTTTCATCAGGTTTTCTTCCTCATGGTATTAATAATAATTTCTTGTTAATAATTCCTAAGGTGGAGGGAGCCAAATCTCTTGAAAAATTCCATCCATTATGTATGGGGAATTTTTTTTGCAAAATCCTATCTAAAATAATGGCCTCTCGTATCTCTAGTGTTTTGCCAAAAATTATTTCGCAAGAGCAGGGAGCCTTTCAGAAAGGGAAGCTTATTCAGACTAATATCTGTCTAGCTTCAGAATTGGAAAACTTAATAGGGCAGACCTCTAGAGGCGGCAATCTTGGTCTCAAGGTAGACATCAAAAAGGCGTTTGACACTATCTCTTGGGATTTTCTATTCCAAGTGCTCAGAAGGTTTGGTTTCTCTGAAAAAATGATTGGCTGGATTCATACCTTGCTTCAGTCGGCCAGGATCTCTGTGCTCCTAAATGGCGGTCCTGTGGGTTTTTTTGAAGTCAGCAGAGGGCTACGTCAAGGAGATCCCATCTCTCCCATCCTATTTATTATTTTCGAAGAGGTTCTCTGTCATGGCATGAGTGACTTAGCCGCTAAATCTCATATAAAGCCTCTATCGGGTCCTCGTGGTGCTGATGTCCCTACGCATCTCTTATTCGTCGATGACGTCTTCATTTTCATGAACGCTTCCAAGAGGTATGTTAGAAATTTGAAGTCCTTCCTTGCTATCTATCAAAAATTCTCTGGGCAGTTTTTTAATTTAGAGAAAAGCAAGTTGTTCTTGGGGAAAATTCCTTCAGTAAGGAAGCAGTGGATTGCAGAAGAGTTGGAAATTCCTTGCTGCAACTTCCCAACAAAATACCTGGGCGTTGAGATCTTCCAAGGCCGAGTGAAAAGAGACCCTCTTCTCCCTGTTATGGACAAAATTAAAGCCAAGCTAGCTGGCTCGAAGGGGAAACTTTTGTCCATGGCAGGGAGAGTTGAACTTGTAAAGTCTGTCATCTCTGGAATGACTTTGCACAACTTTTCAGTTTACTGGTGGCCTTCTCCCTTAATCAGGAATCTTGAAAAGTGGATGAGGAATTTTATATGGACTGGTGAGATAGACTCTTCTAAGGCTACCACTGTCAAATGGGATACAATTTGTAAACCCAAGGACGAGGGGGGTCTTGGCATCAGAAGGCTGCGTGAGGTTAATATGGCTTTAATTTCCAAACTAGCATGGTGGATCAATTGGATTAATAAAAAGAAAGAATATACAAGAGGAATGATACACTCAACAATGCTTAGACGAAGGAAATGAAATCAACCCCACCTTCGGCATTGCCATCAGCAGGAGAGGACCTAAGACCTAAGTCTAACAAAAAATTTTAAAAACAAATAACTAAGTGAATCGGAATCTTGGCCGTTGGGCCGCATCCAATTCCAACTCCCTAGAGGTGAGAAGGGGCCAGACTTCGACAGGGGAATTTGATCCAAATCTTGCTGTTGTTTTCACTAAGAAATCGGCTACCACATTTGCTTCACGGTAGCAATGAGTGACTTTCCAAGAAATTGAACCCAAATAAGAGAGAACGCCCCTCCATCTTTGCTGAATAAACCATGGAACCAGCCCTTTGGAGAATAAGAACACCACAACAGCAGAGTCACACTCGATCCAAAGGTTTTGGATACAAGAATTTTTTGCATGTTCAAGGCCATTAATGAGACCTAAGAATTCAGCTTCAAAGTTAGATTTTATACCAACAAAATTTCTGAAATTCAGCAAAGGTTCGCCCTTGTAATTTCTAAACACACCGCCAGCTCCAGCCTTTCCAGGATTCCCTAGCGAGCACCCATCAGTATTTAGCTTAATCCAGTTCTGAGGGGGGAGACACCATCGAACTTCAAAAATTTCTCTTTGCTTGCCAATTACCCGGGGAATTCCCACTCTCCTAGCACACATCAAATCAGCTACGGACAAGGTTTTCCCAAGGTGCACTGTCGAAATCATACCTATCTCACCTTTAATCATAGCAAAACGCTGCCTGTGATGCCAATAGGTACCCTCGTGGATTCTCATATTCCCCTCCATCCAAACTGCATAAGGAATTAACACCACGCCACTAAGCCATAGTCTTGAGAATGTGACGGATTTTGCTTTACGTTTCCACCAACTAAATATATCTTCCATTCTTGTGAAGTGTTGCCATCTGACACCAAATAGATCACAGAACATATTCCACAGGGCCTGGATATACTCATAGTGAATAAATAGGTGGGAACAAGACTCTTCTGCCTTTTCACATAACCCACATCTCAAAGGCATTGCAATCCCCTTTTTGCACATTTGGTCATCTGTAGGGAGTCTACCATGGGCTAACCTCCATCCAAATACTACCTGTCGTGGCTGTAAAAGAGCTTTCTAGAGAATGGAAAACCAAGAAACAGGCACCTTTTTGCTTCTTATCTCCTCCCACGCCGAGGCCAAAGAGAAGGCACCAGACAAAGATAATTTCCAGTGGCATACATCCTCTAAATTCATTAGGGATATTCTCTTCGCCTTCTCAAACAATTCAGACAAGAATGATGAAGAAACATTTGGGAAGCACCACTCACCATTCCTAATGAAATCCGCCACCTGCAGTTGCCTCGAAGTAAGCGCTTCTAAGTCCAGATTAGAGGATTCCACCAATGAGGAATTTTCTAACCAACAATCCTTCCATAAGCTGATCTTGACGCCATTTCCTACTATCTAGCTCTCCATATTTGTTACAAAATCCCACACCCTTTTTAGACCCTGCCAAATAGATGAAGACTTGTAGCACCTGAGATCGTCGTTGCTAGTAGTAAACCTTGCTCTGAAAAATTGACTCATTTTAGAATCCTCATGCTTTATTTTCCATAATAATTTACATAGACAAGCTCTGTTAACATCTCGTAACTTCCGAATACCCAAACCTCCCTCCTTCTTTGGCTTGCAACAGTCCTCCCATTTAATAGTGATTTTTTTTCTGAACCTCCATTTGGCCAGACCAAATAAAATTCCTCATCCATGTTTTTACAGTTTTAATTGATGCCTGAGGCCACCAATAGACTGCAAAATTATCCATAGGAATGCTCGATATAACTGAACGAACAAGTTCAATACGGCCTGCCATTGAGAGCAATTTCCCTTTCCAAGCTGCAAGTCTACATTTGATCTTATCTAGCAGAGGTAACAAGTGGGATTTTGTGACTCTTCACTTGAAGATTTCCACCCCAAGATATTTTGTAGGGAATTTGGATATCTGAATACCCAAAACTCACTAATGAACTGTTTTCTGTGAGGGGCCACCTTCCCAAAGAAAATCTTGCTTTTATCCAGATTAAAAAACTGACCAGAGAATGCCTGATATTTATCTAAGAAAGAGTGAAGATTTCTTACATATTTTGCCGACGCGTTCATGAAAATGAAAATGTCGTCCGCAAAGAGAAGGTGGGATGGAGTGAGCACACCTCTTGGCCCGGGCAAGGATTTAAGAGCACCTTCTGCAACCATGCTTCTTAACCCTCTACAGAGCACTTCTTCTACCAGAATAAAGAGAAAGGGAGATAAAGGGTCACCCTGGCAAAGACCACGACCCACAGGGAAGAAGCCCACCGGTCCCCCATTTACTAAGACCGAAATCCTAGTAGAGACAAGGATTTCATGAATCCAAGATATCCACTTCTGAGAGAAACCAATATTTTTTAGGACTTCAAAGAGGAAATCCCAAGAAAGTGAGTCATATGCTTTCTGAACATCAATTTTGATCCCCATACCTCCTCCCCTGACTGCAGTATACATCAGATTTGCCAATTCTAAGGTAAGGCTGATATTCTCAGAAATTATTTTCCCCTTGTAGAAAGCACCTTGTTCCTCTGAGATCAGCCTAGGAAGCAGTGCTGAAACTCTATTTACCATAATTTTTGATAGCACCTTACAAAAGAAATTCCCCATACAGATTGGCCTAAACTTGTCCAGGGTCACAGCTCCCGGCACCTTCGGAATTAGAGTAAGAAAACAGTTGTTCACACCCTTAGGAAGAAACCCCATTCTGAAAAAGTGCCTCACAGCCCTGCAGAAGTCCGCTTCCACTATATTCCAGACTCTTCTAAAGAATTTCCCATGAAATCCATCAGGCCCAGGAGAACTGTCTGGATCCACCTCCCAAACAGAGTTTTTTATTTCTTCCAAAGAGGGTATAGTCTCTAAACCCAATGCATCTGCCTCATTAATCTCCTTGGGGATACAATTCAATAAATCATGATGAGGAGTAGTCTGAGCGGCACTATGGAAGGCTTCATAATATTCAGAAATGTAAGATGACAACCTCTGCTGGTCACTAATCTAATCACCATTTATGGTCTTCAAGGTACGAATTTGATTTCGCGACCGTCTCATTTGAACAGAGAGGTGGAAGAATTTTGAGTTTCTGTCCCCCTCTTTCATCCACCTCTGTTTGGCCTTTTGAGACCAAAAACTGTCTTGCATTTGAGTTGCTTTCAAGAGATATGTCTTCGCGTTTGCCTCTCTATCAAATAGATCATCTGTCATCCCTGATGCCTCAATTTCTTCCTGAATCAAATCCAGATTTTTTGAAGCTTTCTTTACTTCTTCATCAACATTAGGGAAATTATTCCTGGCCCAGCTCTTAATAAAAATTTTTACCTGCTTTAGCTTCTGAGAAAACACCAAAATGGGGTTCCCTGACACCTCCTTATTCCACACCTCCCTGATAATATCCTCAAAATTCCCATTTTCCATCTAGAAATTATTGAATCTAAAAGGAATATTACCTGGTTTAGGGATGGCATCTGAGACCACCAGAACAGGGGTATGGTCCGAGGTAGTTCTTTGCAAATCAATTTGATTAATATTTCTGAACACCTCCAACCAATTCCCATTACAAAAACTTCGATCCAGAACAGCTACAATATTTCCTCTGCGACGATTGTTAGTCCACGTGAACTTCTTCCCCTGTGAAGGAGCTTGAACCAAAGCACATGTGTCCACCATTGCTTGAAACTCTGCCGCCGAGCTAGCATTAAATCTTCTTGGTCCCCTTTTTTCATTTGAAAGAAGAGTAGAATTAAAGTCCCCTATGACCGACCATGGGGTATTTGGGTTAATCACCAAACCCAGGTCAGTCCAGAGCTCTCTGCGATTAACCTTAAAACAATTTGCATGAACAAAGGTCAATCCCACAGAGCAACCCAACCAATCCACTGTGACTGATAATTGTTGGTCAGACAGAGAAACAACTGAGGGACGAGAAGAACCTTGTCTCCACATAAGCCAAAGATTCGGAACCTTGTCCACCCGATCATTGTGAATTAAATCCCCAGGGTACCCCATTTTATTAAATAACAAAGAAGGATAATCTGACGCCTTCACCATCGGCTTAGCCAAACATACAAAATCAGGAGAGTGCTCCCTCAGGATCATCTTCAAGGCTCTAATACCAGCCGCCTTCTGCACACCTCTAATATTCCAAAATAAAATCTTCATGGAGAAAGGATTTAATTTTGGACCTTGTCAGATTTATTCATCTGACCAACCTTCTTCTTACCCTTCTTCCCTCCTTTAGAAATATCAGTATCAGATTTTTCCTTAGCAAGAAGGGCACGATCAACCACCCCTACTTCCTGAAAATTTAGAGCCACACGTCCATTTGCAATTTCTGTCTCTGGGATGCAAGAAATTTGAGAACCACGATGGCTGGGAAGAATTCTGGATAAATGACCGCCTCTTAAGGGTTGGCCATCCACACCACATTCCGTCGAGGGCGACTTGGTCTAGCCGAGTTCACTGGGTTCATGGTAGGAGCAACCAAAGTAGGGGCGTCAGAGGCAGCTTGCTGACTCTCCTTTTCGGACTCTGAGAGTGCATCATCATTTGGGTCAGAATCTGACCCTGATCCAGATCCTAAAACAGATCCAACCACTTGGCCTTCCTCCAAAGTGGGAAGGTTTTGATTAGGGAGTAAATTCCCACCGTTACATTCCCTATAGAGAGGATTGACTTTTGAATTTGAATTTTGGATGAGATCCAAATCCACATGAATAGGGCCTTCCAAAATAGGGGTACCTTGATTTGATGATGAGGAGGCATTTAAGGAAGGAGAATGATTTGCTGCAGTTTCCATGTTTGGAACACTCCCTGTAACTCGCTGAGTTGATATGACTCGAGCCGAGTCCACTCCATCTTCTACATAGACTGCGCCTGGAACAACAACGTGATCTTTTGCAGCCTGTTTTTCATCCTCCTGCTTCTCAATCGGCATCCTTCCACACTGTGTCCCAGCCGCTTACAATAACCACAACGAGTTATACCATCTTCATACACAACCTTTTGCCTGAACCCAAAGATTTTTGTGGTTCCAGGCTCCAATCTCTCAACCTGCACTTCCTCAATACGAGGCACCGTTTCATTTTTTTCGATTTCAACCAAGACTCTAGCAAAGAAACCCATCAAGCCTTGCTTTGTGTGACAATCCAGAGCCACAGGTTGTCCAACTGCTTTTGCTATTGAGAGCAAGACATTCTCATGCCAATATTCTAGGGGAAGGTCAGGGAAACGGATCCAGACCAGTTTAGTCCACACCTGTTTCTCATGGATGTTAAAGTCCAGTTTCCAATGTTGGAAGCGGATTAACTGACCCCTGATCTTCAAAGGGCTCCTTTTCCAAACAGCAGCCTTATCTCCCTCACATCCGAATTGAAAAATTGCATACCCCTTGCTAAGAGGGTGCATCACCACTCCTTGGTTCAAGTTCCATTTTTCTGCTGCTTCTTGTCTCAGTGCATCTAGGAAGATCAATCTGAAATCAACCCTCCCTATAAGAGCAAATCTGAATTTTTTCCTTTTTGACTCATAGTCGCACTGGGGGATCATGATTCTTCGGATATTACCTGCTTGGATTGGTTCTGGGAGAGAGTCCATCGCTGGCAATGAGGCATTCCCCATAGCCCTTGCATGTGATCTTCTTGGAGCGACACCATCAGTAGCGGCAGCTTGATTTGGAGGCACATTCTCAGTCACCTCCCTCACAGATCCCTCACCATTGTCGGTCTCATCACCTCCACCCTCCTTAGCTAGGCCTTGACTATCGGCCATGATGTGGCCTCCATCCAGAAGAAGAGAAATCAGGTAGAAAATCACCTTCCAAATCGCCCCTAAAAAATCGGACCCCTCTCAGAACCGTCAAATTTCCCTTTCAGAGGCAGATCCCCAGACCGATACTTGAAACCATGCTAAGAAGCCACAACTGAAGAGGAGTCCTCAAAGCCAAAGAAACTACACACACCTCGATCCTTTGACAAACACTTAATTAATATTATTAGATGAAGAAGGAGAGTATCACTTACAGATCAAAGTAAAGATGCAGAAATGTAAACAGAAGATCTCCAAAACAGGTAGAGTTGAGTCATATCAAAATACTCTCCTTAAGGTATTTAAACACCTCGTATATGTATGCACCCGGGTTGACCACATGTCCTCACCTCTAAGATAAATCAACTCTCCAAACACTTAAGATGCAACTCCAATAAGTGTTTGCAATAGGGAAGAACAAAGGTTATACTCAGTATTTATACTGTGTACGAAAAGTAGAAAACAGAGGCAATTGTCTGCAAAACACTAAGGGCCCGTTTCATAATGTTTCTGCCATTTCTATTTCAAGAAATGGTAGAAACATAAATTTTTATTTCTAGAAACAAAAATAGAATTGAAGGTGTTTGATAAGTCATGTTTTTGGAAGTTGATAGTAACCAGCGAAATAATGGCCACGAGTCGTTTCTAGAAACGACAAAACAAGTAGAACTTGTTTCGCCAGGGTCATTTCTTGAACCATAAATAGATAGAAATTTTAATTTCAATTTCTAAAAATATGTGAAACTAAACAGTTTTATCAAACGTTTTTTGTTCCATTTCTACCATTTCTGGACACAGAAACGGTGGAAATGCGTTTTGTTGAAACGTTATTAAACGGACCCTTAAAGTAGACAGAACGTTGATAGAGAGCACCTTCACCCAACAGAGAGGATTCCAAACATTAACAGAGAGTAATCTCATTTTGGACTTCTTTTATTAAAGAGGAGAAGGTGTCTGTATACGTACAAGTACATGTCTATACATATACATGTGCATGTCTAATACCAATGGGTGTATGAATCTAATGTACAGGTATGTATGGGTAAATGGTTTCTTTTATGTATATACATGGATCAATTTATGGGGTGTATGGGGTCCTTTCATATATTTTGAATTTGAAATTCAAAAAATTCAAATTTTATGTAAAAAGATATATCTCTTGACAACCACACCCACACCCGTACCCGACCTTGACCTCGACCTCAGCTTTGGCCTAGCCATGGCCCAGCCCAGCCCAGCCTGGCTCTGCTTGGCTTGACTCGGCATGCATGCACGATTCAAAAACACCCCAAGAATCCCCACACACACATGACAAGGGAGAGTTCCTCTCCAAAGGGCTTGCACCCTTAAGAAACTATCCTTTTTATATACCCTCACACCTTTCATCCAAAAGCAATGTGAGACTAAACTTTGTGAAAAGTTACTTTAGCTCACTTTCAACTTGTCCTTACTTGTGTAGAAACAATTTTCAAAAAGCAAAAAGAGGGAAAATGGTTTTGGCATTATTTGAAACTTTAATACTAAAGTAATTTTATATTTTATAATATAAAATCCAACAATTCCCCCACAATTTTCAAAAAATGTCGATAAACAGTCATAACACTGAGTATATTAAACATAGTAGGACACGTTGTTGCAGGTGTCTTCAGGACTTGAACCTACACTAGGTCTGATGAACTACACTACAGAGTATGGGTGAAGTCAGACTTCTTGAATCTTTCCTCTTCATTGTAGCTGGCTAGCTCACCATCTATATCCTACTAGTTGACGTTCGGTAATTCCCTTTTCATGATAAAATTGGACATTTGTTTTAGGCATTGTCCCCTATCTTGGTCTCATAGATATTTAGAGAATTCGTCTTTAAAATTCTCACCAGTAGGTGGCCACACCTCCTACACCCACTTAGGTCCACGCATAGTGTACACCACAGTTAACACACCCCCACTATTTATGAGATTCCGCTTGATTAAGAGTTTATAACTCATCCTCTTTTCTTTGTGGTGGTACTACTTTCCCATTTAACCAGAATGAACACTTTAATTAGTAGTACTAGACGGGTCATCCAGTGACTTCGTTTGTACCCTTTGAACCTAATTCATGGTTTTACCTCTTCACATAGGTTGGTTGTCCATCACATGACCTATGACATAGGCTTTAAGCTCATTCCTTTAGATGAATCATGAATAATCTTTGTAGGCATTGGCTTTGTGAACATATCTGCTAAGTTGCTTTCTGATTTCACAAAATCTATAGCTATAATTCTTTCATTTATATATTGCCTTACAAGGTTATGCCTGAGATGAATATGTCTCATTTTTCCATTGCATACCCTGCTCTTTTCTTTAGCTATTGCTGCCTGGCTGTCACAATAAAGTGGTATGGAAGACACTGGTTTAGGACACAATGGAATATCTGTCATCAAACTTTTGAGCCATTCAGGTTCAGTTCTGGCCTTTCCTAAAGTGATAAATTCTGCTTTCATGGTGGATCCTGTACCATAGGACTGTTTTACCGATTTCCATGAAACCGCTCCACCTCCTAGTGTGAACAAATATCCACTAGTTGCTACGTATTCATTTGTGTCTGATATCTAATTAGCATCATAATAACCTTCTAAAACAGTAGGATTTCTACTGTAGTGAACTCCATAATTTATTGTACCCTTTAAATATCTCATTAGCCTGTCAAGGGCATGCCTATGCTCTTTGTTTGGATTGTGAGTTTGTTGACTCAGTTTTTCAACTGCTAATGCAATATCAGGCCTAATACAATTCATTCAATATGAAACAGAGCCTATGATTTGTGAATATTTCTTTTGATTTACAGGTTCACCCAAATATTTCTGTAAATGGCATCACTTCTCTAAAGGTGTCTTAATAATAGGTGAGTCAAAGTAACTATACTTTTTAAGCATGTTCTCAACATAATGTGCTTGAGATTAAATTATCTCTCTTCCTCTTCTAATGATCTTGATTCCAAGAATCACATCAACCTCACCCATATCTTTTGTATCAAAGTTGGACATAAGCAATTTTTTAGTTTGATTAACTATGTCCAAACATGTACCCATTATTAACACATCATCCATATAAAGTAAGATGAAAACACTTTTTACCAAGATGGAATTTACTGTATAAACATCTTTCGGGATCATTCACAACAAATCCACTTGATAGTAGCACCATATCAAGTTTTGCATGCCAGTGCTTTGGCGCTTGTTTTAAGCCATACAAAGACTTAACAAGCTTACACACTTTATTTTCTTTTGCAGGAACAATATAACCTTCTGGTTGCTTAGTCTACATTTCTTCTTCTAAGTCTCTATTTAGGAAAACTGTTTTCACATCCATTTGGTGGATCACCAAATTATAAATGGAAGCCACAGCAATCATAACTCTTATAATAGTGATTCTAGCTACTGGAGCAAAAGTGTCAAAATAATCAATGTTTTTCTTTTGTCTAAAGCCCTTAACTACAAGTCTAACCTTAAACTTATCAAATGATCCATCTGGTTTTAACTTCTTTCGAAATAACCACTTAGTGTCTAACACTTTAGAACCTAGGAGCAAGTTAACTAATTCCCAAGTATGATTGGACAAAATGGAATCTATCTCATTTTTATAGCTTTTTTCTAAAATACTGCATCTTGAGATGTTATAGCCTCTTTATATGTAAGAGGGTCCTTGTCTACAAGATAGACAAGCTAATTATCATCTGAATAAGTGGACTTCGTTTGTCTCTTACTCCTCCTTAATTAACTTACTCCATTTTCACTAGCTGTAGGATCAGATTCTTTTGACACATTTTATCCTAAGCTTAAATAATCACCATGTTCCTTATTTTCTAATAAGTTTGTCTTAAAAGGAAATATATTTTCAAAAAATTTAACATCCCTGGATTCTACTATATCATTCTCTTCACATACTTCATCTATGGTTTTAAGAACCATACAACGGTATGCAAAACTATGCTTTGCATATCCAACGAATACACAATCAAAAGTCTTAAGACATATCTTTCTTTTTTTGGTTCTATTATTGCCACTTTAGCTAGGCAATCTTATACTTTTAAATGATTTAAACCAGGTTGTCTACCAAACCATAACTCAAATGGTAACATACTGGTCTTATTGTGGGGTATGCTATTTAAAATATAACAAGCAGATAGAATTGCTTTCCCCCACAAGTCAAGCGGTAATCCCGAATTAATTAACATGGAATTCATCAATTCTTTTAATGTTCGGTTCTTTCTTTCAGCTATACCATTTGATTCAGGTTGATAGGGAGGTGTAATTTCATGTATGATTCCATGTTTTTCACAAAAGTCATTTATGCTAAAATATTCTGAACCTCTATCAGTTTTATGTCTTTTAATTTTCTTTCCTAGTTGATTTTCAACTTCAGTTTTGTAAGATATGAAAGCATTTCCTGCTTCATTCTTAGAATTAAGTAAATAAATCATAGTGTACCTTGAATAATCATTAATAAATGTCACAACATATTTCTTACCACCTCTTGATTCACAAGACTTAAAGTCACATAGATCACTATGTATAAGATCAAGAAGACCACTTTGTCTTGTTACAAATTTGTGAGGTTTTTTGGTAAACTTTGCCTCTACAGAAGTTGGACATTTATTCAATGATAGTTTAATGTTTCCTTTAATTAAACCCAGTTTACAGATTTTAGAAATGTAAGGAGCACTATTATGACCTAATCTACCATGCCATAATTCAAAAGATTCCACAAAGAAAACAGAAGCACTAGATTTTTCATTCATTATTTCAGAAACACTTAATACAAATAGACCATCACTCAAGTAGCCCTTTCCAACAAATACCTCATTATTCAATAAAATAACTTTATCAGACTCAAAAGATAATTTCAGCCCAACCTTGTTCAAGAGTGGTCCCAATACCAAGTTTTGACAGATATCTGGAACATGAAGCACATTATCCAAAGCCAAAGACTTTCCTGAGGATAGCTTCAATGCAACTTGCCCTTTGCCTATGACACTTGAAGTTTGGGAGTTTCCCATAAAGACCTTATCACCAGATGTGATAGGAAAATGGGTGCATGAATCTAATGTACAGGTACGTATGGGTACATGGTTTCTTTCATATATATACATGGATCAATGTATGGGGTGTATGGGCTTGCACCCTTAAGAAACTATCCTTTTTATATACCCCTCGCACCTTTCATCCAAAACCAATGTGGGACTAAACTTTGTGAAAAGTTACTTTAGTTCACTTTCAACTTGTCCTTACTTGTGTACAAATAATTTTCAGAAACCAAAAAAGGGGGAAAAGAGTTTTGACATTATTTGAAACTTTAATATAAAAGTAATTTTATATTTTATAATATAAAATCCAACAATGTTCCATGGTAGTGCCATGTTTATCCTTCATTGTTGCCAATGGTTCTTCCGCAGCCACCACCGGACATCAATATCCACAAATTAATGCGTTTTCTTCCAAAGTGGAAAAAACAAGGGCAGCAGTAGGATCCCAAAGGAAATTCTTTACCAAATCTTGACTGAATTAGAAGTTAAAATAGTTGGATGATTCCAGAGGAGAGGGTGAGAGGGGTTTTTGTAATTGACTATATAAAACAATCATTTACAAAGCAATTAATATGTTTAGTAATCTTTTGTAAGGGAAGTCGAATAAAATTTTTCAACTTGTACAGTGCAATTAGTATTCTTAACACCCCCCACCCCCCCCCCAAAAAAAAAAAAACTGTAACTTTTGAGGATAAGGAATGGAGAAATTAAAAGAACATTCCACTTTTCACCATGATGTCAGCATGGTCTTTTTGAATCCATTGTGTTTAGAGGTGTATCTATGATAGAGTGGATCAGGTTCTTGTAAGGGCTGATCCACACAAATGGAATCCACCACAAAGTTGGTTACTGGATAGATTCCATCTGTGTGAATCAGCTCCAAACGAGAATGGTTCTCGTACGAGGACTTGATCTATGTTAGGGGGTAACGTTTTCTCTTTCAAATTTTTATTAAGGCAAAAGTAGTGTGAACATTTCAGTCAATTTGGGTTTCATGAGTTTTTCTTACATTCCAACTTTCACGAAACTGATCACATCAAATATTTCACATTTTCTATGATAATCATCTCTATTTTGGGTGTTCCATGAATCCTCTTTAATAAGAAAAAATATACCTATTATGTCAACGCCAATTGAATCAATGTTATTTGCTGTGAATTCGAACTTTTCTTCCAATAATTTGATGGGTCAAATCATTTGCTTCATTGGTTCCAATGGTGGCAAACGTAAATTAGCTACTGCAAAATTCTTGTATTTTCATATGGAATCAAATCCTCTCTTGGACAATGATCTTCTGCAACAATCTCAAACCATCCACTGGGTGTGGATCCCTACACCTAGAGGCGGGCCCACACTCCTTAAATGGTGTGAGATTGTGACAAAAAAGATTTGATCTTTCCCCCCTAGTTTGCAATGGGTTTACCGTGCAATAGAGAGATGGCGTATTTGCAAAGTAGCTAATTGGTATTCGCAGCATCAGATTTCTTTACGTGAGCATGGTAAATAAGCAGAGAATGTACGTAGTCCCTAAGAAGCCTATATATAATATCTTCAAGGCTTCATTAGTAAAACAGCTAAGGAAAGGACACATGAAGTAATGAGGAAGAGGAATCAAGAAAGAGATGGCGTATCACTTCAGCCACCACCATCCTTACCGTGATCCTGGTAAAGAAGCCGAGAATGAAAAAGAAGCCTACATATAATACCTGCAGGGCTGCAATGCAACAACCCAGAAGTAACACAAGAGAGAGAGAGAGAGATGGAATATCTGTTCAGCCACCCCCATCCTTTAACTCCTTATCAAGCCCAAGAAAATGAACAAATCCAGTGCTCAGGTTGTAAATTCGCTAGCGGGCCAGGTTTATTATATCGGTGCAGTAAGTGTAGATACTTTCTCCATGAGCAATGCCGAAATATGATGAAGCACCCATCTCACCCAAACCATCCTCTCACCCTTCTGTCTAAATCAGCATTCACGTGTAATGGGTGTTGTTCCACTGGTCAAGCATGTGTCTTAAACTGTGGCCCTTGTCAATTTGATCTCCACATTAAATGTGCTTCCTTGCCTCCCACTATACTCCATAAAGATCACCCTAAACGTCCATTAACCCTCTATTTTGAATTCCCCATTGATGCATCCAAGACCTTCTCTTGTAATGTTTGTCATTCTCCCTATAGGGCAGGCTGGATCTACTATTGTAAAGAGTGTAAACATGGAACCCATGTTAGTTGTGCTAAGGAGAAGCTCCACAAGACAAGCCTTTGAGCTGTCAACTACCATCGTCGCCGGCGTCGGTGGCGGCGAGCCTCGGCACTGAGAAACAAATGGAGACACCTGTTCAAACAGTTGGCGGTGGCGGTGGCGGTGGCGGTCTGTCAAGGAAAGATGAAGAAGATCAGAAACCATTGAAGCAAGTAGGGGAGGCGATGTTGGATACTGAACTTGAGATTTCTAGGCTTCAAATTCAATTGACTCGCCATATTGCACAAGTGATGAGTTGGGCTTGTCGTTGTTAATTAATGACTTCATGATGTCTACACGATATATGGTTTACAATTAACGACTTCAATAGCAACAACAATAATTATAGTGATACAAGATTACTTCCCCCCATGATTCTATATTGCAGCCCCAGATTCTTAGTGTGATTCATTCCTGTATTATTTAATAAATAAATAAATAAATGTATTATGCATCTTTATGGGGAAGTGTTTTTTGTCCGGAAGCAAGCCTCTCTACAAGTGCACGGGCCAATGGAAGAGAATGTACAAGCATCAACAAAGCAGGTGTTATTGTCTTTCATAGGGGGCAGGACAATCATTTCGCCCTCATGCATGTTTCTGGGCACTTTCCTATATATACTCTCCCACATAAAACATTTTCCTATATTCTATACATAAATCATGGACAGGTGGAACCTTAGGCCATCGAGAAAATTTTATTGCAACAACCTACAGTGCAAACATCACTTTTAATGCAAAAGCAGAAAGGAAATTTATCACTATAAAAATACGAATTTTTACTATTTCCGACTAAACCTTCTATCTCCTCCCGCTTTTCCGAAAATCACCTTTTTCCGGCTAAAGTTTCTCTCTCCTCCCATGAAACGATATTTCATGTCAAAACCAGAATTTTCTGTTTCTGTATCAAAATTTCGTTTTGAAATGAAACTCCAATGTTGGAAAATGGTAACCATATTCCAATATTTCTCATTTCTGGTTTTTTTTTTTTACCCTATTCATAAATAAAAGAAAAAGAAAAAAGAAAAAAAAAACGAAAAACGAAAACATGAACCATGGCACCAAGTGGAAGATTCTATTTTATTGTTTCTATAAAATATAAAAAAAAAGTTGGAAACATTTTTTCCGATTACTACCAAACACTGTCATAGTGTTATGATCCATTGCTTATATACTCATATACCAAAAGCCTATTTACTGGGGAGACCACATTTTTCTAAATTTTCCTCTGAAAAATTTTAAGGCCAACTTGAGCATAAAATTTTCCTTGTATGAAATTTTTGAAGGTAAAAGATTTACACATTGCCAGCTAAAATTGGAACTGCATGCAGATCGACATCACTCTCATGACTTAGATTACTGTAGTAATATAGCAATCCATTATAAAATATATTATATATTCTCCTATTTCAATGTTTCTCTATAATACCCCCTCCAAAGCCCAAAATTACAATGAGCAGTGGGGGACCCTCCCCCAATTTTTAATATCTTGAGACCACCTTGTTGACTTGGATAAATACATATGCCCATCAGCCCATGCATTTGTGGAACTCAGCTCCATGTATGGTCTACATTCACAAACATATGACAGGGTACTACATAATTAAATATACCTTCAATTTAAATAATTTAAAAAAAAACCATGTAAAATAAAAAAATATTATAATAACATTTTATGTCACATTGTAACTACTAAAACATAATTATATTATGCACATCTCGACTAATCCAAGTGAGTGAATTAACAAGGCTATTCTAGTCACAGATTCAACAGTATTGAATTGTAAAAGCACTAGTGTCTGTCCTCTTAGATTGGTTCATTTCTCAAATAGATTCCATACGGTGACATTGGTACTACCAAACAAATTCATGTCTCCATCATCATCAAAGCTTTGATGTCACGTTATCTCCTGGACCATTCGTATTGATTTCTGAATCCCAATATTTGTAGAGTTGTCTCTGTCATTCTGCATTGTGAACGTCTTGTGTGGGTTGCATTTGTATGGTTCAATTCAACAAAAAAAAAAAAGCATTTGTATGGTTCAAACTAGGGTTCTGGTCCTTCTCCAACTGCTTGGATGTCCAATTATTTACCTATTTCCCACCTATTTAACAGCGGAAGGACTTACATCCCAACATCTCTAGCTGCCGCTAGCGTGGAAGCCATGCTCCTAGTGTTTGAACATGTCCAATAATTTACCTCTCTATTTCACCTTGCAACTGATTACTCCATTTTCCTAATTGACTCATTCAAATATAATCATGATTTAAATTAATCCAATTGCTTTAAGAGAATCAAAGAAACAAATTCTTGACGAGATCTAACTGAAACTTAAGATTACATATTAGTATTTGTTTTGTTCCCAGATTTTAATCCTGTACATATTTTTCTTATATTCTTTAATATACATTTTGTTGATCTTTAGAAAAGAAAAAAAAAATCATAATAATGATTTTTTTAATTAGTAAATACAAGCTAAGCGTAGGGATGAGAGAGTAATTGGCCCCTTTAATTTCTTGCACACCCCATTATCGCCAAACATTGCAGGACAGCAACCACAGTCTAAACAGGACTTGCTGCAATCTTCTCAATCCTTAGAGTAAAGTATTTAAAGGGGAATTTACTATCACTCCCCTACACTTGGCCTATATTTACAAAAACTCCCATATCTTTTTTTTTTTTTATTTTTTATTTTTTATTTTATTTTTTATACTCCCCTGCTTTTATTTTTACATCTCTTTCTCCCTGCTCTTTTTAAATACCCAGATTACCCTCCTTTTCACTTGTAACCTATTACACTTTTTCCAAATTGATTGGTGCAAAATATGATTTGAATCAGAAATTAGACCCAACATTAATACAAAAGAACACCGAAATATAAATTAAAACAAAAAGCAAATTAACAAATTACACAACTTTAAATTGGTTACAAAATTTTAAACCCCCGCCCCTAAAAAAATCTTGACTACAAATAGCTAATCCTCTTAGGTGGCTTGAAAATCTAGCAATCATACAGACGATCTCAAAACAATAGCATATAGGTTACAACAAATGATCGACAAGGCTTCAAGTTACATGGCACTCAGAAAAGAAGTGGGACTAGGAGGAACCGGTACCTCTACAGTCCCTTTCAACATCAAGAATACCTTCTTCATGGATGGACGAAGCTAGGGGTCGTCCTGGATACACCTAATTCCGACCCTAACCATCCTATCTAGTCTTCTTTCGTCCACCTCTTCCTCACCAACCAGCTTACCAAGCTCACCAATCTCAAAACTTTTGTAGACCCATTCTGTGAGGATGATTTCTTCCTCTGGAACATTCATATCAATGCCCCTTCTATAACATATTAACTCCAAAAACAAGGCCCCAAAACTGTAAATATCTGCCTTAACTGTTATAGGCAAGTTCCGGTGCCACTCAGGTGCAACATACCCTCTGGTCCCTCTGATCCCAGTTTGAGTCCTAGTTTGGTCTGTCTTTTTTTTTTTCCTCTAAAAGATTCGGATTTTATTGAAAAAAAAAGAGAAAAATTACAAAGAATTCTCAAGAGATGTTTTTTAATCCCTGACCATCGGCATTGCCATCAGCAGGGGAAGAAAAAACACAGATGAATAGAAAATTAAAATTGGTATATGGGTCTGGATGCCGCATAATGAGCTACCTCATCGCCAATATGGCTGGGAAGAGAAACATTAATGCCTGAGAGTGCAGTTTTAGCCACGACTCTTGCCAAAAAATCAGTGATGCAGTTGGCCTCTCTAAAACAGTGAGATATTTTCCAAGTAATGGAGGACAGGAAAGGGTCCAACGAGATCCATTCTTAAGCAACGAACCAAGGGATAGATCTGGATTGAACCGCCACCACCACAGTCCCAGAGTCTGATTCGATCCGGAGAGAATTTACCCCCAACTCTTTAGCCAATTTAATTCCTTCCATCAAAGCGCAAAATTCCGCCACATAATTAGTCTTGATCTCGAGGAACACCTTGAGGGTGCTAGTCACCATTCCATGATTGTTCCGAATAATTCCACCTGCTCTGGCTCTTCTAGGATTGCCCAAAGAACACTCATCCACATTTAGCTTCAGCCATCCAATAGGGGGTTTACACCAAAAAACTTCTAAACTGTCAGGCAACCGTTTAGAGTTGATGGAGAGACCCAAGGTGCGACAGCAAATCAGGTCCGAGATTGATTTTACCTGGTGTTTGAGATTCGAGTCTTGAAAATCTCTTTTGACCTTTTCAAAAATACAGAAGGAGTTGAGCTTCCATTCTTCAAAACGCCTTGCGTTCCTTTCCTTCCAGATGTTATCAGCAACAATAATCATACCCATGGACCAAGCATCCTTTAGGACCATCACTCTATGCTTTCTGGATCACCATTGGATTAAAAGACTCAGGTCTTCTAATTCAGGCCAATGAACTCCAAAGCAGTCCATAAACTTTTTCCAGATTGAGACAGAGAATTTACAATCCAAAAATAAATGGGCAGAAGACTCAGATTCCTCCTCACAAAGGTTTCATTTGGAAGCTAAGTAGATACCTTTTGCAGAAACAATATCATCTGTGGGGAGTTTGTTCTGCATCAAGCGCCATCTAAAAGTAGACTGCCTTGGTTACAGAAACTTCCCCCAGACCATGGAGCTCCATGGGACTTTTGGATTACGCTTCCTGATCTCATCCCAAGCAGAGAAGGAGGAAAAGGCACCAGAGGGAGAGCAGCTCCAAACACGCCTATCATTTAAGGTTGCTTGCAGCAGAGGGATTAAGCGGGCAGCTTCAAAACAATTCTGAAGAGAAGGGGATCGGATAGTAGGGAGGGCCCATTGAGAGTTCTGAATAAAATAACATCAGCCACCTTCATAGAGAAGGTGGCAATGAGAGCAGGATCTAATCCGCAGAATTCTGCAATAGACTTATCTCCAAGCCATTTGTCAGACCAAAGATGAATATCTTGCCCATTACCTATTATCCAACGCTCTTTGGAAGAAACGCAGTTCCAGACTTTGCGCAACCCAGGCCAAATAGATGATGATTTATGGGTTGTTTTAAGGTTTCCATTTCTTAGAAATCTAGCCTTAAACAATCTACTCATACCTGAAGTACCATTCTTAATGTTCCAAACTTGCTTGCATAAAAGAGATTTGTTGATGTCACGAAGGTGACGAATCCCCAAACCACCTTCATCCCTGGGCTTGCAAAAATTCTCCCATTTAATAGTCACTGCTTTGTATGTATCCACATCACCTATCCATATGAAGTTTCTCATCCACTTCTCCATCAGGGTGATAAGAGAGCTTGGCCACCAGTACACTGCCAAATTGTGAATACGCATTCCCATCACCACGGAGCGAACCAGTTCGACTCTACCTGCCATTGAGAGGAGTTTGCCCTTCCATCCTGACATACGCTCCTTCATCTTATCCCGAACAAAGAAAAGAAAATTTTTCTTCACACTTCCTTTAAAGATATGAACCCCGAGGTATTTGGTGGGAAAGTTGCACACAGGAATTCCCAAAGCATCCGATATATCTCTCGTGCAAGAAGGCGTAATTCTCCCCGTGAATAATTTGCTTTTTTCAAGGTTAACATACTGACATGAAAACTCTTGGTACTTCCTCAGAAAAGTATTGAGATTTTTGACATATTTTATGGATGCGTTCATGACGATAAATATGCCATCGGTGAAAAGGAGATGAGCTGGCATTAACTCCCCTCTCGGACCCTGAAGAGCTTTTATTTTCCCGTCACGAAGAAGACCGTGCAACCCTCTGCAAAGTACCTCTTCCTCGAGAATGAAGAGGATTGGAGACATGGGGTCCCCTTGTCTTAAGCCCCTCTCCACATTGAAATAACCCACAGGGGCTTCCATTCAAAAAGATTGAGATTTTTGAAGAACTAAGAACTTGATGGATCCAATTAAGCCACTTATCAGAGAAACCAAAGTGCTTCAGAACATGTAGAATGAAGTCCCAGGAAATGGTATAAAATGTTTTATGAACATCAATTTTAATACCAAGACCCCCTCCTTTGGTGGCTGAGAACATCATATTGGCTAGCTCTGAAGCCAATCCAATATTAGTGTGAATCAGCTTACCAGACTAGAACGCCCCTGCTCTTTAGAGATCAGCCTTGGCAGCAAGAAGGACATTCTTGTAGCAAGGATTTTAGAGATAAATTTGCAGAGAAAATTCCCCATGCATAGAGGACGGAATTTGTCAAGAGAAGTTGCTCCATCAATCTTTGGGATCAAGGCTGAAAAATTGTTGGTCATACCTTGGGGCATTTTACCAGTGATGAAAAATTCTGTAACTGCTCTGATAAAGTCACCTTTTATAACATCCCAACAGTGCCTGAAAAAATATCCAGGGAAGCTATCCGAACCTGGAGAGCTATCTGGGTCTAGGTCCCAAAGGGCTTTCTTGATCTCTACTGCACCAGGGATCGCATCCAAGAAAAGCAAGTCAACCATGTCTACAAATGGGGGGATGGCATTCAGCAGGTCCAGGTGCTCAGTGACTGGTGAACTCCTGTGAAAAGATTGGAAATAATCTATCATATGATCAGCAATCCCGTCTCTGTCAGTTACCTTTGAACCTTCCAGTTTTTCCACCATTTTGATCATGTTCCTTGCCCTCTTGATTTTAGCATAGAGGTGGAAGAATTTGGAATTCCTATCTCCTTGTTTTAGCCAAGTAATATGGGATTTCTCCGCCCAGAGCTTTTCATGATTTTTTAGAGCATTTAGATAGGCTGTTTTAGCATCCACCTCCTTCCAGTGTCATTCATACCTGAAGCTTCAATTTGTCCTTAGATATCGGTAAGGACCTCTTTTGTTCTAATCAATTCAACTTCAAAGTTCTGGAAGACTTGCCTCGCCCAAGCTCAAATGACTGGCTTTAGTCTTTTGAGCTTACAAGCAAAGATGACGCTAGTTGACCCAAATATGGGTTGGGACCATTCTTCCTGGATTACTTGAATAAAAGAGGGATGATCAAGCCAAAATTTGTGCATTCAAAAAGGGCAATTGCCTGGCTTGGGATAGGCCTCCGAGACAACAAGAATCGGGTAGTGGTCTGAGAAATCTCGATGAAGCACAGATTGGGCGCAGTCCTGAAAGTCATTCAGCCAAGTTTCATTTCAGAGACCTCTATCCAGAATGGCTGCCACATTTCCTCTCCTCCTACTATTTGACCAAGTGAATTTGGAACCACATGAGGGAATTCGCAATAGAGAGCAAGAATCAATCATTGCTTTGAATTCTACAGCCGAGCCTAAACAGAAAGCACCCGGACCGCGCTTTTCGTGAGAGGCAAGGGTGGCATTGAAGTTACCAACGACAAGCCAAGGGTCTGACATCACAGGCACTATTGCAAGGTCCATCCACAACTCTCTTCTTTTCACCTTGAAACTGTTGGCATGAATGACTGACAAAAAAACATGCTTATTTTTCCAAGCAACCTTGATGGACAGCTGCTGCTCAGATTCTGAGACGACAGAAGGCTTGGCCATCCCTCTCTTCCATATCAGCCAGAGATTGGGGACCTTGTACTCTCTAGTATTATGAATCATGTCCGCATCAAATCTATATTTATTGAAAAACAAAGCAAGGCAAGTAGATGAGTCCACCATAGGTTCTGTCAAACAAATGATATCAAGGTTTTTTTCCGTAATAAATCTTCTCAAGGCCAAATGATCTGTGGCCTTCTTGAATTCCCTAAAATTCCAGAACAATACTTTCATTGATCACTTTGAAGGATTTTCCAACCGTTTAGACCTTCTGGTATGCTCTGAGGTCATTGGCGCCTTATCCTTCTTTCGAAGACTGACTCCATCTAGCTCTCACAGAGAAGCTCGGGCAACCATGTCATCAACATGCGCTATTTCTTCATGGTGGAGGAAGACCACCCCGCCCTGAACAATAGTAGGCGATATGGACGTAACTTTGTGTTGAATACGGTCTGAACCATCCTCATTAGATTGATCAAGGCCATTTGCATCAAAATCCATTCCACACAGCTCATCTGAACAACCAAGTTGGTCATTTGCACTAGAGTCCTTTGAGATTGCCAGGCTAGAGTCCTGATTAGCTGAATCAACGTGATCTTTTTGAATTAGTAGAATAACCTCAATCGACCCTGATCTGGAAAGAATCCTATCCACTGCTGCTTCCCTATTATGAGCCGTTAGAGGATCCCATAATGGTAGGAGATCGAGTGTGAGAATGGGGAGAAAAATCTCCTCCATCAACGTGCTGGCTGGATAGGTCATCGCCACCTCCACCACCCTTCCCTACTCCCATCGCCGGCTAAGATTGGTCGACATCATCTGCAAAAATGGCACCAGGGATTCCTGGCTCAGCACGGGGGAGCGGAGCAGCTCTTCTTTTTTCTCTACAGTCATAAAGGCTGTGACATATCTTCTTACAATGACCACATCTTCCAAGACTATCTTCATAAATTATGACTTGAGAGAACTAGAATCGCTCGCCTGTGTTGGGCTGTCGTCTCTCAACTTGTATCTCTTCAATCTTTCTGCTACGTACCTCTACCTTTACCATGATCTTGGCATATCCACCCATGGATGCTACACAGGTCCTGCGGTCAAGACCCATCGGCCTACTAGCAGCCTTGGCCATCGTGAGTAGAACTTTCTCGTGCCAGTATTCAAGAGGAAGGTCTGGGAAGCGAATCCCGACCTTATGGTAAGATTATTTGGTGGGGAGAATGTCAGGCGATTCAAAAGAGAATGGAGCTATGGCTGTGAAGGATGAAGATGGAGGTGCTCAGGAATCTCTGGATCGTGGGCCAGAAGTCCTCCATAGGAAGAAAGGCACAAGGGTGCAGGCCAGCGACTTTCATATGCAAAAGCTTTGGGTGTTTTGTCTTGGCTTGCCATTGACACTCTTCCAGAGCCGATTCAGGTCAGGAGTAAATGACGCGTAGTGATCCCTTATAGAGACTATGAATCAAAGAGACAAAATTTTCGTTTTGCATTAATCGGTAGGGTTAACTTCTGATTGATTTCTTTGGATGCCTTGAGAGAGGAGGCTCGGGAAAAATGGAACCTAAGTCAAGGGGTGATAATGCATCCGCTGGGAAAATGATATGTAATCTTTCAATTTCAGTGCGAGGGCGACAAGGTAGCGGTGTGGCAAAGGACCCCCCTTAGGGTTAGTGATCAGGTTATTTGATTTCAACATTAGAAGCCTGATTTCAATATTCACGAGAAGCAATCCTTCATAAAGCTTGTACGGATACACTTTCTTGATCTTCCGCTCGAATATTGGCAAGAAAATGTGCTATTGTCTATTGCAAAGGCTGTAGGGCGCCCTATCGCCTTAGATAGACAAACAAGACAAGGCCTTCTTGGCTACTTTGCGAGGGTGCTGGTGGAGATTGACATCTCTGAGTTGGCAGTGAGGGTGGAGGAAGTCCAGGTCGAGAGATTAGAACCAGACACTTCTCAAGTGTACGGTTTTTTTCAAAAGGTGGAGTATGAGGATAATGTGGAGCATTGTGGCTACTGCAAACGAGTAGGTCATTTGATTTCCAAGTGTAGGCTGAAAAAATTGGATGATGAAAAGTAGTGTGTGGCTGAGAAATTAGCACCGGTTCCAGGAGCGATATATGTTGAAAATGGAGTCAACTCGGGTGGGAGTAACTCGGTGAGAGAGTGTCCTACCAGGGGACGATCTTCGCCACATCAGCAGAATAATCTTGATCCTATTTAAGATTTAATCTCACCAAATTGAAATTCGTCTAACGCTAGGGGAGATATTCAAATAATTTTTGAACCTTCCAAAATTGTCTCTAACGACCTAGGAAAGGAGTCCAATGGTGATTATGATTCTGGAAATAAGGAAGGCTCTGTGTCAAAAACGGTTATAGAATTAGATTCTGACTCTAATCCTCTAAATAAGGAAGGCGAGGTGTTTGGCATGGAAGAGTGATCGGATGCTGATTCTGAGGCTCTGTTGACTCGTCAATGGTTCCATCGGGGGGGGAGGGAACCCAGGGTGACGTTTGCTGCTGAGGGCGAGGTTGCAGTTCCAGAGGGGAGGTATCCTTCTTGCCATAGAAGACTCAGTGGGGGTCAAGGACCTGGTCGTGGTGGTGCAATGGCCAATGGAGTGCAGCGAGTAGTTGAAGACCTTGGAGAGGACCACGCTGTGTCATCTCTGCCCAGGGTGGAATGTTCAAGGGGAATGGTCTGTATTGTTCATTCATAAGTTCTGAGGATGGATACGACAGCTGTGGCTCGGGAGAAGGAGGATGGAGGCATGGTTGTGGGTGGAAAGCAAAGAAAGAAAGCAGCTGGTCAAGCTAAAAAGCCTGATAAAAATCAATCCTCAAAGAAGTGATCCATGAAGATCCTATATTGGAATATTCGGGGTGCTAGGAAGGCCGTTGGGTTAGGCGCTTTATGTCAACTAGTGAAGAAGCATGCCCTGGATGTGCTATGCTTGGCTGATCCCATGGTTTAGGTATGTAAGTTTCCTACTATTTTCTTTAGTAGGATGGGTTATGATGTGGATTTTCTTCATTATATAAGGGATGAAAAAGTCCCAAATTTATGGATTATATGGAAGTTGGGGCTTTCGGGACTAGTCGTCGCTGGTATGTTTGATCAATATGTCAGTGATCTTTGAATGGCCAGGCAGTAGAGTGAGAATCTCTTTTTTCCATGCAAGTTCATTTAAAAATATGTGTCGGCAATTGTGGTTAGATTTGGAGTTGTAGGTATCTACTTTGTTTCATTGGTCTGTGATTGGGGATTTCAATGCGACCCTGCTCTTGCATGAGAAAAGAGGTCCTGGTAAGTTTAATCTTGGATCGGCCGTTGAGTTCCAGGCTATGGTTGATGCATGTGTGTTGCTCTCTGTCCCTTCTCAGGGAAAGAAATTCACTTGGACTAACAATCGTAGAAGGGATCATGTAGCTATAGTGTTAGATCGGAGTTTCTATAATGAGAAGTGGATCGATGTGCTTAGAAATGTGAAGCCATGTGTCTTGTTGTCTTCAGTATCTAATCATGGCCCTCTATTGGTTCTCTGATGTTGTTCAAAGGGCTACAAATATCCACTTCCGATTCCATAGCTTCTGGATGGATAATGATCAATTTATCTCCGCGGTTGAGGAAGCTTGGAAAGTTCATATAGGAGGTGATCCAATCTTCGTCCTGGCTAAAAAATTAAAGCCGGTTAAGGAGAGGTTAAAGGCTTGGCCGAGGGTCACCTTTCCTAATTTGAATGATGAGGTCGACAAGGCTAAGCTGGAATTAAAGAAGGTTCAAGACATGATAGTGGTGGCTGGGATGAATGATGAATTATTTAACAGAGAGGCAGATGCAAAAACAGTATTATTGAAGGCCAATCAAATGTATGAGAAGTTGTGGGCTGAAAAAGCTAAACTGAGATGGATGAAAAATGGAGATTGTAATTCGAAAATTTTTCATCTATCAATGAAGCTTAGGAGGTTGAAAAATCAGATCACTTCCTTAAAAAAGGAGGATGGAGCATGGGTTTCACACCAACAGGGACTATCGTCTTATGTCTCTGATTTTTTTAAGGAATTTCATGAGGCTGATGCAATCACAGTTCATAATGATCTTCTTGAAAATATTCCCAGGGTGTTGGAGGAGGAGGATGTGGCAGGATTGGAGGCCATCCCGAGTGGGGATGAAATAAAATAGGCTGTTTGAGATTTAGATCCTGTAAGCTCTCCAAGTCTTGATGGGTTCCCAGGAAGTTTCTTCAGGCGGTGTTAGGCCATTGTTGAGGTTGAATTTTGTAGGGCAGTGAAGAAATTCTTTGAGGAAGGCCGGCCTTCCTAAAGGAATAAACAATTGTTTTATTTCTTTGAACCCAAAGTTGAGGGTGTGGCCTCTCTAGATAGGTTTCGGCCTATATGCATGGGGAACTTTTATTGCAAAGTGATATCAAAAATATTATCTTTAAGATTAGTTGTTGTATTGTCTAAATTGGTCTCAGAAGAGCAAGGCACTTTCTAGTAGGGTAAGATAATTTCGGCAAATATCAGCCTCGCTTCTGAACTATCAAATTTGATGCACTCTTCGGTTATGGGGTGGTGGAATGGGGCTGAAGCTCGATGTTCAAAAGGCGTATGATTCTCTAGCTTGGGAATTCCTTTTTTCAGTTCTGAATAAATTTGGGTTCTCCTCTATGTGGATTTCTTGGATTCACAACCTTTTAATCTCTTCCAGAATCTCGATCTTGGTGAATGGTGGCCCGGTGGGGTTCTTTGAGGTTGGTAGAGGTCTCCGGCAGGGAGATCCTCTATCTCCCTTTTCTTTATTCTGGCTGAAGAGGTTCTCTGCAGAGGTCTTAGAAGCCTGGTAAAGGATGGTTTGATAAAATCTCTCCCTGGGCCTCGAGGTGTGTTAACTCCCTCCCATTTATTGTTCGCTGATGACATTTTCATTTTCATAAATGCATCTGCTCAGTATGTGAAGAATCTTAAGGCTTTCTTGTTAAATATCAGGCTTTTTCCAGCCAAATATTTAATCTGGAAAAAAGTAGTTTGTTCTTTAGAAAAGTTGCCCCTCACAGGAAACATAAGTAATTTTCTGGGAATTCAATCTGCGCGGATGCCTACAAAATATTTAGGCTTGGAGCTCTTCAAGGGGAGAGTGAAACGGGACCACATGTTACCGTTGATGGATAAAATCAAGAAGAGGTTGTCGGGATGGAAGGGAAGGCTTCTCTTGATGGCTGGTAGGGTGGAGTTGGTCAAATCAGTTATTTCAAGCATCCCTATTCGTAATTTCAGGATTTATTAGTGGCCAGGAAGTTCTATAAAATTAGTAGAAAAGTGGATGCGAAACTTCATATGGTCTGGCAATATGGAGTCAGGGAAGAAGATAGTGGTGAAGTGGGATGAGGTATGTAAACCTACTAGGAAGGGCGGTCTTGGCATTAGAAGGTTGCGAGATGTTAATTTTGCCTACCTATGCAAATTAGTATGGAAAATTAAACATGAAAATTCTCTTATGAGTGTTTTCCTTCGTGCTCGCTTTTTGAAGGTTGATGGTTCGCTGAAAACTACCTACCTCTCTTCTTCGATATGGCCTGGCCTTAAAAAGGTGTGGAGGTGGGTAGAGTCTCATGAGCAATGGACTGTAGGGAATGGTCAGAGGATAAATTTTTGGAGAGATAGTTTGGCTGGGAAAGAAATCTATTGAGGAGTTGTATGGTCTATAGATAGGTCCCTTTGATTCAATGCAAGCAAAGGTATCCGATTTCATTTGCCAAGGTGAGTGGAGTTTTCCCCAAGTGAGTTCTAAATTTTTTTCAAAATATCTTTGATCAGGCCAAGGATATCATAACTTCTGATCTGGATGATATATGTCATTGGGAATTAAATTCCTTTAGAGTTTTTACAATATAATCGGATTGGGAGAAGGTAAGACGGAATCACCAAAGGTGGGGTGGTATTCATTGATTTGGAATTCTCACCTCCAAGGTCACCAATTGGTCTTTGGATGGAGAATGTTGAAAAACAAGCTAGCTATTGATGATAATGCGAAAAAAAGAGGGGTTCCATTGCCATCGCAGTGCACTCTCTATGGCATTGCGGAAGTGCAAAAAAATCATACTTTGTATGAATGCTCCTTTGCAAATTTCATGTGGCAGAAATTTTGTAGCTGTTTTGGGTTTAGGTGGCCTGGATTTGAAGGGGTTGAAAGATTGATAGCTTAGTGGAAGGAACAGGCCAAGAAGACCGCCTTTAAAGGGGTGTGGCTGAAGGGATTTGTTTTGATCCCTTGTTTCACTTGGTTGGAGAGGAATGGAAGAAAATTTGAAGGAACCTCTAAATCGATAGAGCACTGTTTTGGCCAAGTGAATAGCGAAATAAGCAGCCAAGCACTGGTTCACTCAGGGGCGAGGGGCAGCCATTTCAATTTTGGATCTTGTCATTGAAAGAAGCTTGGATATTTCAGGGGTGCGGAGAAGGCCTCGGGAAATCTTTAAAATTTTCTAGTTCCCTCCCAATACAGGTTGGATAAAACTCAATTTGGATAGTTGCTCTATTGGTAATCCAGGGAAGTCCGGAGCAGGGGGAATCCTTTGCAATGAAAAGGTAGAGGTAGTGTCAAATTTCAAAAATTTCTAGGAACTCGCACAAACTTTGAGGCAGAATTTATGGCGCTTATGATAGGGATTGAATTAGCTAAGTCGCACAACGTGAAATGGCTATGGATAGGATACGATTCAATTGCAGTTGTGACTATTTTTCAGAAGAGGCGAAGTCCATGGATAGCTCAGCAAAGATGGATTAATTGTGCTTCTTATTTAGGGGATGTGGAAAATAACCCATTGCTATAGGGAAGCAAATTCAGTGGATGATTTTTTGTCTAAATCAGCCGCTCGTTTTGAAGTGTCAACGCCGATTTCAACTTGGCCAACTTTGGTCCAGATAGAATTAGATATGGATGCATCGGGTCGTCCTAGGTCCAGATTTACCTAGGAGTTTTTTCAAAATTTTTGTTTTGGTGGAGTTGTGTAGTGGCTTAATTCTGCTGATGGCAATGCCGAAGGTGGAATTAATGCTTCTCCCTTTCTTCCTTTTGTGAGGATTGGGTCCTTTTCCTTCCCTCATTTGATGTACTATATTTGTTTTTTTTCTTCTTTTTCATTTTTTAATATACATGAATTTTAATGGAAAAAAAAGTGAATCCAGACCATCCTAGTAACAGACTGTTTTTCATGGATATTGAAGTCCCTCTTCCACTTTGGACTCTAAGCATCTGATATCATTACTATGTTGGACTCTAGTTCAAATTGCAAGAGAAAAAAATCCTTTCTCCATCGGAGCCATGGCAGATCTTCCCTTTAAGAACCAGGATTCTTTCGCTTCCCTTCGAATATCATTCATTGAAATGTATTTGAATTTGTTCGCCCGATGAGGGCAAACTTGAACTTTTCAAGGCATTCTTCGTAGGCTTCTTGCGGGATGATTACTGTAGTTAGAGATCCTACCTGTATAGGATCAGGCAAGTCATCGATAATAAGGAGCCCTCCTCCCACAATGATAGAGTACGTCACTTCCTCCTTTGGATCTTGGGAAGCCGCAGAAGCAGGGGGGACAGCAGCGGCACCCACTCCCTTAGGTTGCCAGAAATCGGTGAGGAGAGATTGTCTTCCGCAATCGGGAGGATGATCTCCATTCTCGTCGCCCAGGTCCCTAACATTTTCTTCAGCCATCATCCTTCAATGCCCATATACCCTGTCAACCTTTTGGCCAACAAAGAATTGATAATAACATTACATTGACTTGCTTTCTTAGTCATAGTTTGGTCTGTCTTTAACAGCTTTGATAATCCAAAAACGTATGGTACCCAATTGGAGCATATGATACCGATATAGATATAGATTGGATACAAAACTATTCTTTTTTGAATTTATAATATCCTTGATGATTTTATGAGACAAAACTTGTTAGTGGTTTGGTTCAAACCATGTTTCAAACCAGTCAATTTGAAAAAAGTGTAATAGGTTAAAAGTAAAAAAGAGGGATAATCTTGGTATTTAAAAAAATCGGGGGAGAAAGAGATGTGAAAACCAAAAAGCAAGAGAGTATCAGAAAAAAAGTAAAAGGTAGGGGACTTTTAGTAAATATAAGTCAAGTGTAAGGGAATGATAGTAAATTTTCCTATTTTCTATTAATATTGATATTTTTCCATGATACGCAATGGGGTGGGGTATTAGACTTGGAGTGGTGGGGCTACAACTCCTCCTGACTTTAACTATAGTGAAGGTAGTACTGGTGGAATTATCTACCATTGTTCTTCCGTATCTCAATGGGAACTTCTGGTTACTGCACTGCTGGTCTTTAAACGTTGCAGCCTCACAGTTACCATCTGCCAAACAAGCGGCTTTGCATTCTCCAACAGTTTGGGATGATAAAACTGAAGAATATATATCATCTTCCCATGCGATGTTCTCCAACGTAGATATGGAGATGCTGCTATTTTGTGTTTCATTTCCACAGCTCTCAGCTTCTAATTTTGCTTGGCAATCCAAACTTTGGCGACTCTCGTTGATGAAGTTGAAACCAGGAATACAGTTGCATACGGCCCGTTGATCCCTGAGAGTACAATACGCGTTCAATCCGCAAATGCCTTTGGGGTCACAGTTATTTTTTGATGATACCCATCTAATGGACCAACTGCCCTTCTGATTCAGATTAATTGAATAGAGTCTGAAGATCCCATCAACGTCGATGGTCATGCGGTAGAAAACGTTCCTGTTGATGGGAGTTTCACCAGAAGAAAGATTCTTTATAGTGAAACCTGTACCATTCAGCAAATACAGATATACATCAGCATCAAGTTTTAATGAACACTCGTCTCCTTGCCCATCCGTACCTGAGGCCCAATATGCATATGGGGATGTGTCTGGAGAATATTCGGTTATGGAACAAGGTCGCCGTCATGCTGCATATTGAGCCGGAATATTCCAGTCGAGTGGTCGGTTTCTGATAAACTAGAGAACAGCTCCTGCCCTGCCGTTAGCCGCTGACCTGGGAGAAGGGTATAGGTGGGGGAGTGATCAAAACTTTGCCAAATGATACTTCCGGTTGAATTATATAGAACGAAATTGCCTGTGTCAAGCATGGAAGCCCAAGAGGCAGACTTCGAATCGTCACCAATAGATTTAGGTTGGTCTTGTTGTGTGGGTTGGAGGATCAATCTACCATCTCTTGTGAGGTTCAAAGTAGCGTTGGTAGACAAAGGTGGATCGTCTCGGTTTACTGTCCATACCACAGTAAGTTGAGGTATTTGGGCAAACCAAATTCCAATGGCAAACCCATTTCCTTGTGGATAAAATCCAAAGGCAAATCGACCAGAAGGAGAAAGCCATGATGATGAATTGGTGGAGGAGGAAGCAGGCGAGAGAGAAGAACCTAAGCTAATGTTGGATGACCTAATTTGTTGAGCTTCTACCACTGCAGAAACATAAAATGCAGAAGAGAGTAGTAGTAGAAACAAAAAGGTAATAACAGAAGCCATGAGAATTGGATGAATAGAGTAGTAGCCACTTGGTTGGGTGTGGGAGCCACATATACAATTGTCTTTCGGCCCCTTTTTACTGTTAGTAGTGATAAGAACAGTCAAGGGTGTACGTTCAAATCACGGTTGTAGAATGAAGAAGTCAAACCACTAGTCCTCACAGCCGTGGGAAGTACTCTGCAGCTTATAAGGCTATTACCAAATTACAAATTTTGAAAACCACCACCGTCACTTCAAGGCAGTGGACCATAAGATAGAGATGTTTAACTTTCCAAAATAAATTCGGAGTTCCCAAGAAGATGGTAGTCCAATATGAGATTGTTCATGTATGAGATTGTTCTCCTACGTCTCTCGTCCGTACAATTGTCTATTCAAACTTTTGTCTGAGCCACACACACAATGTATGTCAACGCAAGGGCGACGTAGGTCGTTGCAATACTTCGAGCCTCCTGGTTTTGATATTTTCAACATTTTATCATGTGGGAAGTTTTTCTTCCCCATCCTTTTTTTTTTTTTTTTCCGGTAGATTTTTCTTCACCATGACATGAAGGTGAAGGGTCACCCACGGTAATAAATGTTTGACCCCACTATAATATGAAGTCAGAATTTTGGGGATACCTCTCTCTCCCTTGACCATGATTAAAGGAAAATTTGGTCTTTATTTTTGGTCTATTGATAAAAACTTGGTCTTTTTTTTTTTTTTTTTTTTGCCATATGTAAAACCCTACAAAAACGAATTAAAGATTAGAGAAATATTTCCACTTCATATGCATGAAGGCCAATGGAAGCACATCAGAAAATTTACATCGGAAATGAATCCAAATCCTCCGCATCAGGGCAGCAATAACACATAGGCATGTTGATGGAGTAAATAGAGAGACTAAGGGCACTTGACTCCACAAATTCAATGATAGTGGAAATGAACCTTTTGTGTTGCAGGTAGCACTGTTCTTTGTATGCACTGCAACTATTGTTTGTGATGCTCTAACTTTGTGACCTCCCTGCTCTAGTAGAATTAGCAGCCAATTTAGCCTTCTTCGACGGGGAAAACGAATACTAAGACGCAGGGATCGGGTTTTAGCTTCTATGGAGGGACGTGGTTCAACAATTTTTTTGTTAATAATTTTTTTCCTTAAAAAAAAATTAAAAAATTAGCTGATTTAGCAGTTGGATGTTCCAATTCTTTCCCAATCTTTCATCAATATCTGCAAAATTTAGCATTGTATCTCTCACAGCATGTGGCAATGAAATGGGCTAAAACTTGCTTAGTACCATTTCTGAGTGATATTTAGTCAAAGAGGATTAGTCACATTCCTAGTAGTAAATTGTTTTCCCCCCTATTAGGCTCTCTTTGGTATGATTTCTATTTGTATTTATTAATTATTTTTTAGAAATTATTTTTGACAATAAATTAGGGACCACAAATAGTATTCGTTTGGTTACTATTTATAAAATAGATTATATAATGAGAAAATAGGTTTTAGTTTTAACCTTCAACTTTGAGCTTCAAGCGATAGAAATGATAAGATTGTGGTTTTTTATTGGAAAGGTATAAAACATACAAAAGTTACATATTTACCATTGATTTTAAGTAGTTTAACACACTTGCTCATTGAAGGTAGTAAAAATCAACATAAATATTTGTTTCCACAAATCACAAATAGCTTGAGAGTAATTTGTGATTTGTGATTTGTGATTTGTGATTTATTCCAATTTATTATAAATAGAAATAAATGTTATAAATTATACCAAACACTTGTAAAAATAGAAATAAGTCAAATAAATACAAATAGAAATCAAACCAACGAGAGCCTTAGTAAAGAAAGCCCTATTAGTTAAGAAAGCTTCCATTGTACTTACCAGGAAAAATGTGTCTACTCCTTAAGGTGCCTTCTTCTTGAGAATGTCCTGTCACACCCTGATATAATCCATTTCTTCAATTGCATGCATTTCTTTTGTGAGTGGATTCCATGGAACAATTGGATAGACCATGTGGACATTTCATCCATTGAGGTATGCATAACGGATACAGTGTGGCGACAACCGTGCTTTTGATGCATCTTCCCCTGTAGAAGAACCAAACTCCTTTGCCAAAAGTCAGCTTGTGCAACTATGAGTGGGCATTCTTTTCTCTGCATTCATCTAATTCATTTGAGATTAGTTAGATGAAATTTAACTGCTTGAGATCTTAGATTTTGATATGGTGCTATATCCAATCCCTCTTCTTAATCTGAACCTTTGTTATCAAGATATAAAAAATCCCTCTTAATATCCACCCCAATTCAGCACTACCAAGCTAACTATCAGGTTTATGTCTTTGCAGGCACGCCCCTTGTTCAACGACTGCTGGGAGTTTTCAAAACTGGCAGACCCTCGGTTACAAGGTCGATACCCAATGCAATATTTATACTTCATTTCCAAGTATTTGCTTGTTAGTTTTTCATACTCTGTTTCTGTTTGGAAGGTGAGATACTCGTTCATGTTTATGTTTTGGATTTTCTTTTTCGGTTCTCATTTTTTGCTTTGAGTCTGACTTTTGAAGGACATCATTATTTAGTGTGTATGTCACGCCAACCTCTGTCTTTGGGTGATGTATGGCATATGGAAAAGAATAGGAAAAATTAAGTTTTTCATATCCAACTGGATAGAATGAATTCTCAGGAATTAACTTAATGCTGAATTTTTTTAGGAACTAATGTACACAACTATAGGACAATGTCTCTGTTCCTGTCTTGCTCTTGGTACCAAGTTCTCTGGTCCGAACATATTAAGCATTACCTTAAACATAGTAAATTTTCCTGCATGCTGAGGGGTTGCTTCAGCTTAATGGATTATGACATATTTGTTCCTAGAAATTTCTGCTCTTGATTTTCTTGAAATATTCTGTTCATTGTAATACCTCTTTAGATAATTATGAGGAAGAAGAAGAATTAACAAAATGAAATATCATTTGGATGACTATTCTCTTATGGAATGAGAACTTGGTTTGTTCCTTCAGCATATAAGAAGCACTACCCTCCATCTTTGGGTGACGAAGTATGGCGTCTGGAAAAGATTGCGAAAGATGGTGCTTTTCATAAGCGGCTTGCTTCTCATGAAATCACAACGGTGCAGGATTTTCTGCGGTATCTGATTACTGTTCAATCCTCTCCACGCAGTGTAAGGGAACTGTAATGGTTTAAACATATTAGTGAGAGGCCCATGAACCCAGGTCTTGATCCCAATAACAGGTATGTGTCTATAGAAGCAGATCTTAAGTTTTCTCATAGAATCTAATTGGTCACTAACTAGGTACAGTAAGCCCAAGGCTAGCATCATAACAAAGACAAGGGTGGTAACACCCATGCTCTTACACATTTACAAAAAAAGAAAAAAAAAAAAGAGCACCTCGCGATCTTCGTTGTTCACAGTTTACACAGAACGGGTTGCTTTTTATCTTCTGAAACTTCTTTAATGGATAATGATCAAAATTACCAATTTCTTCGAAATTCCAGTCCCAAAAGTTGAACCATCAGTACACATGGAAGAACAAAGAAGAAATTAAAAAAGAGGGGGAAAAAAAAATCAGTAGCTGGTAATTTCCATGGCTACAAACATATGAAACTCTTATATACATCAACCCATGTACAAGAAGCAGAGTACAATCGTGAAATCATTCAAAACTGATCAAGAAGAGGGAAAATTGGATCTTTGTTTGGATACAAACTATTATGATAGAACAGAACAATCACTTCTGCTTATGCCTCTTAAGATGATAAATCAATTGGGGCCCTGTTGCTGCCGAAAATCCGTATGAGCTGACCTGCACAAGCACAGACGGCAGAGGCCCGGAGCTTTGCCCGGGGTTAGTCCTCCGACGCTCAAGTTAGGGATCGGCCGCACAGTTTTTGTATAGGAGTAATGGTGTGGGTATTGATGCTTACCTTCTTCCTTCCTCTCGGGCCCTCTTATATAGCTCTTAGGGTTTAGGGTTTTCCCTTTCCTTCCAAGAGTCCTTCTCGGGTCCACCTTCTTCCTTTTAGAGTTCCACTCGAATACGTCCTATCCTTTTAGCGGGGAATATTCTCTTCACGCAGGTTACGTGGTAGAATCCTTACAATCCCTATCTGGTGGGCGACACATGTCCCGATGGGCGACGCGTGTCCTTACCCTACTGAGCAATCGATTTGGCCATATCAGGAGCCCCCTTACTCCCGCTAGGAGACTCTTCCTGTGGGAGTAACCAAATTTTTCGTAATAATGATTTTTTTTTCTTTTTGCGCCTTCGACCTTATTCCTTCGGCTTTAGCCTCTGCTTGAGACCGAGGCCTACAGTTAGTCGAGGTAAAGACCTTCGGTCAGTTCGGCTTGGCCTTACCCAGGTGTCCAACCGAGGTGGGGACCTTCCTTCTGGTTCGCTCGGACTTGCCCTGAGCCCCCAACCGAGGTGAAGACCTTCGGTCAGGCCTGTTCGGCTTTGGCCGAACTCCCAACCGAGAAGACCTTCGGTCAGGTCTGTTTGGCTTTGGCAGGACTCCCAACCTAGGTGAGGGGGACCTTCGGTCAAGTCAGTTCGGCTTTGGCCAAACTCCCAACTGAGAAGACCTTCAGTCAGGTCTGTTCAGCTTTGGCTGAACTCCTAACCGAGAAGAAGACCTTCGGTCAGGTCTGTTCGGACTTTGCCTGAGCCCCCGACCGAGGTGAAGACCTTTGGTCAGGTCTGTTCGGCTTTGGTCGAACTCCTAACCGAGGTAAAGACCTTCGGTCAAGTCTGTTCGGCTTTGGCCGAACTCCCAACCGAGAGGGGGACCTTCGGTCAGGTCCGTTTGGCTTTGGCTGAACTCCCAACCGAGAGGGGGACCTTCGGTCAGGTCCGTTCAGCTTTGGCCGAACTCCCAACCGAGGTGAAGACCTTCGGTCAAGTCTGTTCGGCTTTGGCCGAACTCCTAACCGAGAAGAAGACCTTCAATCAGGTCTGTTCGGCTTTGGCCAGACTCCCAACCGAGGTGAAGACCTTCGGTCAGGTCTGTTCGGCTTTGGTCGAACTCCCAACTGAGGTAAAGACCTTCGGTTAGGTCTGTTCGGATTTGGTCAAACCCCCGATCGAGGTGAGGACCTTCGGTCAGCTCAGCTCAAACTTTGCCTGAGCCCCCGATCGAGGTGAGGACCTTCGGTCCGAACTCCCAACCAAGAGGGGGGCCTTCGGTTAGGTCCGTTCGGCTTTGGCCGAACTCCCAACCGAGAAGACCTTCGGTCAGGTCTGTTCGGCTTTGGCCGAACTCCTAACCGAGAAGAAGACCTTCGGTCAGGTCTGTTCGGACTTTGCCTGAGCCCCCGACCGAGGTGAAGACCTTCGGTCAGGTCTGTTCGGCTTTGGCCAAACTCCCAACCGAGGTAAAGACCTTCGGTTAGGTCTGTTCGGCTTTGGCCGAACTCCCAACCGAGAGGGGGACCTTCGGTCAGGTCCGTTCGGCTTTGGTCGAGCTCCCAACCGAGAGGGGGACCTTCGGTCAGGTCCGTTCGGCTTTGGCTGAACTTCCAACCGAGGTGAAGACCTTCGGTCAGGTCCGTTCGGCTTTGGTCGAGCTCCCAACCAAGAGGGGGACCTTCGGTCAGGTCCGTTCGGCTTTGGCTGAACTTCCAATCGAGGTGAAGACCTTCGGTCAGGTCTGTTCGGCTTTGGCCGAACTCCCAACTGAGGTAAAGACCTTCGTCAGGTCTATTCGGCTTTGGTCGAACTCCCAACCGAGAGGGGGACCTTCGGTCAGGTCCGTTCGGTTTTGGCCGATCTCCCAACCGACAAGAAGACCTTTTATCAGGTCTGTTCAGCTTTGGCCGAACTCCCAACCGAGGTAAAGACCTTCGGTCAGGTCTGTTTGGCTTTTTCCGAAATCCCAACCGAGAGGGGGACCTTCGGTCAGGTCCGTTCGGCTTTGGCCAAACTCCCAACTGAGGTGAGGGGGACCTTCGATCAGGTCCATTCGGGCGCAAACCTCGAGGGTTCGTACTCTGTCGTGGCAGTGCCATTAATGCTCGGGTAGTCGTACCGTTTTTCTTCCCATCTATAAAGTGTGGGGGTCCATTTGTGGGGCACTTTTCCTTTTCCTTCGGAGAGCTTGCCTTCGGTCTCGGCGTTCCTTTCGAAGAGCTCAACCTCGTCTCGATTTCCCTTTGTTTAGCGACACTTAAAAGTAAGTTCATGTCTTGTTCGTCGGGCTACAGTCCATCGTCCTCCGAGAAGCCGAAGTCTAACCATAAGCGTCGGAGTCTAGGGGGGGTCAGAGGGATGTCCTTGGATTCCACCGACCTCCCTCTTCCCGCGACTCCTCTTCCGCTGTCTCACCGTCTGGGTCCGAGGGTGGCTCAAACGGTGCAGGTTTTAGGGAGAGGGTGCTCGATTCCCGAGCCCAGACCTAGGAACCCTTAGAGGTGGAGGCTCTCCACATCGTATCCACAATGGATGAGCCGAAACTGGTGGAGCTGAGGGCCTCCTTCGGTGTTTTGGACGCTTTCGAGCTTCGGCTGCCTAGACCATCTGATCGAGCCAGCTATCGGAACTCCAAAGAGTTGTGCTTGTACAAGGAGGCGTTCAAGGCCGGCCTTCGGCTTCCCCTCCATCCCTTCTTCACCCGAGTGTTTCGGCACTACAGGATATGTCCGACCCAGCTGACACCGAACAGATGGCGGCAGGTGCTCAGCTTCGTCGTCCTTTTCTCAAGGCATCAGAGGCCTCTTTCCCTCCCTCTCTTCATCAATTGCTTCTTCCTTCAAGCCTACAAAGGGCTTTCGGGTTGGTACTACTTCTACCCCCGGAAGGACCTTCGGCTTCTGAGTGGTTACCCGACGTCGATCCACGGGTGGAAGGAGAAGTTCTTCTTCGTGAGGTCGTCTGAGGGGGTGCCCTTTGGCACCGTCTGGGATATCCCTGACCTTAGGGAGGTGAACTCCACCCCTGCTCTATTCAGGACAGACGCGGATTCGTTGGCAATGGCGAGGCGGCAAGAAGCCTATCCTCTGGTCGAGGCCGACTGCCTTAAGTCCGACGCCATACTATTTAGATTCGGGCTTAGCCCGGGTGAGTTAGGCTAGCCTCAGCTTATTTTCCTCGGGCTTCGGTGCTTCGTACTGACTCCCCTCGTTTCTCCTTGCAGTGTAAATCTCCAGGGTCGAGGCTAGGGCTGCCGTAGTGGCAAGGCAAGCTCAGATCAGGGAGGCCTGGGTGCGGGATGCCCAACAGCAGCCAAGCCCGAAGCGGAAAGAGAAGAAGGGGCCCTCCTCCGAGACCTCGAAGAAGAGATCTAGGGTCAAGGGGCCAAGCACCCAGGCAGTCCAGGCCCTCGCTGCTCCGGGCCATGATATGCCTGCCCGAGACCCCTCCCCCACCGCGGACTTCAGAGGCCCGAGGGTGATGAACGTGAGGGCCTCAGTGGGATTTGTCCCTCAGTAGTCGGGCGCGTTGCTCGTGAGCTGGTGATGAAGGGCAGTCTTCCCCGAGACGCCACCGAGGCTCAACGGTAAGGGATGGCAGCTATGATAACCAACGCTTGCATCTTCATGGCCAGGGTAAGCTTCGGTCTCCTAATCCTTGTTTTATTTTTATTTTTCAACCTAGCATTCTGACCTTCGGTGTCTCATGTAGGCACAGAATCAAATGGGCCAACTGGCGGCTCTGGTTGAAGCTATGTGTCGAGACCTCGAGGTCTCCGAACGAGAGAAGGTAGCCCTAGAGAATGAGCGTTCGGTAATCCTCGAGAAGGTGGAGCACCTAGAGATGGACCTCCTCCTCGCGCGCCGGGATTGGGTTCGGAAGCTCGCGGAGCTGAAGTCGCAGATGAAGGCAAGGGTTCAGGAGGCCGAGGCCCTAGGGGCCGAGAAGTATAGGTCCTCCGAGGACTTTTAGGAGGAGATTAAACGTGTCATCACCCCTGGGTTCACAATGGGAGCTACCGAGGTCCGAGACTGGGTCCTCGAGCGTTACCCAGGGGTCTCCTTCGAGGACAGCTGGCTCATTTTTGAAGAGGAGGGTCTTGAGGCGGCCCCATCAGCCATCGAGGTTGCCGATGTCGACGGCAGAGGTTGTAGCAAGGAAGGTGAGGTTCAGTTGCAACAAGAGGTCCCTCCGACTCCAGGCCACGACGGCTCGGATCAGGAGACCCACCATGCCGAGGAAGAGGCCGTGAATCCGACGGACGCCCCTTGAAACCACCCTCGGACCTCGGCTCAGACGGAGCTCTTTTTGTTTTTGATATAAGCCTTCGGGCTTCTTCTTGTAATCTCGGCCTTCGAGCCTTCTTATGTAATCTTGGCCTTCGGGACTTCTTGTAATCTCGGCTTTCGGGCCTTATCAATGAATGTATTTCCTTCGTATGCTTCGTCTCCTTTTTCATGTTCTTCGGTTAGGCTGATCTTTAGCCCGTAGGTAGGCGCGAGAAGCTGAAACCCATTGTTGGCAGCCTAAGGATCTATACGTCCACTTTAGCACGGCTCGGCCCTGTTCCCTCGGCTTACCTAAGAGGTTTCCCGACTCCGAGGGCTATGGACTTGAGGGATCTTGAATGATTGGTTTTCACCAAGTGTTCCCCCTCAGCTTCGACCGAAGGGTCTCTTAAATTCTGGTATTGATTTGAAGATCTAATGACTGAGGGAAGGTCCCTCGACCGTCCTCATTCCCTACCAAATTGGGAACCTTCGGTCAAGTCCCCTCGGCCATTGGCCTGAGCCTCCGACTGAGGTGAGGACCTTCGGTCAACTCAATTCGGCCTTTTCCTGAGCCCCCGACCAAGGTGAAGACCTTCGGTCAGCTCGGCTCAAACTTTGCCTGAGCCCCCGACCGAGGTGGGGACCTTCGGTCAACTTGGCTCGACCTTTTCCTGAGCCCCCGACCGAGGTGGGGACCTTTGGTCAACTTGGCTCGACCTTTTCCTGAGCCCCCGACCGAGGTGAAGACCTTCAGTCAGCTCGGATCGAGCTTTGCTTGAGCCCCCGACCGAGGTGAGGACCTTCGGTCAGCTCGGCTCAGACTTTGCCTGAGCCCCCGATCGAGGTGAGGACCTTCGGTCAGCTCGGCTCAAACTTTGCCTAAGCCCCTGACCGAGGTGAGGACCTTCGATCAGCTCAGCTCAGACTTTGCCTGAGCCCCCGACCGAGGTGAGGACCTTCGGTCAGCTCGGCTCAGACTTTGCCTGAGCCCCTGACCGAGGTGAGGACCTTCGGTTAGCTCGGATCAAACTTTGCCTGGGAGCCCGATCGAGGTGAAGACCTTTGGCTGTATCCATTCAGTAGAGTTAAGGTCACCAAATAGGAGAATTCCTCTCAATTGCCGTAAACCATCTTTCGTATTTTCCATGAATAAGATCCTCCAGAGTTTAGGATGAGGAATTACAACTTAAGTGCATGAGAGCAAAAATTACAACAATTACAAAAAACAAGTGTGCTTGCTACTTCTACTGATAGAATTTTCTTAAGTTCTGAGAGTTCCACGATCGAGGTTGCTACTTCTACTGATAGAATTTTCTTAAGTTCTGAGAGTTCCACGATCGGGGTACCCTTTCTCCCCCCGTAGTCTCCAGGTGATAGGACCCTAGTCATATTACCCTTGAGACTCTGTAGGGACCTTCCCAATTTGGAGCTAGCTTCCCTTGATGTCTTGGGTCTGATACTTCAGCCCTTCTGAGGACGAGGTCACCCATTCTGAACTCGTTCTTTCAAACTTTGGTGTTGTAGTGCCTCACAAACCTCTGTTGGTAAGCGGCCATCCTTTCTTGCGAGGTGTCCCTGACTTTGGCTAAGAGGTCTAAATTCGCTCGGAGCCCTCCATCGTTTTCTTGTTCATTGTAGTACTGAATCCGATGGGTTACGGCCCCTATCTCCACTGGAAGTACAGCTTCAGTGTCGTAAGTTAGAATGAAGGGTGTTTCTCCGGTGGCCGATCTCTCTATTGTCCGGTAGGCCTAGAGGATGTGGTGCAACTCATCTGCCTATAGTCCTTTGGCGTCATCCAATCTCCTCTTTATTCCTTGAAGTAGTGTACGGTTGGTTACCTCTGTCTGCCCATTGGTCGGTGGATAACCGACAGAGGTTTTCCTGTGGTCAATGCTGAGGGCATCATAGAACAAGCCGAAAGTCGGATTGGCAAACTGAGTTCCATTGTCCGTTACCACAACCCAAGGGATTCCAAATCTATAGACTACCGCCCTTTGGAAGAAGTCCCTTACATTCTTTTCGGTTATCATCGGCAGGGCCTTGGCTTCTGTCCACTTCGTAAAGTAGTCCACCGCCACCACGACAAACTTCCTTTGTCTCGTGACCAGGGGGAATGGGCCTAGGATGTCGATTCCCCACATGGCGAATGGTATTGGGCTCGATAGAGATGAGAGCTCGATAGAGTGTAGCCTAGGAATGAGGGTGAACATCTGGCACTTGACGCACTTCTTAACTAATGATTCCGCATCCTTCCTCATTGTTGGCCAGTATAGGCCCTGCCTTAGCACCTTATGTGCCAAGGCCCGGGCTCCTAAGTGTTGGCCGCATATCCCTTCATGCACCTCCCAGAGTGCGTACTCACCTTCGGTGGGGTCCAGACACTTGAGGTACGGCATGGTGAACCCTATTTTATACAGTGTCTCGTCCTTCAGAAGGAAGCGTGCTGACCTCATTCGTACTTTCCTTGCCTCGTCCCTATTCTCTGGGAGCTTTCCTTCCTTGAAGTATTCGGTTATGGCATCCATCCAGCTTTGGCCGTGTTCGCCTACAGGTAATACCTCTCGGGGTTTTTTGGTACTTGGCTGTGATAGTACTTCAAAATACACCGATCGTCCAAGATCTGCGAAGTCGGAGGTGGCCAGCTGTGACAGTGCGTCTGCACTAGCATTCTCTTCTCGTGACACCTGCCTTACCGCGAATTCCTTGAAGGTCGATATTCTTTCTCGCACTGTCTTTAAGTACTCAGCCATCCTTTGTTCTTTGGCTTCGTAGTCTCCATTCACCTGTCGTACCACGAGCTATGAGTCACTATGCACCACCAGCTCCTTTACCATCAAAGCCCAAGCCAGATTAATTCCGGCTATTAACGCTTCGTATTCTGCTTCACTGTTGGAGGCGTCGAAGTCAAACTGTAGGGTGTATTCTATCTTGAAACCCTCGGGGCTCACTAGCATGATTCCTGCGCCGCTTCCTACACTGTTGGAAGCACCATCCACGTACAATGTCCAAGCCTTTTCTCCTCGGTTCTCGGCAAACTCCTGGGGGTCATCAGGGAGCGTTGTCTCGGCGATGAAGTCTACGAGGGCCTATGCTTTAATTGCGGTTCTCGATTTGTACTGGATGTCAAATTCTCCCAACTCCATGGCCCAGTTTACCAGGCGACCGGACATATCCAACGCTGCAGTATCTTCTTCAGGGGCTAGTCTGTGAGTATGCATACCGTATGTGATTGAAAATATGGCCTCAGCTTTCTTGCCGCTATCACTAGGGCATACGCCACTTTCTCTGCCTTTCTGTATCTCGTTTCGGCATCTAAAAGGGTTCGACTGACATAGTTTATTAGCCGTTGTTGCCTTCCTTCTTCCTTCGTCAGTACTGTGCTTACCGCCACTGCTGATACAGTAAGGTATAGCTGTAAGGTATCCCGGGTGTTAGGCTTCGTCAGCAGCGGGGGTGCGGCCAGGTACTCCTTCAATTGTTCAAAGGACTTTTCGCACTCCTCCGTCCATTCGAACTTTTTGGTTCCCTTCAGTGCTTTGAAGAAGGGGAGGCATCTGTCTGCTGACCGAGACATGAATCGCCCGAGGGCGACGACCTAACCTGTTAGCTCCTGGATTTGCTTCACATTCTGGGGTGACCTCATATCCCAAATGGCTTGTATTTTCATCGGGTTGGCTTCAATTCCCCTCTCCGAGACAATGAAGCCGAGGAACTTTCCCAAGGCTACTCCGAATGCACACTTTGCTGGGTTCAGCTTCATGCCGTACCGCCTCAGCACCTGGAATGCCTCTTCTAAGTCTTGGATGTGTCGTTCCGCCTTCAGGCTTTTTACGAGCATATCGTCCATGTACACCTCCATGGTTTTTCCGATCATCCCCTTGAAGATTTTATTCACCAACCTTTGATAGGTGGCCCCTGCATTTTTTAGCCCCGAAGGGCATGACTTCATAGCAGTACAGTCCTCCCTCGGTCACGAAGGAAGTTTTTGGGACATCAGCCTCTGACATCTTGATCTGATTATACCCCGAGTATGCATCCATGAAGCTCAGAGCCTCGTATACTGTCGTGGCATCAATAAGGAGGTCTATCTTCAACAAGGGGTACGCGTCCTTCGGGCAGGCCTTATTCAGGTTGGTGAAGTCAATGCAGATCCTCCAATTTTCATTTGCCTTCAAGACCATCACTACGTTGGATATCCACTCCGGGTATTGGATCTCGCGGATGAACTAGGCCTTCAGCAACTTCTCTACCTCTTCATCTATTTTCTATTGTCTTTCGGGGGCGAAAGTCCTCTTCTTCTGTTGCACCGGCTTCTTCGTCGGGTTAACATTCAGATGATGCTCTATTACCCCTCGGTCTATTCCAGGCATGTCTGAAGCTGACTAGGCGAAGACGTCAGAGTTGTTTTAGAGGAATGAGATGAGTTTTTCTTGTTGTTGCCTTGGCATTGTAGCCCCGATCTGGAATTGCTGAGCATTATCCCCCTCCACGGCCTCAACTTGTACCAGATCCTCAGTGGGTTCCCCCTGTTGGTAACTGGAATCATCGCGCAGATCCTCTATCGGGAGTGCCTCGCCCACCTTTTCTTTTCCCCACAAGGTGGTGGCGTAACACCTCCTGGATGCCTCCTGATCGCATCGACATTCCCCGACACCGTTCTTGGTTGGGAATTTCATCTTGAGATGGGGTGTGGAGACGACAGCCCTTAGTAGGTTCAAACCGACCCTCCCTAGTATGGCGTTGTACGCCGAAGTAATGCCTACTACCAGGAAGTTGATCATGACCGTTACTTAGTGATCTCCGGTGCCGGCCCTTACTGGCAACTCAATCGATCCTTCCACCTTTACTGGGATGCCAGAGAATCCCTGCAATGGGTGTTCAACTTTCTTCAACTTTCCCTCATCTAGGCCCATCTTCTGGAAAGCCTCAAAGAACAGGATATCAGTTGAACAGTCGTTATCCATTAAGATCCTCTTCATTCTGCAATCCTCTATGATCATGGTGACTACCAGGGCATCGTCGTGCGAGGTGTGCACCCCTTCTAGATCGTCGTCTGAGAAGGAAATAACCATCCTCGTCCTTGCCATTTTGTTCGACCATTCAGCCACATGCACGCTTTTCGCATAGGATTTTGCTTTCCTGGCCGAGATTGAGTTTTCTCCAGTGGCTAGGCCTCCACAAATGGTCGCTATAACTCTGGTTGGGCTCTTATTCTCATCTCGGAGGCAATGGTCAGCCCCCTCGGGTGTCTGGTCCCTTTGCCGCTCCTGATTGCCTCTGTCGGCAGGCCCCCTTCTTTCATAGCGGCCTCTGCCATCTCTCCGACGGTTATTCCCACGGTCATTACCGTCTTGGGCATCCTCCTTTTCGTGGTCCACGAAGTGGCCTAGATATCCTCTTCGGATCATTCCTTCTATCTCCCTCTTGAGGTGCCAACAGTCTTCGGTGTCGTGGTCGTGGTCTCTGTGGAAGTGGCAATATCTATCCATATTGCGTCTCTCGGGGTGTCGTCCCATCTTCCCTGGCCACTTCATGGCCCTGGCATCTGGGGAGTCCTTTATCTGCATCAGTACCTCTGTTCGTCTCCGGTTCAGGGGTGCGTATTTTTTTAACTTCCTTGGTGGACTGGGTGCCCGACTGCGCTTAGACTTGTGTCTTTTGCCTTCTTCGGAGGGTTTGTCGTCGGCCCTAGAGGTCCTTTTCCTTCCCGTCTTCCTTTCAGCTTTTTCATCGGCTTGGAGGGTTTCTTCCATCTGGATGTACTTATCGCACCGAGCTCTCAGCTCGGCCAAGTTCCTTGGTGTATGCTTCGCCAAAGACCTTTTCAGCTCCTTGTCCTTGACGCCTCCCAGCAGGGCTGTGAACTCTTCTTTCGGGTCCAGACCTCTGATCGTGATCTTTTCTTGCTGGAAGCGCTTCATGTAATTCCGTAACGATTCTCCTTCATGTTGTTTGACATTGGTCAAATTCAACGTAGTCTTCTGAAGGGGTTGGCTACTGGAGAATCCCTTCACGAAGAAGTAGCTTAGATCGCTGAAGCTGTGGATCGACTTCATCGGCAGATGGTTGTACCATAGCCTTGCCGCTCCTCTGAACGTCAATGGTAGGGTGTGACACATAATATTTTCCGAGACTCAATGGAACTACATGGCGACCTTAAAGCCTTCCAGATGATCGACGGGGTCCCCAGACCTGTCGTATGTGTCATACTTTGGCAGGTGAAAGCCGATCGGGAGCGGGTCCCTCATGACTTCATCAGCTAACGCCGTGTCATTAGTGAGGTCTGGCTCGCGGGCTCCCATCTGATTTTCTGCCACCTTCTTAATCTCATCTTTCAGGTCCAAGATCATCTGCTTTAACCCCGAGTCCACATGTCTCGGCTTGTCTCCTAGGCGTGGTTCCCCATGTCGGTCCTTGGTTGCACGTCGCGTCCTTCCCCTGGGTGCGGGACTTTCCCCCGTTACCCGATTTTGAGGATTACGACCGGACCTTATTGATCCCGTACTGCTCCGGTCCTCGTCTCGTCTTCTCACGGGCTGGATGCGGGGGCCTTGTGGCACTCCACCGGTCTTCTGAGAGACAGCTTTGGAGACCTCCTTCATTGCCTCGGCCATTCGGTCATATTTGTCCTGGAGGGCTTCGAACTGCTCCCTTGTCACATATTCCTGTGCTCCAGGAGGGGGGAGGATCACTATCTCCACGCACCGAATATCCGACCGAATGCTGGTACCTCACGGAACCTTCCCGACCATCGTTCAACCTTTCTCGTCCATTTTCCGTCAAGGGAGGGAGCCCTCCTGAAGGTTCCTCCTCCCCCATGTTCATGTTCGATGCTGCTCCCGTCTTCTTACGATTGTAGGTTCTCCCCACCATTACTGTCGTTCCCACGGACAGCGCCAATTTGTTGCTGAAGAAAATCCGTATGAGCTGACCTGCACAAGCACAGATGGCAGAGGCCCGGAGCTTTGCCCGGGGTTAGTCTTCCGATGCTCAAGTTAGGGATCGGCCGCATAGTTTTTGTATAGGAGTAATGGTGTGGATATTGATGCTTACCTTCTTCCTTCCTCTCAGGCCCTCTTATATAGCTCTTAGGGTTTAGGGTTTTCCCTTTCCTTCCAAGAGTCCTTCTCGGGTCCACCTTCTTCCCTCTTAGAGTTCCACTCGAATACGTCTTATCCTTTTGGCGGGGAATATTCTCTTCACGTAGGTTACGTGGTAGAGTCCTTACAATCCCTATCTGGTGGGCGACATGTGTCTCGATGGGCGACGCGTGTCCTTACCCTACTGAGCGATCGATTTGGCCATATCAGGCCCCAACAACTCAAGTACATGACCATCCGAAAGGATTCCTCTACCTATCATAGCTTGGGATGATCGCCCTTTTTTTTTTTTTTTTGGATTAATAAAATCTGATTTTGAGGGGGAAAATCCAAAAAAAAAGAGAAAAAAACTCAACTTTGAGTTGGTTACAAATAGCTAATCTTCTTAAGTAACTTGAAAATGTAGTAATCATACAGACCATCTCAGAACAATAGCATATAGGGTACAAAAAATGATCGACAAGGCTTCAAGATTACACAAATTTGACTTGATTACATGGCACTCAGAAAAGAAGTGGGGCTAGGAGGAATCGGTACCTCTACTGTCCCTTCTAACTTCAAGACCACCTTCTTTATAGAGGGACGAAGTGAGGGTTCGTCCTGGATACACCAAATTGCGACCCTGACCATCCTATCCAGTTTTCTTTTGTCCACCTTTTCATCACCAACCAACTTACTGAGCATACCAGAATCAAAACAGTCGTAGACCTAAGCTGTGAGGATGATTTCTTCTTCTGGAAAATTCACATCAATTCCCCTCCTGCAGCATATTAACTCCAAAAATAGGACCCTAAAACTGTAAATATCTGCCTTGACTATTATAGGCAACTTCTTGTGCCACTCGGGTGCAACATATACCCTCTTGTCCCTCTGATCCCAGTTTGGTCTACCTTTAACAGCTTTGACAAACCAAAGTCAGCAATCTTTGGACATCGGTACTCATCCATGAGTATGTTTTGAGGCTTTATGTCACAGTGGATGATCTGGGTGTCACACTCTTCGTGTAGGTAGAGAATACCTATAGCTATGTTGAGAGCAATATCCACCCTCTCATGCCAACCATGGTGGTCTTTCGGATTTGAAGAGGATGTCTGAAAGTGATCCATTGCTCTTATACTTGTACACCAGAAGCCTATGTGGACTATCACAATATATCAGGATAGTTAGCGTCCCACTCGAACTCAACCTCTAGAGTCATACTCACACTCAACAACCTCTCCTACATTGTAGGTATTTTCAGTGAGCACAAACTCTAAAGACTACTTGCAGTTCAAGACTACCTCATGAGACAGCAGAGTTGGAATAGGACTCTCACATGTGATAATAGACTTTCTGTCCATTACTCACATATGTTAACAGAGTCCTACCCTATTACTATTAGAGTTTGAGTCTCCCACATGTGATCATAGAGTTTGTCTATAACTCAATAACTGTAATCTCTATATAAGAGCACCATTGTACACTCATTAAAGATAATGCCAATAGGCTATTTCAATATGGTATCACGAGCCGCATAATGCTACACCGAGCACCTTCCTCATCCCCACGTTTTCCTCCCCTTCTCTTATTATATCTCCCCTCTCCAATAGCCTACACCCCTCTCTTCTTTGCAACTTCTTTGAGAAAAAAAAAAAAAGAGACCAACGTCCCTCTTAACCTATACTTTCTCCCACACCCTCCTACCTCTCCAATAACCCACGCCTCCCCATCTTCCTCTCTTGCAAAAAAAAAAGAAGCAAACCAAAAAGCCACACACGTCCCTTTTCTCTCTTCTAGTCTCCAAAAA
>NC_056557.1:17440717-17452469 GCF_013358625.1 Macadamia integrifolia
ACATGCATGGTCTCCTTATGAGTCACGAGAACCTTCTCCACTCACTCCTTCCCATTGTTGATCCTGCCATCGATGCATCAGCCCATGTCATTCACCAAGGTCGTGGTCCTCCTTCCACTGGTGGTCATGGTACAAGTTCCTCCTAAGGCCGTGGTCGTGGTCGTGGTCGTGCTAGTGGATTTGGTCGCTCTAATGCATTCGCTCATAATCCATTCACAATCTGTGGATGCACTAATCATCAGACAGACACTTGCGACTACCGCCCACAAGGACCTACTAGAGCTGCCATTCTACCTACCCCTCCCCATCCCTACAATCGGCTACCACCACAACCCAATGCCTACCATACTACACCCTTCCCTACCCCTCAACCCCCTACCATCGCACCTCCACCCCATCACCCCACACCTCCACAATCCTTCACCACCTCTTGGATCCCTGATACTGGAGCCACACACCATTCCACCCCTAACTTAACCCAATTCTCCACCTATGATCCAAACACAGGTAATAACCAACTTGTGGTTGGTAATGGTAAGGGCCTTCCTATATCTCACATAGGCACTGCCTCCATCAATTCTTCCTCTCGTTCCTTTTCTCTTTCTAATGTTTTACATGTTCCCACTCTCACTTGTTCTTTGTTATCTGTTCAGCAGTTTTGCCGTGACAATAATGTTTACTTTGAGTTTCACTCTTCTTTTTTGAAGGATCTGAAGACCAATCAAACCCTCTTCACTGGACACAATAAGCATTGTCTCTATTCTGTTCCAGCGTCCCCTTATGCCAATCTAGCCTCTGCCTCATCTTTCAGTTGCTGGAATCATCGTTTAGGGCACCCTCATGAACGTGTTCTTCGTCTTATGTTACTTGGTCATTAGCTCATGAAGTCTCCTTCTTTATGTTCTGCTTGCCAAATGGGCAAAGCTAGTAGATTGTGACTACGTGAAACTAGTACTCGTAGTTCCTCTCGTTTGGATTTGGTTTTTAGTGATGTATGGGGGCCCCCACCCCACAGTTTCTTCAAATGGGAATCGTTATTTTGTTATGTTTGTTGATGACCATACTAAATATATTTGGTTTATTGCTTTAAAGTTGAAGTCTGATGTTTACTCTGCCTTTCGTACTTTTCAGGCCTTGGTGGAACGTCAGTTCTCTCGCTCCATCAAGGCCATTCAAACTGATTTGGGGGGGAGAATTCTGTACTCTCTCATCTTACTTTGCCAAGTTGGGCATCCAACACAGGTTGTCTTGCCCTCATACTCATGAGCAACAGGGAACGATTGAACGTCGTAACAGGCACATTGCTGAAACTGGGATTACCTTATTATCCCATGCAGCTGTTCCCCAAGCTTACTGGGATTATGCCTTTGAAACCGTGGTCTTTCTCATCAATCGCATGCCCTTCTCTATCACAGGTAACAAATCCCCCCATCAGTTAGTTACACGCAATCCTCCGGACTACTCTTTTCTAAAAATCTTTGGATGCCTTTGTTATCCATGGCTCCGTCCTTACAATCATCACAAGGTTGAACCCCATTCTGCCTCATGTGTTTTCTTAGGATATAGCCCTTCCCATCATGGTTATCGTTGTATGGATCTCATCACCTGTCGTATCTACATATCTCGCCATGTCAGATTTGATGAATCTACTTTCCCATTTCACACTGCACTACCATCCTCCTCAACCCAACCCCCTCCTACTACCCCTCCCCCGTGGGGCATTGCACCTAACATACCTACCCCTCAACCTCACCCTAGCCCTCCGCCTACCCTCCCAAACCCACCCATCCCTCTCCCTACCACCCCAGAACCACCCCTACCCGAACCACCCTCTCCCATATCCCCTCCTTTCTCACCTCACCTAACCGTAACCGGTCATAACCCTGACTCCTCTTCCACCCCGCCCCAAAAATCTATTATCATATGCGAGAGTCCTATTCCAACTCTGCTGTCTTATGAGGTAGTCTTGGACTGCAAGTAATCTCTAGAGTTTGTGCTCACTGAAAATGCCTACAATGTAGGAGAGGTTGTTGAGTGTGAGTATGACTCTAGAGGTTGAGTTCGAGTGAGACGCTAACTGTCTTGATATCTAGAATCTCTCCTGCTGACCTAGAGAAGTTCCGCAAAGCTTATCACATTCCTGATTCCGTGGCCCTTAGAGTTACTGATATAGGTGAAAGGGCTACCAGTGCTAGGGAGGGGGAGATATGCTTGTATGAGTATTCTCTAATTAATGGTCTTCGTCTTCCTCTTCCCTCATTTGTTTGTCAAGTGTTGAAGCATTATGGGGATCATCCCTGCCCAATTAGTCCCCAACTTGTGGTTGAGTCTCTTGGGTTTTTACATCCGTTTGAGGGATTTAAAGGTAGAACCTTCTCTCCGCTTGTTCGTGAATGTATATTCTCTTTCTAGTCATAATCCTAGTTATCAATTCGGCCGAATAATTCGGACGAACCGAATTTAATCAAAAATTCTGACCGAATCCGAATTAAAAATAAAATTCAGTAAAATTCGCGATTTTTTCAAAAATGAATATAAAACGCGAATAATTCGGACCGAACCGGATTAAACCGAATTATTCGGTCCACTTAAACAGTATTTAAAAAAAAAAAAACCCAATAAGCTTTTTTGACCGCTTTTTTGACCGAATCCTTAAATTAATCAATCGAATTATTCCGACTAATTCTCCGCCCAAATAATTCCCGAATCCGAATTTACTAACTATGTTCATAATACCTTTCCGTATTGGTTCTACTTTAGGCATCGTAGTGCGACGCATCAGATTATTGATTTCATGTCTACTTCCACCCCTCAATGGAAAGATGGCCTCTTTTTTATTCGACCTTTCTGTCCCTACGAGATAGTTGTTAGTGAATACAGGCAAGGCAAATAAAAAACCTACTCTTCGGGCTAAGAAGGAATATATTATGACGTTGTTGACCAAGCCAGTTCGAGTAGCCCTTGCTTCTCACCTGTCAGAGGACCAATACCTACTACAGTATGGTCTGAGTCCGGGTAAAAGGCTCCTCCTATAGTCTTTGTTATGGTATGAGTTCTTCATTTCTACAATTTTGTTCCTTCTTTGTACTTCTAATTCGATTATGTGTGTTCTTTTGATAGCCCCTATGGATTGCAACTACATGATTAACATTCTCGACGACATTGACATGGAAGAGAATGAGATCGAGGTAGAGGAGGGTGCCGATGGTTGGGATGGGGGCAATCATATTGATGTTTCTGAGGATCTTTTCGAAGCAGAGCTTGAGCAGCACCCTATTGATGATTTTCACTTTCATCCTTAGGCGGCTGACTCGTTAGAAGATGATGTTCCTCTCGCTCCAAGGGCAGCGAGGAACGTGAAAGGACGAAGCTTTACGAGCTCAAGAGGAGCACGTTGTTTCTCTTGAGGGCTTCAAGCTTCCTTCTTCCTTGACTGGTTTTGAGGATACCAGGTTAGCCGAGGTTGAGTCTAGGGAGGCCGCGATTGCTTTTTCTCCTACCAAGTGTGGGGAAAAATCCGTTGCGGCCTACTCCTCGAAGTTGGTAAAGAAGTCTCGAGCAGATAAGGGAAAAGAGATTGATGTGTCTTCCCAAGAGTTGTACATTCCTCGTTATGGGGCATCTTGCAACCAGTCAGTGACAGATGATCCCGCCTTAGCTGAGAGGGTTGTGACTGAGGGGGTTCTTCCGAAAGACAGGACCAACTTTAAGGGGAAGAAATTTCAGTCGCTTATAGGGAGGGGTTTTACTCATTTGGCAATTGTAAGCGTTCATGTCTTCTTCCATCTTTATAGTTATTTATGTGTTCCTAAATGGTGTTTTTTTTCCCGATAGGGGGAAGCACTTCTCGGAGAACTTTTAAGGCGTTCTGATGAGTATCATCGTGCTTCGAAAAGCTTTAAGAAGAAGTTTGATATCGGTTGGGCTGAAGCAACTAAATGGAAGAACAAGTTGGAAGAGAGAAAAGGAGAAGAAGTCAGTTGAGATGTTGGTCGCTGCCAGGGATGGAGAGATAACTAGTATGAAGGCTCGTTATTAGGAGCTGCAAGCGAGCAAGTTGGAGGCTGCGACCAAACTCCTGGCTGTGGAGGAATAATTGGAGAAGAAAAGTGAGGAGGTTGAGAAATCCTCGGTAGATGTTGCTTAATTGACCAAGGAAGTGGCTCGTTTGAAGGATGCACTTGACACTCAGGAGCGCTTGATGCAAAAGGCTACGTCCGAGGGGAAACGTGCTTATAAGAAGGGTGGTGTTGACGCCCTTGATCAGTACAAGTGATCGGAGGACTATGAACGTGAGAAAGCCAAGACTGGAGCTCGGCTTTATCTTCAAGGGATGTTGCTTGTTCAAAAAGAAGTGTTACGGCAGCAGCCAGATTTTAATTTGAGCGCCTTTTTGCAAGAATGGGAAAAGGCAAAGAAATTTAAGATAAAAACTCCCTCACGTTCCTCGTTGAGCTCTGTTGTTATAGCGTCCCCGGTTCTTGCTCGAGTTGCTCCTATTGGTCTTCTGCCTGAAAGCTCTTCCACCTTTGCTCCTCCTTATGATGCTTTTGTTGATCCTCTCGAAGCTCCAAAGAATTGATCAGTCTTGTTAGTTTTTTGTCACATCCTTTCTTTTGTGTCTTTTTCCCTTTCCTGTAAGAAGTTTCTCTCTTCTTTTCTCTTTCTTTTTGGTTTAGTGGGACCCTTTCTCTTTTTTATGTAAGTGTTTGGTTTATCAATGGAAAATCTGTCCTCATTTCTTAGCCTCTTTGTTTTGTCTTAATTGCTTCGGATATTCTAAGTGTGGTGGTTCAACCGATCCCTATTGTAACTGTATTAGTGGTTTGAGTTCTCGGGTATAGTAGCTTGTTTGGTCTTTATCGTATTGGGGTTCAAGATTCTAAGTATAAGAGCTCGCGTGGTTCCCTTCGTGGTGGGGTTAGAGGTTCTAACTGTAAAAGCTCGTATAGTCCTGCCGTGGTCGGTTGGAGGTTCTAACTTTAGAAGCTCATATGGTCTTGTCATAGTGGGGTTGGAGGTTCTAAGTATAGAAGCGCGCATGGTCCTGTCGTAGTGGGGTTCGAGGTTCTAAGTGTGGAAGCTTGCATGGTCCCGTTGTAGTGGGTTGGGGAGGTTATAAGTATAGATCGCATGGTCCCCATCATGGTGGGATTGGAGGTTCTAACTGTAGAAGCTCGCATGGTCCTGTCATGGTGGGATTGGAGGTTCTAATTGTAGAAGCTCGCATAGTCCCGTCGTGGTGGTGTTGGAGGTTCTAAGTGTAGAAGCTCGCGTGGTCCCCGTCATACTGGGGTTGGAGGTTCTAAGTATAGAAACTCGTGTGATCCCCGTCTTACTGGGGTTGGAGATTCTAACTGTGGAGAGAAAAAAATGTAACCTGCAAAGTAAATGTGGAAACTTTTCAAAACTGCCTTTTCTTTATTAATAGAACTTCTTGAGGTTTATATAGTTCCATGCCCTTTTTATTGTTTTTCCCTCAATAGATTCATGGTGTTAAATTCCTGGTCTGATTATTCATATAATCTTGTATGGTCCTTCCCATTTTGGAGAAAGCTTCCCTTGGTTTCTTGGATCTGAGACCTCTGTTCCTCTTAATACCAAGTCATCGAGCTAAAATAGATGCTCTGCAACCTTTGTAAAATGTCGAGCAACCTTCTATTGGTACAATGCCAACCTTTGTATTGGAATGTCGAGCAACCTTCTATTGGTACAACATTATCTTCGTATGTGCTTGGTCTCTGGCTTCTTCTAATAGATCAATGTCGTTCTCTAAGCCTTCACTGTTTGTTTGTTTTGTATGAATTTACCCGAAAGTGATACTGCTCCAATCTCCATAGGGCTAACTACACCCGTTCTGAATGTAAGAGAATAGGGGGTTTGTCCTATTGCCATTCTTTCTGTTGTTCAATGCGCCTGAAATATGCTGAGTAATTCATCTGCCTATCTTCCTTTTGCATCATCTATCCACTTTCTTATACCCTGGAGTAAATTTCTATTTGCGTTCTCAGTTAACCCATTGGTCTGAGGGTATCCGACTGAGGTTTTCCTGTGAATGATCATCAGCTCATTGCATAACTTTAAGAAGCTCTTGTTGTCAAAATATTTTCCATTGTCTGTGATTAGTACCCGTGGTATGCCAAATCGAAAGATGACAGATGTCTTGAAGAAGTTTGAGGTATTGTGCTCTGTAATAGTTGCTAGTGGTTCTGCTTCTACCCACCTTGTAAAGTAGTCGATTGCTACTATTAAAAATTTTCTTTGTTTGGTTGCTATTGGAAAAGGGGCCCAACAAGTCCATTCCCCACATAGCAAATGCCAACGGGCTAGACAATGTACTGAGCTAAGTGGCAGGTTGTTTGGGTATGGGTGCCTAGAATTGGCATTTTGAGCGTCTTTTCACATATTCAACTGAGTCTTTAGTCATTCTAGGCCAGAAGAAGCCTTGTCTTAGTATCTTATAGGCCAATGCTCGCCCTCCTAGGTGTTGACCACAGATTCGTTCATGAACTTCTTTAAGTGCATATTTGGCATCTCGTGGACCATGACATTTGAGGAGAGTCCCGAAGAAGGACCTTTTGCAGAGTGTACCGTTGTCTAACATCACAAATCTGGATGCTCGGTTCGTTATCTTTCGAGCTTCTGTACTGTCAGGTGGCAGGATTCCTTTTGTAAGATATTTGTAGATGGGGTCCATCCAGTTGTCTTCTTCATCAATTTGCATTGTCTCATCCATGACTTCTTTGTGTAGGCTTGACCTTGGGAGCACCTCTAAAAAGATCGGCGGAGTGATGTCTAAGTATGAAGTCATGGCTAGTTTTGAGAGTGCGTCTGCTACTGCATTTTCGTCCCAAGAAATCAGCTTTATATCCACTTTCTCGAAGTTCACCAGAAGTTCCTTTACTTTCTTCAGATATTCTGTCATTCTGTGTTCCTTTGTTTCATATTGTCCCAATATCTGGCACACGACCAGCTGTGAATCACTATATATGAGCAACTTTTGTACTTTGAGAGATTTTGCTAGCCTGATTTCAGCTAATAGGGCTTCATATTCAGCCTTTTTGTTGGATGCGTGGAACGAAAATTTGAGGGCGCATTGTATTTGAAATCCTTCTAGACTTATTATCATAATTCCTGCTTCGCTTCCGATTGCATTTGAAGATCTATCTATGAATAATCTCCAATAGGTGGGGGGTGTCTTTTACTTGGTCGGTTGATGGTTCTACTTCTTTCCCCTCTTGTTTTTGTTGTTTGTCTAGTGCCTCTTCTTGGTGTTGTTTTGGTATCGTGCATTCAACTAGGAAATCTACCAGGGCCTGAGCTTTGATGGTCATTCTTGGTTGGAACCTTATATCAAATTCTCCCAATTCTAATGCCCAACTGACCATCAGCCCAGATGCTGTCGAGCTTTGGAAAATTTTCTTCAGGGGTTGATTGGTCAAAATCGAGATCACATGTACTTGGAAATATGGTCGAAGTTTTTGCGCAGCCGTCATTAATGTCAGGGCCAACTTTTCTATCTTGTTATATCTTAGCTCTGCATCTATCAGGCATTTGCTTACATAGTAGATAGGTTTTTTGCCTCTTCTCTTCTTCTTTGAGCAGTACTACACTTATTGCCCATGGGGAGGTACCCAAATATACTACTAGCTCGTCTCCTTTCATTGGTTTTGAGAGTAAGGGCGGTGACATCAAGTACTCTTTTAATTCTTCAAATGATTTTTGGCAGCTGTCAGTCCACTCAAACTTTTTGGCACCCTTTAAAGTTTGAAAAAATGGGAGGTATCTTTCGCTAGCGTTGGAGATGAATCGACTAAGGTCAGCCAGCTAGTTTTCCAGTTAACTTCTAAACTTCCTTTATGTTTTTTCATGCAGACATCTCTTGGATTGCTTGTATCTTGTCAGGGTTAGCTTCTATACCTCTGTTGGAGATCATGAACCCAAGAAACTTTCCTGATGTTACTCCAAATGCGCATTTGGTCGGGTTTAGCTTCATCTTGTATTTTCTTAGCACTTCAAAGGCTTCTTCTAAATCTGTCACAGGGTCGGTCGACCTTTTGCTCTTAACCAGCATGTCGTCCACATATACCTCCATAGTTCCTTTGATCAACTTTTTGAAAAGATGATTGACCAACCTTTGATATATTGCCCCTACATTTTTTAGACCGAATGGCATGACCTCATAACAATATAGTCCTTTGTCGGTTACGGTGGTCGTTTTTGGTTGGTCGATTTTGTTCATATTTATTTGGTTATAGCCAGAGTAGGCATCCATAAAGCTCATGCGTTTGTGACTAGTAGTGGCATCGATTAGTAAGTTGATTCTTGGTAATGGGTATCCTTTGGATATGCTTTGTTAAGATTTGTGAAATCAACGCACATTCTCCATTTCCCATTGGCCTTTTTTTACCATAACAACATTGGCTATCCATTCAACAACATTGGTTGTCCATTCCAGATACCAGATTTCTCTGATAAAGTTTGCTTTGAGGAGTTTTTCTACTTCTTCTTGAATGGCTATCTGTCTATCTGGTGCAAATGACTTCTTCTTCTGTTTTATTGGTCAGAAGCTTAGGTTTATACTCAACTGGTGCTCAATCACCTTTCTGCCAATACCTGGCATATCTGTGGCAGACCATGCGAATAAATTGGTGTTTCTTTTTAGCAGGGCGATGAGTTGCTCTCGCTCTGATCCCTGTAAAGATTTTCCAATCATGACCTATCTTGATTCGTCTCGTTCTATAAGGTTTATGTGTACTAGTTCTTTAGCTGGCTCTCCTCTAATACCTTCTCTTTATGTTCTTTGGTCATCTACTTCCATTACAAGCACATCCTTCAATGGTCGGGCATCTTTCAATGTGTTGACATAGCATTTTTTGGATTCTCACTGGTCACCTTCATATTCTCCCACTCCTTTCTCGGTTGGGAATTTCATTTTCAAATGGTAAGTGGACACTATTACTTTAAGGTTGTTCAAGCTGGTCTTCCCAATATCACATTATATGATGATGGGGTGTCCACTATTAAGAAGTTGACCATGGTTTCTTTTTGTCTTTCTCCTGAACTAGTGCGAATTTGAGCTCGATCATGCCTTTTGGTTTGACGGGTGGTCCCGAGTAACCATAAAGTGGGGTGTTAATTGGTCTCAGCTTTTCTTCTTCAATTTCCATTTTCTTGAAGGCTTCTCAGAATATATTATATACCGAGCTTCTGTTGTCTAACAAGACTCTTTCTACTGTAAAAACCACTATCCTTAGAGATATGACCATGGCATTATCATGCGGAAAATCTACTCCTCTCAAATCTTCATCCCCGAATGTGATGGTTTGATTAGTTCTTTCCCTCTTGGGAAGGTGATAGGTGTAGAATACACTTCTGGCATAAGATTTTCTAGCTGATCGAGTCTCCTCCACTAAACGGCCCTCTGGAAATAGTTGAAATGATATGAGGAATCGAGCTATCTCAAGAATCAGGTCTTCGAGCTTCATTTTTCCAAGGTGGGCTATGTGGTGGTCATCGTTCGAGCCTTGGATCTCTTTGATTTTTGTAATGTTTTCGATAGCGATCTTAGTGTGGCCTCCACTGTTTGTTTCTTCCTTTTGGCTGGTCGCTTACATTTGACTATGCATTGTCCGGCTTTCCCAAGAACCTCTTCAAGTAGGCTTTCTTGATCAGGTCTTCAATTGCATACATAAGTTCATGGCAGTCTTCAGTGGTGTGACCATGACTGTGGTACTCACAAATTTTTCGCCAATCTCTCCTTTCTGGCTGTGACTTAATTTTCCGTGGTTCTTTCATCTTTTATCACTCTTCATTGGTAATGTGCATTAGTACATGAGATCTTGGTTTGTTGAGGGCCGTGTATTCAGTATGATCTCTCCTCCTTTCATTTCGTTCCCCAAACTTTGGTTTTTTTATCATCTTGCTGGTAATTTCTTCTATGATCATTAGGGGTATTGGCACTCTTATGACCAGCCATTGCTTCCTTTGCTTTGAAGTATTTTCATATTTTCTCTCTCAACTGGGCCAATGTTTTTGGTTCTGATTTGGAAAGTGAGAACCTCAGCCGCTCATCTTGGATTTCATTTTGCAGGGCCATGAGCTCCACTTTTTGATCGGGATCCTATACTTCCAGTTTTTCTAAATTAAATATGTGAACAAACTGTTGGATAGTTTCTATTAGTCTTTGTTTTAGATTTATGAGGTTATCCGATGTCCTTCGATGTATTTTACTCCCCACGAAATAATCCAAAAATCTCCTACTGTGTTGCTTTAAGTTATGCATGGTTCCTGGCTCTAAACTAGAGAACCAGGTGGTGGGGGGTCCTTGGAGAGATGCTGGAAATACCCTGCATAGGAGAGCTTCTGTTGCACCATGTACTTTCATGATTGATCTGTAAGTGTCACACCCCGTTCACACTGAACCGGGCCAGTGACCGGGTTAACACCGGTTAACCCAAACCTGCTAGGATCATCTGATACTGTATTCCACCACAGCATACACACAACTAATATAAGCTCATCAAATCAGCGGAAGACTAAGTTTTACCTATAAATAATCCCATAATACTTGATACCCGAATTGTGATACAATAATTATATACATGTGGGCCCGAAGGCATGATATTTACACAATAAAAGTACAATTCATATATCAATTATGTAAAGGAATCCATAAAAAAAGTACACAGCTCAGCTCGGTATCTAGACTAGAGCTCAGCTCGGCATCAAGGATTAAGCCCAGCTCGGCCTCACATGGTAGAGCTCAGCTCGGCCTCAAAAGTGGAGCACAGCTCGGCATCAGAACTACGGTCCCGCAGCACAACTCTCGCACGAGCAGTCAGTGCTGTGCTCTAACTCCTCAGGGGCCCACCAGTCCTCCTCGGGGGACTGGACTGTGGGACCCGCCCCATGCTCTTCAGATGCATGACCTGCAAAATCATCTAAAAAGGGGTGTACACGTGGGATGAGCTCACTAGCTCAGTAAGTGGTAAGATGGACCACACAACAGTCCACACAGAAAAACACATCATATGCACTACATGCTATGCAATACATTTTAATTCACATCCACCTAAGCAACATTACTAAGTCCTTGGTTTTAGTGCTACTACAGCCACAGTGCGCGTATACTCCGGGTACGAGCAGCGAACTCTATCCCGCGATACGCCCATAGGGCTGTCGGAGAAGGCCCACCGTGATTACTCGAAAAAGTAAAGACAATGCCGTCCATCGGCTCTCAACAGAAAATTAAATGACTGAAATTAAAGGTGCTGACTCCAGTAATTTAAAAGCAGTACGATTGGCCCTTTTGAATATACCACCGGGGTTGCCGACTGTCCTAAAGACCCGTCGGGCGTTATATCTAACCACCACAGTGACCCGACAACCACGATCACTGCTTCCCCTCAAATGGTAACCCAACACCTCAACCCCTGTTGGGAAGGGTCGTAGCACGGGATGATGAAAATCCTAATACCGCATGCTCCTATATGACAATAGTACGATTGCATAGTGCCACCGCGTCCCATACCACGGGCCACCAATGCATTCGTTTCCAAGCTGACTACGACATCTAGTCTATCAATGCATCATGCACAATGATGTCCACATTCAACATATAAACATCTCATTCAATTGGCATTTAGAAAGTAAACATAGCACACATGCATAACAATGTGAGGAATGACTAATCTACATAGCATGTTCATGATGGCATGACTAGACTAGATATAATTAAATGAATGCCAAA
>NC_056557.1:17456506-17486695 GCF_013358625.1 Macadamia integrifolia
GGTCGTATCGAGTCCTAAATGTTGTTTTGGGTATATCACTGCTCTTTATCTTGAGCTGATAATAGCCGGACCGAAGGTCTATCTTTGAAAATACTCTGGCTCCCTGCAACTGGTCAAATAGATCATCAATGCGTGGCAATGGATACCGGTTCTTAATGGTTAGCTTATTTAATTCTCGGTAATTGATGCACATATGCAAGCTACCATCTTTCTTCTTGACAAACAACACTGGGGCACCCCAAGGTGAAATACTTGGGCGAATAAACCCCTTTTCCAATAGTTCCTGCAACTGCATCTGCAACTCCTTCAATTCAGCTGGTGCCATCCTGTATGGAGCCTTAGATACTGGAGCTGCTCCAGGAGTCAAATCTATGGTAAACTCCAACTCTCTATCAGGTGGTAAATGCATCAGATCATCTGGGAAAACGTTGGGAAACTCTTTAATCACCTTTACCTCTTCTAGAGGTGTAATCCTTGCATCAACATCAAGTACCGATGCTAAGTAACCCTGGCATCCATTTTCTTACAACTTTACCGCTTGAAGAGCGGAGACAAGGACCTTCTTCACTCGTTTTATTGTATCTGCTCGGTATACCAATTCTTTCCCTTCGTCATCTGTCACCCTAATCAGCTTTTCAGCACACATCACGTTAGCTCGATGAGCCGACAACCAATCCATACCCAGTATAACATCAAAATTCTGCATATTGAACTTAATGAGTTGTGCCTCAAATTTCTTTCCACTAATTTCCACTGGGCACGGCCCATACACTTCCTTCAACTGTGTAACTTTATCAGTAGGCATACTAACAATCATTCCGTGATCTAGGATCCTAGGTGACATCCCAAGTTTCTCTGCGAATCTCTTAGATGCGAATGAATGAGTAGCTCCTGAATCGAATAAAACATAGGCTGGTATGCCTGATATGGGTAGGATACCTAGTGTGACAATGCATATAATTTTAGCAGGTCATCAATATTAATCATAATAAATTTCTTAATTTAAAATGTACCTGCCACTACTTCTGTACTGGCCTCAGCTTCCTCAGCTGATAGAGTATACATCCTTCCCTGCGGTTGATTCCCCTGAGCTAAGGGAGGTCGGTACGTCGAGGGCTGACTGGAGGGCAAGGCTGGTCTAGCCCGACAGTCTTTTGCATAATGCCCATATGAATGGCAATTGAAGCAACGAATCTGAGATGTCGGAACTAGGGTGGGGCCCCTCTGCACTTGACCCCTTGCAGATGGAGGTCGAGGTGGCCTTGGAGCTGTAGGTGCCGCACCAGTGTTCGGGCGAAAAGAGGTGGAACCCAAACCACCAGCTGGTCTAGGAGGGTAGCCAGATGGCCTATAGGGTTGCCTATACATAGGCCCAGAACTGTACGATCCGTGGTATGCTTTGGAGGAATTTCCCATATCCGGAAATGGGTTTGTTCTCTTCCACAGTCCAGGGGTGAGGGACTGTTCTCCCTTTTGCTTATCCTCCATGGTCTTGGCCTTCTGTACAATCTGGCCATATTTGGGCAAATCCAAGACCTCAAGTACAGACCCAATAGATGCTTTTAGGCCTTTTAAGAACCTCGCTACCTTCTCTTCAGCTGTCCTCATATGCCTTGGGGTAAAATGGAACAAACTCTCGAATTGTTGTTGGTACTCAAGGACAATCTTACCTCCTGGAGTTAAGGCCATGAACTCAGTCTCCTTGCGGTCTCTGAAGCTACGTGGATAATGGTTGTCCAAGAACAACTCCTTAAACTGTTCCCAAGTGGGTTCTGGATGGGCAGCCAACAATATGGGCTTGGAGGCTTGCCACCAAGAATTTGCCTCCTTCTTGAGTTGTAACCCAGCACAAATGAGTTTCTGTGCATCCGTGCACTCAAGTACCTCAAATATTTTCTCTAATTCTTGGATCCATTGGTCCGGTTCCAGAGGATCACTCCCCACCTTAGAGAATACAGGTGGTAAGTTCCTCTTGAATGACTCCACTACCTTTGACGTATTATTCGTCGGTGGGAAGTTAGGAGCATAAGCCGGACAGTAAGAGTATGGAGGAGGTATCCCATACTGAGGAACACCGAATGGTGGGATTGGAGGTGTACCCCCCACTTGTGGTCCCGTTCCTGACCCTACAGGCGGGTCCTATGGAGTGAGTACCCGGGGAGGTTGACCTGGTTGAGAAAAGTCCAACTATTGCTGAATAACAGTCATAAATGCTTGCTGTTGCTAAAGCATTTGTTGCTGAAAAGCCTGTTGTGACTGCTGAATTATAGTAGCAACATCTCCCGGTGTAATAACAGGTGGAGGGTCTGGGAGTGTAGTCATAGGTGGGTCCCCATGTGCCCCACCCTGACCAAGGGTCTCTGGAGGTAGTGGAGGTGAGGTTTGCCCCACAGAGTGGGACCTCCTGGGATTCTGTGGTCGACTGACCGGACGAGGACCCCACGAGGTACCTCGGGCATTACTATCGGATCTAGTACGCACCATCGTATCCCTGTACCTGGAACATATCACACACCATATTGGTTAAACACCGTAGAATTGATTTCGGCACACAATTATATACCATCACATAAGGTGTTGTAGTGTATGATAGCCTGCAATTTACCGCAACTTAATTCTAAGATACAGGGCCAATGCCCCAACAGGTGTGTCAATGGTCCCACTTGACCACAAAACATTAATATAGGAATAATATCAATGATAAGAAGCAATATAATCATGCTAGGAGGAGAAAAAAAAATATTCAAAATTTTCCCAATTTTTACAACCGGTGGGCTGCACCGGCGGGTAGGGGCCCGCCGGTTGAGCCCGCCAGTCCCAGTACCTCAAACCGACAGGTGGCACCGGCGGGTAGGGGCCCACCGATCGGGCCTGCCGGTCCTGCCCGAGTAAAAACATGAATAGGGCCCTACAGACCTTGTTCTGTCTTGTCTCTTCTCCAACTCATTTCTCTCTCTCCCTCTCTTCCTTGGGCGATCTTGGAGGTCTCCTCGGTGCTTCTACTCGCGAATTTACTCATCAACTCGGCGCTTTTGAGAAGATTCAACTCTCCCTCTTTCAAGTAAGTTTCTTCTTCTCCTTTCTCTGAATTTTTCACTTGGGGCTAGAAATGCATGTGTAGGCTTTAATCTAGGCTTTCTTTCCACATTTCTTTCCATAGAATAGCATTTCCATGTGATTTTGAGGTTTCCATTGTGGTCATTTGTAGTTTATTAGGATTTTATCTCCTCATTTGGAAAAAAACCCCAATTCGTGCCCTAGGTTTCCAAATTTGGGGATTTCTTCAATTCTCGATCCTTTTCTCCAATTGATGATTCCTTTGTGATGCACTACAATTGATTTATGCTTAACATGCTATAGATTTCATGAATTTTCCATTATGCTTGGAATCCCCATGTCTCCCCATGAAAAAAACCCCTCTTTTGTATTGGTTTCCTTGATCTTCATCACATACTTGTATTCGTGGACCTCCATAGTCTATTTGGGTATGTTTTTGTACTTCCACGATCCCACTACCAATGCATTTCATCTTAGACCTCTGGTTTCAAGTTGTACTCCATTGTGTTTGAATTTACGCATTGGAATCGAATCCCCTCATGTTAAATATGCTCTTTGCTGTCATTTTACTGTTTTATAATGTATCCCCGCCTTGTCACCTACCGTGCATCATATCCATAGGCTCCCTATCATTTCTAGCTCGTCGCCGTTTCCATTTTGCGAGAATTTGGGTTTTTAGGTTTCCCTTTTTCTATTGTCATTTTCCTTTCTTTACTCACCCTACTTTCTTTTCTTCTTGCCAGGATGTCATCTCGCACCGGCAAGGAACCCTCTTCCTATGGTGTTCGACGTAAGACTACCGCTTCTAAGCGAAAGAGTGCGGAAACCAGCTCTTCAGCTCCCCGCACAGGGAGACCCGGACCTGCCCGGTCTGACCCCACTGACTATGATGAGGAGCTCTTCCTTAGTGCAGAGGCAGCAGCCAACTGGCCGATCTTCCTGAAGAGGTCGGTGATGATGGAGAAGACCGTGGTAGTTGACGACTTCCACAAGGCTCGGCTTCAGGAGAGGTTCTTAGCACTGGGCTGGGAGTCTATCCTCCACGTAGACCGTCCATGCTACGAGCAGCTAGTCCGACGGTTCTACTGCAACTTGGAGGTGTCTTATCCATATGGGGAGTTCACCATAGTCAGCTTGGTGAAGGGGGTCGATATCCAACTGACTGTGGGTACCTTGGCCAGCATCTTAGGCATATCAGTAGCTAGGCACCGATACTATAGTCCTCCCAGGAGTAAGCCTTTGGGACCATTCATGAGCTTGGAGACGCCGGACTTCATCTACGAGACTATCTGCGGCAGCAGCACCCGTTCGGAGTCCGAGATGTCCTCCTACCCCGAGGTTCATTTATTTGCCCGTTTGGTCCAGTTCAACCTGCTTCCCAGAGGAGGTCATCAGAACCAGGTGGGCTTCATGGCGGCCTTCATCGCGTTCTGCATCTACACGGCCACAGAGGGAGGTGTCGAGCACTTGTGCCTCCCCTACATCATTCTCAGGACGATGGAGCACTACACTTCCCACCCAGAGGATGGAGGATTCCCCTATGGCAGGATCCTCACTAGGATCTTCAAGTTCTTCGGGGTGGACCTGAGTGGCGAGGAGGGGAAGACTCCGGCTGATAGGTTCGACAGGAGTAACCTCCTGAGGATGGGTCTCCATACCCTCATGGATACACCTCCGAGAGCAAGAGTTCAGAGAGGTAGGGACAAGAGGGCTACCCCTATGGAGGATGTCCACATGGACGAGTCCAGCGGGGATGATGAGGGCTATGTTCCTCAGGACGAGGAGGATGACCTGGTGGATGGTGACATCCCTGAGGAGGCGCCTCAGGAGTCGAGAGGTCCCAATCCTGGTTCCTTCAGAGCTACAGCCTCACAGCAGAGAGCCCCACCACCTGAGGGTGGTGCGTATGATTTTGAGGGCATGATGTCCACCATGCGGGCCCTGCAGGATGGCCAAGTTCAGTTACTGAGAAGGCTAGACGAGAGTGCTTCCAGGGAGGAACGCATCCTGGAGAGGCAGGCTACTTTAGAGAACTCCTTTCTCCAACTGGGCCAGGACTTAAGCACCATGGCCAACGCCATGTCAGCAGATTTTGGTCAACTACGGAGGGCAGTACGGTTGGTGAACGCGAGGTTTGACTAGTACGACCATCGCCTCGACGTCAACTCTAGACCTCCGACGAACGTGGTGATCATTGATGACGACAACGATAACCAGTGAGGGCTTAGCTCGCCCACACCAGCTTTTTATCTATTTTCCTTTTTTGTGGACCTTGTTGTATATTTCATTTCTTCTTATTCATTGTATTTGCACTGTAACTGAATTCATTTGTGGAATAATATATTTTGATAGTGATTTTTGTGGTGAAATCATATGTTGAACACTTGTGTTGTTTAGTTGTGGTGTATTTTGCTACTTTTGATCATTGTTATATCATATTATCTGTTGTTTATCAGGTGTTTGTGTGTAAAATTTTTGGAAATCCCATTTTACGCCGTTATGCTGCCGAAATTTCGTCAAACTAGTACTCTATAGGATATAACACCAACTTATTTACCTTTTATCTACTCTCACGCATGCCATGAATGCAACATCTAATGCAACCCTTTTTAATACTTCATTCTTTGGCTTTTACTCTTTAAAGCTTTTACATTAACCCAACCCCATTTCCCTATTATAGAGTCTACGGGATTCTAATGGTATGCTGTGAGTGGAGCAGAGCATCACGCTCTGATACCACCGTTGTCACACCCCGTTCTCACAGAACCGGGCCAGTGACCGGGTTAACACCGGTTAACCCAAACCTGCCAGGATCATCTGATACTGTATTCCACCACAGCATACACACAACTAATATAAGCTCATCAGATCAGCGGAAGACTAAGTTTTACCTGTGAATAATCCCATAATACTTGATACCCGAATTGTGATACAATAATTATATACATGTGGGCCCGAAGGCATGATATTTACACAATAAAAGTACAATTCATATATCAAGTATGTAAAGGAAACCATCAAAATAATTAGAGCACACAGCACAGCTCGGTATCTAGACTAGAGCTCAGCTCAGCATCAAGGATTGAGCCCAGCTCGGCCTCACATGGTAGAGCTCAGCTCGGCCTCAGAAGTGGAGCACAGCTCACCATCAGAACTGCGGTCCCGCAGCACAACTCTCGCATGAGCAGTCAGTGCCGTGCTCTAACTTCTCAGGGGCCCACCAGTCCTCCTCGGGGAACTCAACTGTCGGACCCGCCCCGTGCTCTTCAGATGCATGACCTGTAAAATCATCTAAAAAGGGGTGTACACGTGAGATGAGCTCACTTGCTCAGTAAGTGGTAAGATGGACCACATAGCAGTCCACACAGCAAAACACATCATATGCACTACATGCTATGTAATACATTTTAATTCACATCCACCTAAGCAACATTACTAAGTCCTTGGTTTTAGTGCTACTACAGCCACAGTGCGCGTATACTCAGGGTACGAGCCGCGAACTCCATCCCGCGATACGCCCATAGGGCTGTTGGAGAAGGCCCACCATGAGTACTCAAAAAAGTAAAGACAATGCCGTCCATCGGCTCTCAACAGAAAAGTAAATGACTGAAATTCAAGGTGCTGACTCCAGCAATTTAAAAGGAGTACGATTGGCCCTCTTGAATATACCACCAGGGTTGCCGACTGTCCTAAAGACCCGCCGGGCGTTATGTCTAACCGCCACAGTGCCCTGATAACCACAACCACTGCTTCCCCCCAAATGGTAACCCAACACCTCAACCCCTGTTGGGAAGGGTCGTAGCACGGGATGGTGAAAATCCTAATATCGCATGCTCCTATATGACAATAGTACGATTGAACAGTGCCTCCGCGTCCCATACCATGGGCCACCAATGCACTCTTTTTCAAGCCGACTACGGCATCTAGTCTATCAATGCATCATGCACAATGATGTTCACATTCAACATATAAACATCTCATTCAATTGGCATTTAGAAAGTAAACATAACACACATGCATAACAATGTGAGGAATGACTAATCTACATAGCATGTTCATGATGGCATGACTAGACTAGATATAATTAAATGAATGGCAAACAATGCCTTGAAACAAGGCCAAACGTCCTCTCCCCACTTACCTATAACGTAGAAGGATTCCCGTTCGGTACGGGTGAGATCCGGTACGAAATGGGTAGGATTTGGTGAACCTAGCATAATTGAGCGGGGTTAGTACTTCACCATTTTAGGATCAAAATTAACGAGATCCGATGACAAAATTATGTTTAAAGTGTTAAAAGAAGGTCGCACATCCGATTTGGGTCCAATTGAAAGCAAGAATCACCTTCGGGGCCACACAGGTGGGTCAGACAGGTGGGCTGTCTGGCCCACCGGTTCTACCCACCGGTTTGGACCCGCGGTTAGGGGCCCACCGGTTAGCCCACCGGTCTGGCCCACTGGCTGGGCCAGGGGCCCCTGCCCTCTCAGGTGGGTGCCTACAGGCAGGCCAGATGGCCCACCGGTTCCACCCACCGGTCTTGGCGGGAAACACGCTGTTCCTTCCCAACTTCCTCCATTCTTTGGGGATTCAAATGGGGCTTTTCCCAACCCCTTCTTCACACCTTCAAGGTCTTATAGGATGGTTCTAACCTAGATCTAGGTTAGATTCAAGGGATGGGGAACCATCTTACCTTCTTTGCTCAAGAACAACTTCAAACCCTCCAAATCACTTTAAACCCACAATGCTTCTTCCACCTTGTCAATACCTCTTCAAATCCTTCAAGATCGGCACATAAATCATCCATTAAACCTTAGATTCATCATTTCAAAGGGGATTTACAAGATCTCAAGAAACCCTACTCGAATCAAGGGTTTATGCTTGGTTATGGTGAATATTCAAGGAACCCAACTTTGCTTACCTCTAACTGTAGATCTAGAGTTGAAGATCACTCTTCTGGCGCCAGAATGGGAAGATCAAGCTTCGGCACCGCTGAAATCCCTCTTATCTTCCTCTTCCTTCTCTTCCCTTCTTCTTCCCTTTCTTTTCTCTCTCCTCTTAACTATCCTCACCAACGTACGAGTGTCATCAATGAAAATAAAAGAAAATCATAAATGTTATATATATACTTCTTAAATAACTGAATAGTGCACATGGATTGGTCACTCAGGTGGGTGGGTGCACCCACCTGTCCGCCCACCTGAGGGCCAAAACTTGGGATTTTGACAGAGTTCGGGCCTCGGCGCGAACCCCACCCCTGGCATACGATGTAGTTTACGTATATACATTAATATACGGCTACAATACCTGCTTTATCCGTACATGGCCTTATGGTAGGTGCATGTACATGGCTTGGGCACTCCCGTCTCTTCTGGCACTGGCTCGGACTTGTCAGGCCAGCCGGTGTTTAAGGTCACCCTTGCCATCATAGCCCATAAGGAACCCGCTCTAACTCCCTCTGGTTCGGTTTCTGCATTGTTAAATCGGGTCAACCGCGTAATCAGACCGGGTTTAAGAAGTAGGGTATTACAGTAAGTGTGTGTTTGAGATTTAAAAGTAACCGTAAGCATACAGATCAGTGTAGCTAACGGGTCGAACACAAGGAGAGCAACCACTTTATATGAGGCTTCTTTTAGTAATGCAAAAGTGCACAGATTAATTATGGTGATCTACTTCTAACTACCGCTCTAAAAAAATGCATCTAAAAATGTCCTAACCAAACATCTAAGAAAATTGGAATTGTAATTGAAATTAAAAACCTTACCATTTGCATCTAACTCTAACCATTCGTCATCTAGGAATTTAAATACTTAAACCATGTAATTAAAAAGCAAATAACTAATAGTAAAAGTGTTGAAATAAAAAGTGCTGAAAAGTAAATAAAAGTGCAAATAAAGGGGACAAAGATAGAGAGAGGCACACAAAAAGGTTTCTCTACTTAGCCCGAGGGATGCACCATAAATAATATGAGCTTCTCTACTTGATCGGAGAGTTACTCTTACAAGGGCTTCTCTACTTAGCTTTAGGGGAAGGGAGGCAAAATAAATTACTGAAAGTAAATAACTGCAAGTAAAGGCAATAATATGATGGTTCTATAACTAGAGAGGGGAAAAGCCAACACATGCATATAGCCAAGGACCTTGGGGGAAAGGGAAAGCATCAAAGTAAAAACTGAAATTTAAATCCTAAAAAAAAAAATTAATGGGTAGCAAGAAGAGGGAATGAGAGGGGATGAGAAGACTTATGTAGAAGCATACTTACCTAAACTTCAATACTTGAATCCTCGAATTAAAATAACTTGATTGATTTGAGATACTACTAGCCCTAAAAACCAGATCTGGAATAAACCAAATCTAAAATTGCTAGGCTTGAAGAAAACAAATCTAGAAGAGAAAAATTGAACTTGAAAGAGATGCTCCACAGCTTGTTCTTGTCACCTAGAACTAAGCCTAGAATTATAAATTAAAAATTACAACTTTAATACCATCAACAAAAAAATAAAAGACTGAATCAAAAACAAAAGTGCTTGCATTCATTAAATAAATAAATAAATAAAAACATAAGTGATTAAACCAAAATCTAAAACAAAGAACTAGAGGAGAAAAAACCTAGAGAAAAAAAGAAAAACTAGAGAAGAAAGGTGCGCCCTCCTCCCTCTTACACAATTTTCTCTTGGGAGAGGGGAGAAGGTCCAACAATTTTGGGTTTCCTAATTGGGTGGAATCTCAATTGGTAGGTGAGATTTTTTAGATCCAAAGTGATGAGGTAGAAAATAGGAGAATAAAGAGAAAAAAGAGAGAAACTAGGGGAGAGAAGAGAGAACGCCCAAGGTGATCTTCTAGGACGATTTTGTGATGAGGTGGAGGGTAGAGAGAAGAGAGAAAATAGAGAAAATAGGAAAGAAGGAATCTCACGATTTTTCTTTCTTTTTTCTTTTCCCTATTTTTTCTCATTTCTTTTTATTTTATTTCCTTCTTTTTCTCTCTTTTCAAACTTTCATACAAAGCTTCCCCTTAGATGATTTTTCTATGATTCACTTAGGCAATCTTCTATTTTAATGGGAAATCTCGTCCATGCCCTTGGTGCTTTAAGTAGGTGGAAGATAGGAGAGAGAAAATCTTCACAAAATCTCCAAAAGAGAATCACCCAAAGTGGAGGAGAGAGAGTGTTCAACGCCCCATTTGGGTCCCTCCTACTTTGTTGGCATTTAGAATATTCTATTATACCCTTGGGACAACTACAAAAGGGCTGGCCTGCATCTCGATTCAGTTCTAGTCCATTATTCTTTTTCTGACCCAAAAAGAATAATCATGTGTATGTGTGTCAAAATGAATGTGCACTTTTAATGCAACACATCCATCTTGCTCAGAATTTTATCCTCTTTACAACCATGAAAAGAAACAGGATCTCTTTACGTGTAAAAAAGGAGATATGACACCCAATAGTCCTTAAGGCTTTGGAAATACAAAACCTGCAAAAAGAAAGTAAAACCAAAGGTATCTCTATTCTAAATGTGTAAAATGCATGCTTTACTACTTATGATTTCACATATAAATGTGCTCATAAGTGTACGGATCAAGGATTAAAGTATCGGTATCGATCGTCGTATCGGTCAGCCAAAATTAAGATACGTATCGGAGGGTATCGTATCGTATCGGAGATATGCTAAAGATACGCACATAAATGGATAGGAAACACTTTTTTATACACATTTGCATAAAAAAATAATTAAAAAAATTTATATATAATATGTATTATGCATAAACAGTAAATTGAGAGTATCGCACTAAGAATCCAAGGTTTGTAATTGTCCCATAAATGTAAAATCCTTGTTCCCAACCTAGATTTTCACTTTAGTTAGAAAGAAAAATGGTTGACAGCAACTTTGGAACAAAAACACCTCAAAAAATTATGTTTTTCTAAAAAATTACCCATTTTGGCCATTTTATGACCGTATCGGTACGTATCGGTGTGTATCGGTCGATACATACCTATACGTATCGATACGTATCGATACATATCGATACGTATCGATACATACCGAAACGTACATTTCACTTCAATTTTGAATTTTTCATAGAGTATCGGTACGTATTGGTGAGTATCAGTGCGTATCGGTGGTGTATCGGTGTGTATTGATGCGTATCGGTGTGTATCGTAGGATACGTATTGATACACAAGGGTTTTAAAATTTTCATGATACGTATCAGTATGTATCATGCCGATGCCTACCAATACGGATATGTATCGGCCGATACGGATATGTATCGGCCGATACGGCACGATATGCACCGATACTTAAAACCATGGTATGGATGCTCCCATGGGTCTTTGGTCCCATCACACGGTTGGAAGGATGGGATTTTGAAATTTTCAGGGATTGGTATTTGCATGATTTCTTTTGATAAGGGGGTCTCTCCGAACAGTAAGAGCTCATCAAGCTCTTTTTCTGTTCCTATGGCTCGCTCAATCTTTTCCTGTAGCTCTTTAAATCTGCGATCCAAAACTGCTTCTAGTGAATTATTTTTGTCGTCTGGATCATCGGGGCTGGGTTTCTTTTGCTTTGTCTTTCGACACTTCTTAGTTTTGCCACATGTTTCTTTTATGTGACGAGGGGGAGATCTTTTGTTTCGAGGAAGATCCTCTCATGGTTGGTGAGGCCGAGATGATTAGGACTTTCTTCAGTATGAGCTGCACAGTTGTGCTCATTTGCACTTCGTCCTGCTGAGCCAAATTGGTTGTTGTGTGTTGGAGAAGTTTTCTTGTGATGAATTGGTTCTTCATGTGGTCTGCTAAGATTCTTCGAGGCCTCTCGAATAATTTCAGCTAAATTCTTTACTTATTGGTGGAGTTCTCTGAATTGCTCCACCGCCACCACTTCTGGCGGGGTTGGATGGAGATCCGATCTAGCTAGTTCTTGATGGTTTCTTCCATCCAACATTGTTGGATTTGGCTCTGTTTCTTCTGCCCCTTCTTGTTGTGGTTGGAATGACGACAAATCTTGGGGTTGTACTCCTTTCTTGGTACAAGTTCTTGTTGCTTTTGTCATTTTTCAACATATAGGGACTGGCTTCTTGTCAGTTTCCCATGGACGGCGCCACTTATAGTATTTATCTCCATTCTTGAGCAAGATCAGTAGCCTGGTTCTCTTCTGGAACTGAGATTTGCACTCACACAGGTTAGAAACTAGCCCGGAGTCCCCTCCGGGAGGAAGGCTCCGATGTTTAAGTTAGATTTAGATGATTTTGGAGGATCGAAATGGGTTTCAGGTCTTCATAAATGCTTACCTTTCTCTCCTAATGCATGTCCCTTTTATAATGATTATGGCTCTCTTCTTATTATCTGACCTGTCCACTTGTGGCTGAGCTAACCTTCTTCGTAACGGTTGACTTAACCATAGTTCTACCTTTAGTTAGATAACTGCCCAGGTTTAATCAAGGAATATGCTTAAGGCAAATGTGTCGAGCCTGTGGTCGTCTTTGTTTTTAGAGGTAGGGTTTGATTTGGTGTCCATCGACCACCGACCACTCCTTAGTCATGGTGGGTATATTATGGTATATCACCATGCATGATGTATTCTCATCGCCTAGAAGTGCACCCAAAAAACATCAATGGACAGTGAGTGAGTATTCACGTAAGATTCCAAAAGTTGATTAATTGCAACCTCATTAATTATATGGGACTTGTTTCCTGGTTCTTCTCTTTGGTTGTGGTTCAAAAATGGTGGGTTTTTCTTTCCTTCTGTGCTTTTGCGTTATTTTCTTTCCCTGGCTTTCTCTTTCTAAGTTTGGAAGGTTAAAGGGTTGAAAATTATTATAAAACTGCGGCGTGTCGATCCCCTGTTAGGAATTGTGTTGGTTTTTTTTTCTAAATATAGAATCTTTTCATGTGGATGAATTTTATTGTTGTTGAAGGGAGGATTGGTAATGACAACAATAATTGAGAAATTGGTGTTCTCTCCACTGGCGTTTGAGAACGGTTCTATTCCTTCCAAACGTGATGATGGGAATGGGGCTTCTTTGTCAAAGAAGGAAAGGGTAAGAGATTGTGCAATAAATAAAGAAATATCTGAAAAGAAACGAAAGATCTAAGAAGGAGTTGATGTCTTCAACAACATTTGGAGCAAGGTCCCTACGAAGGAACATGTACCTAGGAATAAAATTTACAATTATTGAATTTTCTCTCTAGCTCTACATTGTTAGAGGGTGATCTTGTTGCGTTATTGCTAGTTGTTTCTTTTGATGTGCAGGTTTAACGATACCCATAATTTGATCCAGAAGGAGAAGTTAGAGGCAGATTTCAAGTAGAGTTGAAGAAGGTTCAGAGATACCTAGATTCTTAGACCACATCAAAATGGGGATACAATTAAGCGACATGAAGGATAAGAAGGTTAACGATTTCTACTTTTCCTATTTTAAGTAGGGTAATTTACAGTGTCACCCCCTAGAGAATGCCACTATTAGAGAGATATCCCCTGCATAATACCAAATTACACTCATACCCCCTACCATCTGTCACTGTTATAGAATATACCTTAAATGATGATATCAACTAGTATAAATTTTTTAAATACCCAAATACCCTTGTAAAAGGTGAAGTACGTACCTAATATACCCTCTAATAACCCCCTAACCATAAATCGAAAAAGACCCCGTCTCCAAATTGATAGTGTGCTCTTCATCCCCAAATCCTTCACGTTTTCAGAGTGGCAATGGAGGAGCGACGTCAATGGCTACAAACCGTCAACAAACAACGACAAGCGGTGACGACGATGGCGACGAGCGGTACTACATGCTCATAGAGTGAGAGAGTGTGTGGTTATGGTTGTGGGTGTAGTGTGGCTAAGGTAGTTTCAGTACTGCATCCTCAATTATGACATATTTTTTTATGATGTGATGTAATTCATGTTAGATTGCATTGGGCTAAGAGAAAAATCTAGGTGCTATAACTCCTTTCCAATAGGGGGTTAGGTATTGGCTAATCTCACTTGTTCGACATGGCTGAGGTTGTTTCCGATTAAGGATGTGAATTTGTAACCGAGATCGTTTACCAAAATCAAACCGATCCGTTTACACCGAAACCGCAAAACCGTTTAGTAAATGGTACGGTTAATGTCACACCCTGTTCACACCGAACCGGGCCAGTGATCGGGTTAACACCGGTTAACACCGGTTAACCCAAACCTGCCAAGATCATCTGATACTGTATTCCACCACAGCATACACACAACTAATAAAAGATTATCAGATCAGCGGAAGACTTAGTTTACCTGTGAATATTCCCATAATACTTGATACCCGAATTGTGATACAATAGTTATATACATGTGGGCCTGAAGGCATGATATTTACAAAATAAAAGTACAATTCACATATCAAGTACATAAAGGAAAACATCAAAAATTAGAGTATACAGCTCGACTCGGCATCAAAGGCTAGAGCTCAGCTCGGCATCAAGGGTTGAGCCTAGCTCGGCATCACATGGTAGAGCTCAGATCGGCCTCAAAAGTGGAGCTCAGCTCGGCATCAGAACTGCGGTCCCGCAGCACAACTCACGCACGGGCAATCAGTGTCGTGCTCTAACTCCTCAGGGGCCCACCAGTCCTCTTCGAGAACTCAACCGTGGGACCCGCCTCGTGCTCTTTAGATGGATGACCTGTAAAATCATCTAAAAAGAGGTGCACACGTGGGATGAGCTCACTAGCTCAGAAAGTGGAAAGATGCACCACACAGCAGTCAACACAACAAAACACAATCATATGCACTACATGCTATGCAATACATTTTAAATCACATCCACCTAAGCAACATTACTAAGTCTTTGGTTTAGTGCTACTATAGCCACAGTGTGCGTATACTCCGGGTACGAGCCGCGAACTCCATCCAGTGATACGCCCATAGTGCTGTCGGAGAAGGCCCACCGTGAGTACTCGGAAAAATAAAATCATGCCGACCACTGGCTCTCAATAGAAAAGTAAATGACTGAAATTAAAGGTGCTGACTCTAGAAATTTAAAAGCAGTACGATTGGCCCTCTTGAATATACCACCGGGGTTGCTGACTGTCCTAATGACCCATCGGGCGTAATATCTAACCGCCACAGTGACCCGACAACCGCGACCACTGCTTCCCCCCAAATGGTAGCCCAACACCTTAACCCCTGTTAGGAAGGGTCGTAGCACGGGAAGGTGAAAATCCTAAACCGCATGCTCCTACATGACAATAGTATGATTGCATTGTGCCACCAGGTCCCATACCACGGGCCATCAATGAACTCGTTTCCAAGCCGACTATGACATCTAGTCTATTAATGCATCATGCACCATGATATCAACATTCATCACATAAGCATCTCATCACTTGGCATTTAGAAAGTAAACATAACACACATGCATAACAATGTGAGAATGACTAATCTACATAGCATTTTCATTATGGCATGACTAGACTAGATAAAATTAAATGAATGCCAAACAATGCCTTGAAACAAGGCCAAACGTCCTCCCCCCACTTACTTGTTATGTACAAGGATTCCCGTTCGGTAAGGGTGAGATCCGGTGCGAGAAGCGTAGGATTTGGTGAACCTAACATGAGTGAACGGGGTTAGTATTTCACCATCTTAGGATCAAAATTAACGAGATCCAATGAAAAAATCTTGTTTAGAACGTTAAAAGAAGGTCGCACGTCCGATTTGGGTCTAATCGGATGTAAGAATCACATTTGGAGCCTCTCAGGTGGGTCAGACAGCCCACCTGTCTGGCCCACCGGTCTGGACCGGCGGGTAGGATGGCCCACTAGTTGGCCCATCGGTCTAGCCCGTCGGTTAGGCTAGGGGGTCTGCTAAGATCGACGGGCAGGGTGGCCCACCGGTTAGCCCGCTGGTCTGGCCCACCGGTTGTGCCCGAGGCCACTGCCCTCTCAGGCGGGTGCCCACAGGCGAGCCAGATGGCCCATCGATCTTGTCCACCGGTCTTGACGGGAAACCTACTGTTTCTTCCCAACTTCCTCCATTCATTGGGGATTCAAATAGGGCTTTTCCAAACCCATTCTTCACACTTTCAAAGTCTCATAGGATGGTTCTAACCTAGATCTAGGTTAGATTTAAGGAATGGGAAGCCATCTTACCTTCTTTGCTCAAGAACACTTTCAAACCCCAAAAATCACTTCAAATCCACAATGCTTCTCCAACCTTGAAAATACTTCTTCAAATCCTTCAAGATCAACACATAAATCATCTATTAAACTTTAGATTCATCATTTCAAGGGGGATTTACAAGATCTCAAGAAACCCTACTCGAATCAAGGGTTTTACTTGGGTATGGTGAATGTTTAAGGAACCCAACTTTGCTTACCTCTAAATGTAGATCTAGTGTTGAAGATCACTCTTCCGGCACCGGAATGGGGAGATTGAGCCTCGGCGCCGCTGAAATCCTTATCTTCTTCCTCTTCCTTCTCTTCTCTTCTTCTTTTCTTTCCTTTCTCTCTCCTCTTTACTATCCTCACCAACGTACGAGTGTCATAAATGAAAAAGAAAAGAAAATCATAAATGCTATATATATACTTCTTAAATAACTAAATAGTTCACATGGAGGGGTCACTCAGGTGGGTGGATGCGCCCACCTGTCCGCCCACCTGAGGGCCAAAACTTGGGATTCTGATAGAGTTCGGGCCTCGGCGTGAACCTCACTTTTGGCATACGATGTAATATACGTATGCACCTTAATATACGGCTACATACCTGCTTTATCTGTACATGGCCTTATGATAGGTGCATGTACACGGCTTGGGTATTCCCGTCTCTTCTGGCATTGGCTCGGACTTGTCAGGCCAGCCGGTGTTTAAGGTCACCCTTGCCATCATAGTCCATAAGGAACCCGCTCTAGCTGTAATACCCTACTTCTTAAACCCGGTCTGATTACGCAGTTGACCCGATTTAATCATGCAGGAACCGAACCAGAGGGAGTTAGAGCGGGTTCCTTATAGGCTATGATGGAAAAGGTGACCTTAAACACCGACTGGCCCGACAAGTCCGAGCCAGTGCCAGAAGAGACGGGAGTGCCCAAGCCATGTACATGCACCTACCATAAGGCCATGTACGGATAAAGCAGGTATTGTAGCCATATATTAATGTATATACGTATAGTACATCGTATGCCAGGGGTGGGGTTCGCGCCGAGGCCCGAACTCTGTCAAAATCCCAAGTTTTGGCCCTTAGGTGGGCGGACAGGTGGGTGCACCCACCCACCTGAGTGACCCATCCATGTGCACTATTCAGTTATTTAAGAAGAATATATATATATAGCATTTATGATTTTCTTTTATTTTCATTGACGACACTCGTACGTTGGTGAGGATAGTTAAAAGGAGAGAGAAAAGAAAGGGAAGAAGAAGGGAAGAGAAGGAAGAGGAAGATAAGAGGGATCTCAGTGGCGCCGAAGCTTGATCTTCCCATTTCGGCACCAGAAGAGTGATCTTCAACTCTAGATCTACAGTTAGAGGTAAGCAAAGTTGGGTTCCTTGAATATTCACCATAACCAAGCATAAACCCTTGATTCGAGTAGGGTTTCTTGAGATCTTGTAAATCCCATTTGAAATGATGAATCTAAGGTTTAATGGATGATTTGTGTGTTGATCTTGAAGGATTTGAAGAGGTATTGACAAGGTGGAAGAAGCATTGTGGGTTTGAAGTGATTTGGAGGGTTTGAAGTTGTTCTTGAGCAAAGAAGGTAAGATGGTTCCCCATCCCTTGAATCTAACCTAGATCTAGGTTAGAACCATCCTATAAGACCTTGAAGGTGTGAAGAATGGGTTGGGAAAAGCCCCATTTGAATCCCCAAAGAATGGAGGAAGTTGGGAAGAAACAGCGTGTTTCCCGCCAAGACTGGTGGGTGGAACCGGTGGGCCATCTAGCCCGCCTGTGGACACCCACTTGAGAGGGCAGGGCCTTCGGGCACAACCAACGGGCCCAATCGGTGGGCCAACCGGCGGGCCCCTACCCGTCGGTCCAAATCGGTGGGTAGAACCGGTGGGCCAGACAGCCCACCTGTCTGACCCACCTGTGTGGCCCCGAAGGTGATTCTTACGTCCGATTGGACCCAAATCGGACGTGTGACCTTCTTTTAACGTTCTAAACATGATTTTGTCATCAGATCTCATTAATTATGATTCCAAAATGGTGAAGTACTAACCCCGCTCGATCATGTTAGGTTCACCAAATCCTACACGTTTTGCATCGGATCTCACCCGTACCAAGCGGGAATCCTTGTACACTATAGGTAAGTGGGGAGAGGATGTTTGGGCTTATTTCAAGGCATTGTTTGGCATTCAATTAAATGTATCTAGTCTAGTCATGCCATCATGAATATGCTATGCAGATTAGTCATCCTCCCATTGTTTATGCATGTATGATATGTTTACTTTCTAAATGCCAAATGATGAAATGCTTATGTGATGAATGTTGACATCATGGTGCATAATGCATTGATAGACTAGATGCCGTAGTCGGCTTGGAGACGAGTGAATTGGTGGCCAGTGGTATGGGACGCGGAGGCACTATGCAATCGTACTATTGTCATATAGGAGCATACGGTTTAGGATTTTCACCATCCCGTGCTACGACCCTTCCCAACAGGGGTTAAGGTGTTGGGTTATCATTTGGGGAGAAGCAGTGGTCGTAGTTGTCGGGTCACTGTGGCGGTTAGACATAACGCCCGGCGGGTCATTAGGACAGTCGGCAACCCCGGTGGTACATTCAAGAGGGCCAATCGTACTGCTTTTAAATTGCTAGAGTCAGCACCTTTAATTTCAATCATTTACATTTCTGTTGAGAGCCGGTGGATGGCATTATCTTTACTTTTCCGAGTACTCACGGTGGGCCTTCTCCGACAGCCCTATGGGCGTATCGCGGGATGGAGTTCACGGCTCGTACCAGGAGTATACGCGCACTATGGCTGTAGTAGCACTAAACAGAAGACTTAGTAATGTTGCTTAGATGGATGTGATTTAAAATGTAATGCATAGCATGTAGTGCATATGATGTGTTTTGATGTGTGGACTGCTGTGTGGTCCATCTTACCACTTACTGAGCTAGTGAGCTCATCCCACGTGTACACCCCTTTTTAGATGATTTTGTAGGTCATACATCTGAGGAGCATGGGGTGGGTCCCACAGTCGAGTTACCTGAAGAGGACTGGTGGACCCCTGAGGAGTTAGAGCACGGCACTGACTGCTCGTGCGAGAGTTGTGCTGCGGGACAGCAGTTCTGAGGCCGTGCTGGGCTCCACTTTTGAGGCCGAGCTGAGCTCTACCTTGTGATGCCGAGCTAGGCTCAACCCTTGATGCCGAGCTGAGCTCTAGCCTTGTTGCCGAGCCGAGCTGTGTACTTTGATTATTTTGATGATTTCCCTTATATACTTGATATATGAATTGTACTTTTATTGTGTAATTATCATGCCTTCGGGCCCACATGTATATAATTATTGTATCACAATTCGGGTATCAAGTATTATGGGATTATTCACAGGTAAAACTTAGTCTTCCGTTGATCTGATGAGCTTATATTAGTTGTGTGTATGCTGTGGTGGAATATAGTATCAGATGATCCTGGCAGGTTTGGGTTAACCGGTGTTAACCCGGTCACTGGCCCGGTTCAGTGTGAACGGGGTGTGACAACGGTGGTATCAGAGCATGATGCTCTGCTCCACTCACAGCATACCATTAGAATCCCGTAGACTCTATAATAGGGAAATGGGGTTGGGTTAATGTAAAAGCTTTAAAGATTAAAAGCCAAAGAAAGAATTATTAAAAAGGTGCTGCACTTAGATGTTGCATTCATGGCATGCGTGAAAGTAGATAAAAAGTAATAAGTTGATATTATAACCTATAGAGTACTAGTTTGACGAAATTTCAGCAGTATAACGACGTAAAATGGGATTTTCAAAAATTTTACACACAAACACCTAATAAACAACAGATAATATGATATAACAATGATCAAAAGTAGCAACATACACAACTAAACTACTCAAGTGTTCAACATCTAATTCCACCACAAAAAGATCGCTATCAAAATATATTATTCCACAAATGATTCCAATTATAGTGTAAATACAAGGAATAAGAAGAAATGAAATATACAAGGTCCACAAAAAAAAGGGAAAATAGATAAGTAGCTGGTGTGGGCGAGCTAAGCCCTCACTGGTCATCGTCGTCATCATCGATGATCACCACGTTCGTCGGAGGCCTAGAGTTGACGTCGAGGCGGTGGTCATAGTAGTTGAACCTCACGTTCACTAGCCGTACCGCCCTCCGTAATCGTCCAAAATCTGCAAACATGGCGTTAGCCGTGGTGCTCAAGTCCTGGCCCAGCTGGAGAAAGGAGTTCTTCAGAGTGGCCTGCCTCTCCAGTATGCGTTCCTCCCTGGAAGCACTCTCGTCCAGCCTTCTCAGTAGCTGAACTTGGCCATCCTACAAGGCCCGCATGGTGGACATCATGCCCTCAAAGTCGTATGCACCACCCTCAGGTGGTGGGGCTCTATGCGGTGAGGCTGTAGCTCTGGAGGAACTAGGACCAGGGCCTCTCGACTCTTGAGGTATGTCACCACCCACCAGATCATCCTCCTCGTCCTGAGGACGTGAAGAAGTACTTAAGGCTCTTATGATCACTGTATATCTCACATTTCTCCCCATACAAATAATGTCACCAAATTTTAAGGGCAAAAATGACTGCGGCTAGTTCCAAATCATGAGTGGGGTAGTTCTTCTCATACTCCTTCAGTTGTCGGGATGCATATACTATTACCTTACCGCGTTGCATGAGAACATAACCCAAACTAACTTTGGAAGCATCAGTGTAGACTGTCATTCCACCTGTGCCTTCAGGGATGGTCAACACAGGGGCCGAAACCAACCTCTTCTTCAATTCCTGGAAACACTTCTCACATTCCTCTACCCAGTCGAATTTCACACCCTTTTTGGTTAATCTAGTCATTGGTGTTGAGATTCGGGCGAAATTCTCGATGAAACACCAGTAGTATCCAACCAAACCAAAGAAGCTTCTAATTTCAGTGACATTCTTGGGGCTTTCCCATTCTACTACTGCTTTCACCTTATCGGGATCTACTTCGATTCTGGACTTAGACACTACGTGCCCCAGAAATCCAACTTGTTCAAGCTAGAATTCACACTTGCTGTACTTGGCAAACAACTGTTGTTCTCTCAACCTCTGTAACACCATTCTCAAGTGTTGAGTGTGCTCCTCTTCTGTCTTGGAGTAGATCAAGATGTCATCAATAAAAATAATTACCCACTTATCGAGTATGTCATGAAATACTCAATTCATTAAATCCATGAACGCTGCCGGTGCATTGGTTAACCCAAAAGATAACACTAGGAACTCATAGTGACCATACCGAGTCCTAAATGCTGTCTTGGGTATGTCGTTGCTCTTTATCTTGAGCTGATAATAGCTTGATCGAAGGTCTATCTTTGAAAATACCTTGGCACCCTGTAGTTGGTCAAACAAATCATCAATGCGTGGTAATAGATACCGGTTCTTAATGGTTAGATTATTCAACTTCCGGTAATCTATGCACATACGCAAGCTGCCATCCTTCTTCTTGACAAACAACACTGGGGCACCCCAAGGTGAAACACTTGGGCGAATAAACCCTTTTTCCAATAGTTCCTGCAACTGCATCTGCAACTCCTTCAATTCAGTTGGTGCCATCCTGTATGGAGCCTTAGATACTGGAGCTGCTCCAGGAGTCAAATCTATGGCAAACTCCAACTCTCTATCAGGTGGTAAATGCATCAGATCATCTGGGAAAATGTCGGGAAACTCTTTAACCACCTTTACCTCTTCTAGAGGTGTAATCCTTGCATCAACATCAAGTACCGATGCTAAGTAGCCCTGACATCCACTTTCTAACAATTTTACCGCTTGAAGAGCAGAAATAAGGGCCTTCCTCACCCATTTCGTTTTATCTGCTCGGTATACCAATTCTCTTCCTTCATTATCTGTCACCCTAATCAGCTTCTCAGCGCACATCATATTAGCTCGATGAGCCAACAACCAATCCATACCCAGTATAACCTCAAAATTCTGCATATTGAACTTAATGAGTTGTGCATCAAACTTCTCTCCACCAATTTCCACTGGGCACGCCCCATACACCTCCTTTAACTGAATAACTTTCCCAGTAGGCATACTAACAATCATTCCATGATCTAGGATCCTGGGTGGCATCCCAAGTTTCTCTGCAAATCTCTTAGATGCAAATGAATAAGTAGCTCCTGAATCGAATAAAACGTAGCCTGGTATGCCTGATATGGATAGGAGACCTAGTGTAACAATGCATATAATTTCAGCAGGTCATCAATATTTAACATAAGAAAATTCTTAATTTAAATGTACCTGCTACTACTTATGTACTGGCCTCAGCTTCCTCAGCTGATAGAGCATACATCCTTCCTTGCGGTTGACTTCCCCGAGTTTAAGGAGGTCGGTACGCCGAGGGCTGACTGGAGGGCAAGGCTGGCCTGACCCGACAGTCTTTTGCATAGTGCCCATATGAATGGCAGTTAAAGCAACGAATCTGAGATGTCGGAACTGGGGCAGGGCCCCTCTGCACTTGACCCGTTGCGGATGGAGGTCGGGGTGGCCTTGGAGCTGTAGGTGCCGCACTAGTGTTCGGGCAAAAAGATGTGGAGTCCGAACCACCAACTGGCCTAGGAGGGTAGCCAGATGGCCTATAGGGCTGCCTATACATAGGTCCAGAACTGTACGATCCGCGGTATGCCTTAGAGGAGTTTCTCGTATCCGAAAATGGGTTCGTTCTCTTCCACAGTCCAAGGGTGAGGGACTGTTCTCCCTTTTGCTTATCCTCCATGGTCTTGGCTTTCTGCACAATCTGGCCATAGTCAGTCAAATCCAAGACCTCAAGTACAGACCCAATGGATGCTTTTAGGCCCTTTAGGAATCTTGCAGCCTTCTCTTCAGCTGTCCTCACATGCCTTGGGGCAAAATGGAACAAGCTCTCAAATTGCTGTTGGTACTTGAGGATAGTCTTACCTCCTTGAGTTAAAGCCATAAACTTAGTCTCCTTGCAGTCTCTGAAGCTGCGTGGATAATGGTTATCCAAGAACAACTCCTTGAACTGTTCCCAGGTGGGTTTTGGATTGGCAACCAACAATATGGGCTTAGAAGCTTACCACCATGAGTTGGCCTCCTTCTTGAGTTGCAACCCCACACAAATGAGTTTCTGTGCATCCGTGTACTCAATCACCTCAAATATTTTCTCCAGTTCTTGAATCCACTGGTCTGGTCCAGAGGATCACTCCCCACCTTAGAGAATACAGGTGGTAAGTTCCTCTTGAATGACTTCACTACCTTTGACGTATTATTCACCGGCAGGTAATTGGGAGCATAAGCCGGGTAGTAATGGTATGGAGGGGGTACCCCGTATGGAGGAATGCCAAATGGTGGATTTGGAGGTGTACCTCCCACTTGTGGCCCCGTACCAGACCCTACAGGCGGGTCCTGTGGAGTAAGTATCCGGGGAGGTTGACTCAATTGAGAAAGGTCCAATTGTTGCTGAATAGCAGTCATAAATGCTTGCTGTTGTTGAAGCATTTGTTGCTGAAAAGCCTATTGTGACTGCTGAATTATGGTAGCAACATCTCCCGGAGTAATAACCGGTGGAGGGTCCGGGAGTGTAGTCATAGGTGGGTCCCCATGTGCCCCACCCTGACCAAGGGTCTCTAGAGGTGGTGGAGGTGAGGTTTTCCCCACAGAGTGGGACCTCCTGGGATTCGGTGGTCGACTGACCGGACGAGGACCACGCGAGGTACCTCGGGCATTGCTACCGGATCTAGTACGTACCATCGTATCCCTGTACCTGGAACATATCATGCACCACATTGGTTAAACACCGTAGAATTGATTTCGGCATACAAGTATATGCCATCACATAGGGTTTTGTAGTGTATGATAGTCTGCAACTAACCGCAACTTAATTCCAAGATACAAGACCGATGCTTCGACAAGTATGTCAATGGTACCACTTGACCATAACACGCAATTATAAGAGTAATGACAAAATCAATACATTATATTAATAATATTAATATCACAAAAAAAAAATTCCATTTTTCCCTAAGTTTCCTCAACTGGTGGGCTGCACCGGCGGGCAGGTGGCCCGCCGGTCCTAAATGCTCAACCGGCGGGTGACACCAGCGGGCAAGGTGGCCCACCAGTCGGCCCGTCGGTCCTACCCGATTAAAAATCATGAATAGGGCATTAATCCCTGTTCATTCCTTATTTCCTTCCCTTCTTCTCTCACCCTCTCTCTCTCTCTCCCAGGCGATTTTGGAGAGCATTTTGCCACTTCCACTCGCGACTCCACTCATCAACTCGGCGCTTTTTGAGAAGATTCACATCTCCCACTTCCAAGTAAGTTCTTTTCTTTTCTCAGAGTTTTCTCTTGGGGGGTAAAATTCATGTGTAGACTTTAATCTAGGCTCTCTTTCCACATTTCTTTCCATAGAATAGCATTTCCATGTGATTATGATGTTTCCCTTGGAGTCATTTCTAGTTTGTTAGGATTTATCTCCCCATTTTGAGAAAAACCCCAAATCGTGCCCCAGTTTTCTCAAATTTGGGGATTTCTTCAATTCTCGCTCTTTTTCCCCAATTAATGATCCCATTGTGATGCATTATGCTTGATTTGTGCTTAACATGCTATAGAACTCATGGAATGTCCCCTATGCTTGGAATCCCCATGTCTTCCCATGAAAACTCCTCTTTTGTGTTGGGTTCCCTTGATTTTCCTTTACATACTTGGCATTTGTGGACCTCCATAGTCTATTAGAGTAGGTTTTTGCATGTTCATGATCTCGCTACCATGGCATTTCCGTCTTAGACCTATAGTTTCAAGCTTTACTCCATTGTGAATGAACTTGCACATTGAAATTTGAATCCTCTCATGTTACATATGCCCCTTTCTATCATATTGCTGTTTTACCATTACTCTGCTTTGTCACTTACCGTGCATCTCGTCCATAGGCTCCCTATCATTCCTCGCTTGTCGCATCTTCTATTTTTGCGAGAAAATTTGAGTTTCGGGGCTTTCCCTTATTGCTCACCCTGCTTTCCTCTTTTCTTGCCAGGATGTCATCTCGCACCGGCAAGGGACCCTCATCCTCTGGCACTCGACATAAGACCACCGCCTCTAAGCGGAAGAGTGCGGGAACCAGCTCTCCAGCCCCCCTCACAGGGAGACCCAGACCTGCCCGGTTTGACCCTTCGGACTATGATGAGGAGCTCTTCCATAGTGCAGAGGCAGCAGCCAACAAGCCGGCTTTCCTGAAGAGGTCGGTGATGATGGAGAAGACCGTGGTAGTCGATGACTTCCACAAGGCTCGGCTTCAGGAGAGGTTCTCAGCACTGGGCTGGGAGTCTATCCTCCACGTAGACCGTCCATGCTACGAGTAGCTAGTTCGCAGGTTCTACTGTAACTTGGAGGTTTCTTATCAGTACGGGGAGTACACCATAGTCAGCTTGGTGAAGGGGGTAGACATCCAGCTAACCGTGGAAACCTTGGCTAGCATCTTGGGCATCTCAGTAGCCGAGCACCGTTACTACCTAGGAGTAAGCCCCTGGGACCATTCATGAGTTTGGAGACGCCGGACTACATCTACGAGACCATCTGTGGCAGCAGTGCCCGTCCGGAGTCTGAGACATCCTTCTATCCCGAGGTTTGCGTGTTTGCCCGTTTGGTCCAGTTCAACCTGCTCCCCAGAGGAGGTCATCGGAACCAGGTGGGTTTCATGGCCGCCTTCATCGTTTTCTGCATTTACACGGCCGTAGAGGGAGGTGTCGAGCATTTGTGCCTGCCATACATCATCCTCAAGACGATGGAGCACCATACTTCCCACCTTGAGGATGGAGGATTCCCCTATGGCAGGATCCTCACTAGGATCTTTGAGTTCTTCGGGGTGGACCTGAGTGGCGAGGAGGGGAAGACTCCAATGGACAAGTTCGACAGGGGTAACCTCTTGAGGATGGGTCTCCATACCCTTATGGATATGCCTCCGAGAGCAGGAGCTCAGAGAGGTAGGGATAGGAGGGCTGCCCCTATGGAGGATGTTCTCATGGAGGAGGAGTCCAGCGAGGAGGATGAGGACTATGTTCCTCAGGATAAGGAGGATGACCTGGTGGGTGATGACATCCCTGAGGAGGTGCCTCAGAAGTCGAGAGGTATCGATCCTGGTTTCTCCAGAGCTGCAGCCTCACAGCATAGAGCCCCACCACCTGAGAGTGGTGCATACGGTTTTGAGGGCATGATGTCCACCATGCGAGCCTTGAAGGATGGCCAAGATCAGCTACTATGAAGGCTGGACGAGAATGCTTCCAGGGAGGAATGCATCCTGGAGAGGCAGGCTACTTTGGAGAACTCCTTTCTCCAACTGGGCCAGGACTTGAGCACCACGGCCAACGCCATGTCAGCAGATTTTGGCCAACTATGGAGGGAGGTATGGCTGGTGAACACGAGGTTTGACTATTACGACCATCGCCTCGATGTCAACTCTAGACCTCTAGTGAACGTGGTGATCATAGATGACGACGATGATGATCAGTGAGGGCTTAGCTCGCCCACACCAGCTTCTTATCTGTTTCCTTTTATTGGACCTTGTTGTATATTTCATTTCTTTTCTTATTCCTTGTATTTGCACTGTAACTGGAATTATTTATGGGATAATGTGTTTTGATAGTGGTTTGTGATGCATTTATTTGTTGAATTCTTGTGTAGTTTAGTTGTGGTGTCTACTATCACCTTTTTTTATCATTGTTATATCATATATTTGTGGTTTATCAGGTGTTTGTGTGTAAATTTTTGGAAATCCCATTTTACGTCGTTATGCTGCCTAAATTTCGTCAAACTAGTACTCTATAGGTTATAACACCAATTTATTTACCTTTTATCTACTCTCACGCATGCCATGAATTCAATACCTAAATGCAACCCTTTTTAATACTTTCTTTCTTTGGCTTTTAACTCCTTGAAGCTTTTACATTAACCCAACCCCATTTCCCTATTATAGATTCTATGGGATTCTAATAGTATGCTGTGAGTGGAGCAGAGCATCACGCTCTGATACCACCGTTGTCACACCCCGTTCACACCGAACCGGGCCAGTGACCGGGTTAACACCGGCTAACCCAAACCTGCCAGGATCATCTGATATTGTATTCCACCACAGCATACACACAACTAATAAAAGATTATCAGATCAGCGGAAGACTTAGTTTACCTGTGAATATTCCCATAATACTTGATACCCGAATTGTGATACAATAGTTATATACATGTGGGCCCGAAGGCATGATATTTACACAATAAAAGTACAATTCACATATCAAGTACATAAAGGAAAACATCAAAAATCAGAGTATACAGCTCAGCTCGGTATCAAAGGCTAGAGCTCAGCTCGGCATCAAGGGTTGAGCCCAGCTCAGCATCACATGGTAGAGCTCAGCTCAGCCTCAAAAGTGGAGTTCAGCTCGGCATCAGAATTGCGGTCCCGCAGCACAACTCTCGCACGAGCAATCAGTGCCGTGCTCTAACTCCTCAGGGGCCCACCAGTCCTCTTCAGGGAACTCGACTGTGGGACCCACCCCATGCTCCTCAGATGTATGACCTGCAAAATCATCTAAAAAGGGGTGCACACGTGGGATGAGCTCACTAGCTCAGTATGTGGTAAGATGAACCATACAATAGTCAACACAACAAAACACAATCATATGCACTACATGCTATGCAATACATTTTAAATCACATCCACCTAAGCAACATTACTAAGTCTTTGGTTTAGTGCTACTACAGCCACAGTGCGCGTATACTCTGGGTACGAGTCGCGAACTCCATCCCTCGATACACCTATAGGGCTGTCGGAGAAGGCCCACCGTGAGTACTCGGAAAAATTAAAACATACCGACCACCGGCTCTCAACAAAAATGTAAATGACTGAAATTAAAGGTGCTGACTCTAGCAATTTAAAAGCAGTACGATTGGCCCTCTTGAATATACCACCAGGGTTGCCGACTGTCCTAATGACCCACCGGGCATTATGTCTAACCGCCACAGTGACCCGACAACCGCGACCACTACTTCCCCCCAAATGGTAACCCAACACCTTAACCCTTGTTGGAAAGGGTCGTAGCACGGGACGGTGAAAATCCTAAATCGTATGCTCCTATATGACAATAGTACGATTGTATAGTGCCACCGCGTCCCATACCACGGCCACCAATGCACTCGTTTCCAAGCCGACTATGGCATCTAGTCTATTAATGCATTATGCACAATGATGTCAACATTCATCACATAAGCATCTCATCACTTGGCATTTAGAAAGTAAACATAGCACACATGCATAACAATGTGAGAATGACTAATCTACATAGCATGTTCATGATGGCATGAATAGACTAGATACATTTAAATGAATGCCAAACAATGCCTTAAAACAAGGCCAAATGTCCTCTCCCCACTAACCCGTAGTGTATAAGGATTCCCGTTCGGTACGGGTGAGATCCGGTGCGAGAAGCGTAGGATTTGGTGAACCTAACATGATTGAGTGGGGTTGGTACTTCACCATTTTGGAATCAAAATTAACACGATCCAATGACGCGATCATGTTTAGAATCCTAAAAGGAGGTCACACGTCCGATTTGGGTCCAATCGGACGTAAAAATCACCTTCGGGGCCTCACAGGTGAGTCAGACAGCCCACTTGTCTGGCCCATCGGTCTGGACCGAAGGGCAGGTTGGCCTGCCGGTTAGGCCAGGGGGACCTGTTAAGACCGGTGGGCAGGGTGGCTCATCGGTTAGCCCACTGGTTAGCCCGCCGGTTGTGCCCGAAGGCCCTGCCCTCTCAGGCGGGTGCTCACAGGCAGGCCAGATGGCCCACCGGTCTTGGCAGGAAAACTGCTGTTTCTTCCCAACTTCCTCCATTCTTTGGGGATTCAAATGGGGCTTTTCCCAACCCATTCTTCACACTTTCAATGTCTTATAGGATGGTTCTAACCTAGATCTAGGTTAGATTCAAGTGATGGGAAACCATCTTACCTTCTTTGCTCAAGAACACCTTCAAAACCCCAAAATCACTTCAAATCCACAATGCTTCTCCAACCTTGTAAATACTTCTTCAAATCCTTCAAGATCAACACATAAATCATCTATTAAGTCTTAGATTTATCATTTCAAAGGGGATTTACAAGATCTCAAGAAACCCTACTCGAATCAAGGGTTTTACTTGGGTATGGTGAATGTTTAAGGAACCCAACTTTGCTTACCTCTAAATGTAGATCTAGTGTTGAAGATCACTCTTCCGGCGCCGGAATGGGGAGATCAAGCCTCGGCGCCGCTGAAATCCATCACTTCTTCCTCTTCCTTCTCTTCTCTTCTTCTTTCCTTTCCTTTCTCTCTCCTCTTTACTATCCTCACCAACGTACGAGTGTCATAAATGAAAAAGAAAAGAAATCATAAATGCTATATATATACTTCTTAAATAACTAAATAGTTCAGATGGATGGGTCACTCAGGTGGGTGGATGCGCCCACCTGTCTGCCCACCTGAGGGCCAAAACTTGGGATTTTGACAGAATTCGGCCCTTGGCGCGAATCTCACTCTTGGCATACGATGAAATATACGTATGCACCTTAATATATGGCTACATATCTGCTTTATCCGTACATGGCCTTATGATAGGTGCATGTACACGGCTTGGGTATTCCCGTCTCTTCTGGCACTGGCTCGGACTTGTCGGGCCAGCCGGTGTTTAAGGTCACCCTTGCCATCATAGTCCATAAGGAACCCGCTCTAACTCTCTCCGATTCGGGTCCTGCATAGTTAAACCGGGTCAACCATGTAATCAGACCGAGTTTAAGAAGTAGGGTATTATAGAGATACATGCCGAGAGTCGAATTCCATCGAAATCTCAATTGTTTAGCTAAGTTTTGACCAACAGGTGGGTGGTCAGAGGCGGGCGAACCTGCCCACCTATGTGATCCACCCATGTGGTTACTAGATATTCTCTAAGTATAAATAGTACTTATTATGGTTCTCCTTTTTCTCA
>NC_056557.1:17486795-17602924 GCF_013358625.1 Macadamia integrifolia
AAACAAATATTTTTTCCCTAAAAGGTATTGGACAGTTGATCAATGGCAATAAGGTGGATGAGTGTTTCATGACTATGACCAGAGGTTATAGGTTTATTTATTGTGTTATTTTTGTATTCCGATTGGATCAATTCAGATTGGTTGGGTTGGATCAGTATCGGTTTTGATCAATCCAATACCAAGTTCTTAAATACTATCATTATTCTTTGAAAACCTATTTATGAACATTAATTGATAAATGTTTAGTTTTCTTTTGTTTTTGAGCTTATGTGAACAAGTTTATATGTATGTCACATTTAACGAATTGTGTTCTCTAATAAATGGATTAATTTATGACTGGTCGAACCAAGTGAGAGAATAAAAGTATGGATCTTAAGCTATTTTATGTGGCTCGACCAGTGGGAGAATAAATTCGGTATACTAGGTTGCTAGTGGGAGGATGTTACTAGTAGAAAGTCAGTATACTAGGTTGCTAGTGGGAGAATAAATTCAGTGTACTATATTATTTTTCATGCAAAAGAACTATTTTGAGTTTTGCATTGATTTATTATTACCATGATATTGAAGAATTATTTATGGCTGAAATATATAGTAAATTCATATTCATGTCATTTTGTACTTGAATGTTTTGTTTGAAACACCCTATGATGGATAAATATATTAGAATTAAAATGGGTGTGAGCTTCCACACATTTTATACTACACAGTATATTTCTAGGAAGCTATGAAAGGATTGGATGGAATCCACCAAAGTGGCACATCCTATTCTTTCATAGTTTTTCCAAGCGCAGCAAAGTTGGTGACATTTGCCCAAAGGTGATGGTCACCCAAGTTAAAGAAAATACATATATGGAAAGAACTATAACTTAGAGGTTTCTACGCCCATGTGTGATAAAAGTAATTGTATTTTCACAGTAAGTTTGGATTTACAAGAGGACCAGTGCATTCTTAGCCTAAAGGATAGGAATGTAGTTACGGTTGTGAATCTTGTGTGTTTTATCTACTAGATGTATATTTATTGTGTAGTTTATTTACTAGATGTACATATTAAATTTTATAGTCTGGTTATTTGGTGTGTATGATTCATACCTGAGATTTCTAGGGTTACTTGATCTGGTTTTAGCTCTCAAGGAATCCAAATAGGTGTTGTTGCTGATCAACGCACAACTGAAGGGATATATGAACAATTTTGTTACCCTATTAAGTTTATAATGATTTTGGAGCAATTTTGAAATGATTTTGTCTTAAATTCTGTTCTCTGAATTATTTATGTACATTTATGCTTCATTTGTTTGTGTTATCTCTGATTGTGTAAGAAACACATTAAAGCATACACTTCTATACATATATTCATCTCTAATATGGAAAACATGATAGGAATGAGTGAAACCCACCAAAGTGGTACATTCAGTTCAATTATGTGTTTCCCAAGGTAAAAGTGACATTTGCTCAAAGGTGATGTCATCCAAGTTTATCGACAAAGTACTCAAGAGCCATATTTTCTGACATTGATGTTATTGAGGTTTTTGATATGCTTGGTTAGTGGGAGTTTTATGATCTCATTTAACCAAAGATATCATGGTGGCAAAAGCCAAAGTTTAAAGGCTGTACTTGTTAAGATTTATTGGCAGTGCTTAGCCAAAGTAATTGACGATATTTTGTCAGAATTTGTGATGTATGGTGGTATTTAGCTTAAGTCCAAAGAAGTGGTGATTCACCACAGGCGGTTTGCCAAAGTTTGTGATTTATGGTGGTATTTAACCTAAATTCATGGAAGTGGCAGTTAGCCATAGGCGGTATGCCAAAGTAAGATATTAATTCAAGAAAATGGCAGTTTGCCAAGTGTTGATTAATATCAAAGTTTTCTACCTGTGAGGTTTTCAAGGTAGGCTGATCTTTAGATCAAGAAAGGACCTATAAGAAAATGTATATTTCATGTGATCACAGGTATGATATCAACTCCTTATATACATGTTTCCATGCAATTTGGATTGATAATTTTCTATTCTCTGTAACATTAGATAGTTGTATGTCGTATATTGAGGTGTATTTTCTACTATTGTTCAACAGTAGAGATTATTGATTGGATCAAAGTTTGTTTCAGTGGTGTTCAGTCTTGGGTTATTTGGCCAGGAGTCAATGGAAAGACATCAGTATCAGTGTAGCCCAAGTGGGAAATTGTTAGGATTTTTATGTGGGCTTAACTGATACCGATTGATCCATTGGGCCTAAGCAATTATAGACCCACTCTGATTAGGAAACTCCTAGCTCTTTCCATTGTAAGAGTGGAATAAGGTTTTAGGGATTCTATTATAAATAGAATACTGACGGTCCCTGCAACCATTACTTTACTTAATGCCTTATTGGTTTTGGGAGCACGACTTTCTCACAAGAGCAAGTGCACAGAAAGAGAGGAAACCCTAGAGTAAGAGGCTGCAGAAGATCTCAGTAGAAGGGCTCCACTTGCGTAGTTCGTCATTGTCATTTTCATGGGAGTAATGTTTAACCACATGGGACAGAGGTTCATGATCTATGTTCATGGGACACAGGTACTTCTTTATTCCCATTTATGGTTCATGTCATGGTTGTCCCATTTATTATTATAGATATAGTAAATCTATATGGTTATGTATTTTAAGATGGGATACTTTATTGTTCTTGGTTAGGGACTACACCCATGATTAATCTTTTATGATTTGTTGATGATTCTTGTATTCTAAACACTATATGGTTATTCATATGTTTAATATGGTAAAGAATCCCCAACAAGAGAAGCTCACTTCAACCTTTTTTCTTCCCTTCCTATCGACCAAGCAGAAAGCTTCATGTCCCGTTCACTGTTAGTTAAGTCCAGTTGAAGGACAACTTCCCGTTTTACTAGTTATATTAGTAGGGGGCAACATTCTACAACTCCGGATAGGTCATGGATCGACTTGGATCGGACTGTATGGATCGGTCAGGATTGGCTTTCGTCAAGCCTGATACTGATCCGATGCAGTAGATACTGAGAGATTCAATCCAAGTTTTAAAATCATGATATAGGGTGGATTTCTACCAAAAATGAAAAAAAGGGAAAATGATTTCTGTGGGGGTGGGGGGGGGCCGTGTGGCAGATGCATCCAGACACATGTGGATGCGAAATGACCACCTCAGCCCCTATGAAATGCAAAATGATATCCATTTTGATGTTTCCTCTAGCCTCCCATATTCCCATTGACCCCATGCAACAGACAAGTGCATAACATGTAAATTATTTGATCCACAAGTATTAATTGAGGGATCGGTATTGTATAGATTGAGTTAACTCAGTATCGTATGGGCCCTAGTTAGCAAAAATGCTTTTCAAATGGCGTTCTTTTTTTTCCCCTTAAAACGCGTTTTGCGGTTTGTTTCCCAAAGATCCAGGAAAAAAGGACAAATGGCAAGCTTGTCTATTTCAAACGAGTTTTAAACACGTTTATGTTTTTTTGCCATTTTTTTTTTTACAATTAACTTGTTTAATAGAATGCCTTACTTAATTTACCATTTCTCTTTCTCCCGAACTCCGACCTAATTCTTTCATTGACGTAAAACTGAATCAAAGGGATACATTTATCATGATTTCACATTCAACTCAAATTTAATACACAGGCCCCGAAATTGAGCTACAAACTGATGCATCTACAAAAAAGTATTTCTAAAGTGATGATTCCAACATGAGTGTGTTGTTATGTTGACAACAATGAAATAATATTCATGTTTAAATAATTTTTCGGGATTAGTTTGAATTTCTAGTTAATCCCACTAATGACCCGATTCAATGATTGTACTCGAGGGAATAGTCAGGCTGAAAGCCTAGAAACGATGTGAACCTGGAAGTCTATGTCCAGCGGAAGGTGGATGAGTATTGCAGCAGGGCTAGCTATAGAGGTTTAATAGTGATGTGGTAAAAATTGACTAGCTGATCTTCCTTGTAGCTTCTGATGCTCCAGTAGATCTACACAGAAGAGAAGACAGGGGAGAGCCGGGCTGGCCCAACGGGGGACTCTTCGATGCCTAAGTCAGATCTTTCTATAGTAGATATTCAAGAGAGTTTTCAGTCAAAAGAAGTGATCGATCCCCCTAATGGAGGCTTACCTTGGTATTTATAAGCTGCTGATGGAGGGAGGAAATGAGACGTTTGTGAAGAGTCCTGTTAGAAGTAGAGTCCTTGAGAGGAATGGCTCTCTGATACTAGGAATATTCCAGATCTTAGGGCATACTTCGAGAATATTCCCCTCTTATCTCGGAAGTGCAAGTCGTGGGAGGGGTGGATGCCTCTGGTGACATATAGTGGATAGAGTCTTGCCCTTGTGATCAGGGGTTATGTTCCTTGAATGTAGAAGTGGATGAGAGCACGTTTCTAAGAGCCCTGCCTGATCATGCCGAGCCGAGGTGGCAGGTAGGCCTGTGGAGGGGCCGAGGCAACAGTTCGACATGAGGTGTTCAAACGTGCTCGGCCAGGGACATATTTGCCCTCATCAAATAGTATCACCATGTGTTTGATATTAGGTGCAAGAGAGCTGAAAGATCAAATGGTTCCACTTCGACATGGGCATGGAAGAGGAATTCAACATTTTTTTATCAAACATATTGGCTTAATTTATTCTGTAGTTAGTACAGGCATTTACATACTAAGCCTTTGTAGCTCTGAAGTCTAGACTATTTGCAAATAAAAAGGATGAGAATGCAGAGCTGCCCTTGTCCATGGTTTCCCTCCTTGCTGCAAGCTTGTCGTTATTAGAGATTTAAGCTTTTTCTGGGTTGTATTATATGATTTATTCTTGAAGTTTTAGCTCTTGTAAGATTGGACTGTATAGGCATTGAGCCTATTATACCCTTCGGCTCTCTCTCTTTCTCCCCTTCATGTTCTTCAAGCTGCGTATCTCGCTAGTGTTTCATCTACTTAATTAACCATCTATGCTAATAGGGTTGAGGTGAAATTTTTGATAGGCCATTGGATTATAGTGGATCTGCTAACCAGAGTGATTGGATCAGTTTGTCAGTATCTATTCACAAAACAAAAGACCTAAGACCCACTTATAAGACCTGTTTGGTGACGTGCTTTTTGTCCAGTATTGCGCCCCTGTGCTCAGACACAGGGTGTGCGAAATAAACACTGCACCCCCTAATCAATGTTCGGACATCGGAAACATCCTCTCTTGCAGAGCAGAGGGTCAGACTGCATACATAAAGCTTACGTATTTGTGAGTTCTATGTTGATCCATAATTTTATCAACCATATAATATCGTGGGTCTAATTCAGATTTGTCATAATAGCGTTTTATGTAATTATTGTAGATAATTTTACCATGTAAAATAAATGCTAAACAAACATTGAAAAATTTTCAACAAGTAAAATTTTACATGGAAAAATTTGCATGGGAAAATTTTACATAGAATACACCGAAACAAACGGAGCCTTCGTTGCCTTTGCTTCCATTGAATCATCTATCGGTAGCTATCTTCTTGCCACATGACAATCGCCCATTAACGGGTTATTTTTGGGTATATCAATATTTGTACACTAGTACTAAATGGGTCGTCATAAGATTGGTGAAATTACAAACACATCAATATAAGGAGTTTCATGTCTCAAACTCATGATTTATGCATGGTTTATCGTCATTCATATCACCATAAATGCCACATGTGCAGCTTCCCACACATCACTTTTGGTCACAAATGCATTCAAACCTACACTAATAGCCAAGAAAGCCATTGCTAACCCACAATATATACAAACATCAGGCCATCTCTCTCTCTCTCTCTCTCTCTCTCTCTCTCTCTCTCACTTTAACCTTCATGCTTATGAGATGTATTTATACTTAGAATGTATTGACCGAATATCAAGTCTCTCCTCGCATATGAAAACTCTATAAACTGTTTCTAGGCAAACCCAAGTTATCACATTTGGAATCCTTCTCTTACTATATATACTTCTCTTCTACATATTTGATTCTTACTGTGATTGTATAGATGACTAGGGCAAGTTATATCTTGTATTAATTAATACTCTCTACAGCTGTAGACCAAGGTCAAGGAAATACAAAAATATTGTATCAGGATGTGATAATTGGTTAAAAGCGATTTATTTATTTATTTACAAAAAAAAAAAAAAAAAAAAAAAAAAAAAGAGATATAGAGGGATCTTATTGTATCTCTGAAATCAATATTATATAGACTCAAAATAACTTAAAATAACGAGATATTTGAAAGATACAGATGGTAATCTTATTTACTAGACCTGAAACTAATTACTACACGTTTATGATGGACAATGAAGAAATTAATTGAGTCAATTATAATTTACTAAAATCAAAGTAAAGAAAGAAAAGATGTTGAGAGATTTCATATAAATATTAGGAAATTTTTAAAATATTTAACCATCTCGTGTAGACTTTTAACTCAATGATTTTGTTTTGCAGAAAGGTGGCATAGTTGGTTTCAAGAACTTGGCTGATAGTCGATCCAATTTAAGCCACATAGCAGATAGATGTGGCAATTTTCAACCATATTGATAGGTTAGGCCTATTGAATATCAATTATATAAGTAAGAAAAGTGTCCATCAAATCTATATTTACTTTGAATATATAAATTAAGGGAGAGGGTTGGGAATGCCACTAGTTTTCTTGGAACTAGCAGCTCAATCAATGAAGGGGTCGGGATGGGAGGGGCATTGGGGTCGTTTCCAAAGGAAGAGGGGGAGGGAGAGGGAGAGGGAGAGGGAGCGAGAGAGAGATGGGCGGGCTGGGTACCCTAGAAACGCCTAGCATAATGTTGCAAAACCATGATAGAGTTTATAAGTTATGAATAAAATTTGGCCTACAACAAGATACCATGGACAATAGCCGAACACACAATCTGTATATTGGCATCCATGAGAATTCAAAGACTGCGCTAAAGATGTTGGTGTGTACTTCTGCGATCAGGTAGTGTTTCTCTCATTGCCCCAAGAAAAAAAGGGGATGTTTTTTAAACTCGTCAATAATATGACGACCTTAGAATTAGAGCGTGGGTTCATAATAATATATTTTAATCATGGACTTTAAAAATATTAACTTAAGCTCACATTTTATTAATATTATAGAAAGAGAACTCTGCCCATTGCCTTCCCGGCCCTGCCCTGCCCATGCACATAGGGAAGTAGAGGCAAGGACAGGGGCATATTTTCATAGCTCGTCCCCACTTCTTCATGTGTGTGGGCATGGGTAATGCGGACGGGAAACTCTTTGTCTCTTATTATTATTATTATTATTATGGAAAAAAGAACAGTACCCTCTAGTGTATACCTGAGCCTAGACACAGTGAGTGTGAAAATATCACAATGCCATGTGCTGAAGATGTTCGCACAAGCTCTTCTATTGGCCATGCCCATTAGCATCTTCCCACACTAGGAGGTAGCATTCTTAGCCCTCTTATGATTATTATTATTATTATTATTATTATTATTATTGTCACACCCTGTTCACACAGAACCGGACCGATGACCGGGTTAACTTCGGTTAATCCAACCTTGCCAGGTGCATCTGATACAGTACCCACCACAGCATACCCACATCTAAGATAAGTATTCAAAAGTTCAGCGGAAGACTTAAATTACCTGTAAATATCCCCAATATACTTGATACCCAAATTGAAGTATATAGATAAATACATGTAGCCAGCAGGCATGATATTTACACAAAACGAATAACAATTTACGTATCAAGTACACAAAAAGGGAGATCATCAAAAGAATCAAAAAGCAAAATCTTGTACGGTGCCATTACTGCAGTCCCGCAGCACAACCCTCACACGTACAATCAGCACCGTACTCATACTCCTCGAGGACCCACCAATCCTCATCAGAAAACTCGACAGTGGGGCCTGACCCTTGATCTTCAGGCTGGTGACCTGCAAAATCATCTAAAAGAGGTGCGCACGTGAGATGAGCTCACTAGCTCAGTAAGTGAAAAGAAATACCACACAACAATCACATCCATATGCACTATATGCTATGCAATTCATTTTAAATTCTATCCACCTAAACAACATTACTAAGTCCTTGGTTATGTGTTACTACAACCACAGTGCGCATGTCCCTGGTACAAGCTACGAACTCCATCCCATGATACGCCCATAAGGTTATCGGAGAAGGCCCACCATGAGTACTCAAAAAAGTAAAGCATGCCGACTACCGGCTCTCAACATAAAAGTAAATGACAGAAAAGTAAAGGTGTTGACCCCAGCAATTTAAAAATAGTACGATTGGCCCTTTTGAATATACCACTAAGGTTTCCGATTGTCCTAATGACCAGCCAGGCGTATGTCTAACTGCCATAGTGACCCGACAACCGTGACCACTGCTTCCCCCCAAGTGATAACCCAACACCTCAACCCCTGTTGGGAAGAGTCATAGCACGGGGAAATGATAATCCTAAACCGCATGCTCTTATATGACATAGTACGATTGCATAGTACCATCGCGTCCCATTCCACGGGCCACCAATGCACTCGTTTTCAAGCCGACTACGGCATCTAGTCTTAATAATGCATCATGCATAGTAATCTAACCATTCATCACATAAGTACATCAATCATTTAGCATTGAGAATGTAAAACACAACACACATATCGTAATCATATGAGGATGACTAATCTACACATAATTTACATTATGACATAGCTAGTCTAGATACAATTGAATGATGCAAAACAAGCCTTAAAATAAAGTTAAATGTCCTCTCCCCACTTACTTGTGTACAAAAACTCATGTTCGGTACGGGTGAGATCCGGTGCGAGAAACGTAAGTTTCTACTGAAACCTATCATAAGTGAATGAAATTAGCATTTCACCACTTTGGGGTCAAAACTAACGAGTTTTGATGTTTAAATCATGTTTAAAATCATAAAAGAAGGTTGTCCGTTCGTTTTAGGTCCATTCGAACACAAAAATCACGTTAGGGGGCCCACGGGTGGGCCAGACAACAGCCCGCCTGTCTTCGCCCACTTGTCTTCTCAGGTGGGCGGGCTCACCCACCAGTCTTCTCAGGTGGGTGGGTTCATGTACCGGTCCTTGCCTGCCGGTCTTCTCAGGAGGGCAAGGCTTGCCCACCGGTCCAATCGGTGGGCACCCTCAAGCGGGCGGGTTGGCCCGTCGATTCTCGCCCACCGGTGGGAACCGAGGGGCTGCCCTCTCAAGCGGGTGCCCTCAAGCGGGCGGGTTGGCCTGCCGGTCCTCGCCCACCTGAGAGGGCAGAAATTTACCTTCTTCCTTGAAACTTTCCCAACCTTGAAAAAACCAAATGGGGCTATTCCAATCACATTTTCCACACATCTAAGGTCTTATAAGATGATTCTAACCTAGATCTAAGTTAGATTTAAGGATTGAAAAGTCATCTTACCTTCTTTGCTCAAGAACTCTTCTAAAATCTCAAAATCACTTCTTAGTTCAAGAAATCACCAATGCTTCTCAAATCTTGTAAACACTTCTTCAAATCCTTCAAAATCAACACATAGACCATCTATTAAACCTTAGATTCATCATCTGAAGTGAAATTTACAAGATCTCAAGGAACTCTACCCAAATCAAGGGTTTCACTAAGGTTTGGTGAAAGTTTAAGGAGCATAGACTTTGCTCACCTCAAATCGTAGATCTCGTGTTGGGGATCACTCTTTCGGCGTCGAAATGAGAAGATCAAACCTCGGCATCACTTAAATCCATTCCTTCCTCCTCTTTCTTTCCCTTTCTTCTTCTTCGTTATCTTTTCTTCCCTTCTTTGCTCTCTCCTCTTTACTCTTCTCACCAACCCTTTAATGCATTAAATGAGAAAAGGAGAAACACAATAAATGCTATTTATACTTTAAAATATCTAGCAACCACATGGGTGGGTCACTCAGGTAGGCGGATGCGCCCACCTGTGATCGCCCGCCTGTGGGTCAAAACTTAGCCAACAAGTGATATTTCGATAGAATTCGACTCTCAGCATGTATCTCACTCTCGGCACAAGGTATATTATAGTATACACTTTAGGATACGGCTACATACCAGCGTTACCCATACATGGCCTTATGATACATGCATGTACACGGCTTGGGAACACCCGTCTCCTCTGGCACTGACTCGGACTTATCTGGCCAACCTGTGTTCAAAGTCACCCTTGCCATCATGGTCCATAAAGAACCTGCCTTAACCCTATCTGGTTCGGGTCCTGCATGGTTAAATTGGGTCAATCGTGTAATTAAACCAGGTTTAAAAAGTAGGGCTTCACATTTACCCCCCATTTTTGAAAATTTCATCCTCGAAATTGGCGTACCTGGTTGTTCGAAAAGATGAGGGTGCTTGGCTTGGATTTCATCCACTTTATCCCAAGATGCTTCTTCGAGTGAATGATTAGCCCATCGCACCTTTACGAAGGAAATTGAGCGGTTGCGAAGGGTTTTCACTTTTCGGTTCAAGATTTCAGCTGGCTGTTCTTTATAGGTCATATCAGCTTCTAGATATTCTGGTTCCACGGGTAATACATGCGATGGATCGTGAACTTCTCGCTTCAGCATGGATACATGGAATACATTATGAACATTTTCGAGCGAGGGTGGAAGAGCAAGCATGTAGGCTACTGAGCCAACCAGAGTCAAAATCTCAAATGGGCCAATATATCTTGGGCTCAACTTACCCTTTCTATGGAATCTATGCAACCCTTTAGTAGGAGAAATCATAAGAAACACCTTTTCTCCTGCTTGAAACTCAATGTCTTTCCTGCGGGTGTCTGCATAACTCTTTTAACGTGACTAAGCTGCCTTAATCCTTTCTCGAATAATATCAACCTTGTCACATGTCATCTGTATCATTTTGGGTCCTAGCATTCGGTGTTCGCCTACCTCATTCCAATACAAAGGAGTTCTACACTTCCTACCATACAATGCCTCATATGAAGCTATCCCAATTGTAGCTTGATAACTGTTATTATAGGCAAACTCCATAAGGGGTATATATTCTTCCCAACTACCACACATTTCCATTGCACATGCCCTGAGTATGTCTTCTAATATCTGAATGGTTCGCTCTGACTGACCATCAGTCTGTGGGTGAAAAGCAGTACTTAAATTCAATTGTGATCCCAAAGCATGCTGGAAACATTTTCAAAATCTGTAAGTGAACCTTGGGTCCTTATCTGACACAATGCTCACTGGCACTCCATGCAAGCGCATTATATTATCCATATAAAGTTGTGCTAAATTGGCCATAGAGAATTTGGTCTTAATGGGAATGAAATGAGCAGTCTTAATAAGCCGATCAACTATCACCCAAATCGCATCCATCCCCTTAGGTGTGCATGGTAGTCCGGTGACAAAGTCTATCGTAATCCTATCCCACTTCCAGTCTGGTATTGGGAGTGGCTGAAGAGTACTATAAGGTCGATGCCTCTCAACTTTTACTTTTTGGCATGTAAGACAAGTTGCCACATATAGGGCTATTGTGATTCTCATGCTTGGCCACCAGTAGTTTTGTTTAAGGTCCTTATACATCTTTGTACTTCCTGGGTGGAGTGAGTACTCAGAGCTATGTGCTTCCTGCACTATTTTGTCTTGTATCTCCAAATCATCGGGCACACACAACCTACCTCGAAACAATAATGCCCCGTCGCTGGCTAAAACGAAATCAGGGTCATTCATTGTTTGATCTTGAATCTTAATTCTGATCCGTTGCAACTCAGGGTCCAAAGGTTGTTTCATTATCACCTCTTGCCTGATAGACGGATGCACCTGTAGAGCGGCCAGGGATACAGTCAACCATTTAAGGTTGTCTAGTTGATGTTCAAGCTCTAAGGTTGCTCCTTCATATGAGAAGGTTTCATCCATTAGCGTCGCCTCTTGTACGAGTGGTGGGTTGACTGCTAAATATGAAGTGACACAATCAGTGCCTTCCGACTCAACGCATCTGCCACTACATTAGCCTTGCCAGGATGATACTGTATGTCGCAGTCATAATCCTTCATGAGCTCAAGCCATCTCCTCTACCTCATGTTCAAATCTCTTTGAGTGAAAAAGTACTTAAGGCTTTTGTGATCACTGTATATCTTGCACTTCTCCCCACACAAATAATGTCTCTAAATCTTTAGGGCAAAAATGACTGCGGCTAGTTTCAAGTCATGAGTGGGGTAGTTCTTCTCATATTCCTTTAGTTGTCGAGATGCATACGCTATCACCTTACCGCGTTGCATGAGAACATAACCCAACTCAACCTTAGAAGCGTCAGTGTAGACTGTCATTCCACCTGTGCCTTCAGGGATGGTCAACACAAGGGCTGACTGTCACACCCCGTTCGCGCTGAACCGGGCCAGTGACCGAGTTAACACCGGTTAACCCAAACCTGCCAGGATCATCAGATACTGTATTCCACCACAGCATACACACAACTAATATAAACTCATCAGATCAGCGGAAGACTAAGTTTTACCTGTGAATAATCCCATAATACTTGATACCCGGATAGTGATACAATAATTATATACATTTGGGCCCGAAGGCATGATATATACACAAAAAGAATAAAATTCAAATATCAAGTACATAAGGAAATCCACCAAAACAATCAGAGTACATAGCTCAGCTCGGCTCGGTATCAAGGCTGGAGCTCAGCTCGACATCAAGGGTCGTGCCCAGCTCGGCATCACATAGTAGAGCTCAGCTCGGCCTCAGAAGTGGAGCTCAGCACGGCCTCAAAACTGCTGTCCTGCAGCACAGCTCTCACACGAGCAGTCAGTGCCGTGCTCTAACTCCTCAGGGGTCCAGCAGTCCTCTTCAGGAAACTCGACTGTGGGACCCACCCCGTGCTCCTCAGATGTATGACCTGTAAAATCATCTAAAAAGGGGCGTATACGTGGGATGAGCTCACTAGCTCAGTAAGTAGAAAGACGGACCACACAGCAGTCCACACATCACAACACATCATATGCACTACATGCCATGCTATACATTTTAAATCACATCCACCTAAGCAACATTACTAAGTCCTCGGTTTTAGTGCTACTACAACCACAGTGCGCGTATACTCCCGGTACGAGCCGTAAACTCCCTCCCGCGATACCCCCATAGGGCTGTCGGAGAAGGCCCACCGTGAGTACTCGGAAAAGTAAAGACAATGCCGTCCACTGGCTCTCAACAGAAATGTAAATGACTGAAAATAAAGGTGCTGACTCCAGCAATTTAAAAGCAGTACAATTGACCTTCTTGAATGTACCACCGGGGTTGTCGGCTGTCCTACATGACCCGTCGGGCGTTATGTCTAACCGCCACAGTGACCCGACGATCGCGACCACTGCTTCCCCCCAAATGATAACCCAACACCTTAACCCTGTTGGGAAGGGTCGTAGCACGGGATGGTGAAAATCCTAATACCGCATGCTCCTATATGACAATAGTACGATTGCATAGTGCCACCGTGTCCCATTCCATGGGCCACCAATGCACTCGTCTCCAAGCCGACTATGGCATCTAGTCTATCAATGCAACATGCACAATGATGTCCACATCCAACATATAAACATCTCATTCAATTGGCATTTGGAAAGTAAACATAGCACAGATGCACATCAATGTGTGGGATGACTAGACTACATAGCATATTCATGATGGTATGACTAGACTAGATATATTTAAATGAATGCCAAAAAATGCCTTGAAACAAGGCCAAACGTCCTCTCCCCACTTACCTGTAGTGTACAAGGATTCCCGTTCGGTACGGGTGAGATCCGATGCGAATCGGGTAGGATTTGGTGAACCTAGCATAATTGAGCGGGGTTAGTACTTCACCATTTTAGGATCAAAATTAATGAAATCCGATGGCAAAATCATGTTTAGAACATCAAAAGAAGGTCACACGTTCGATTTGGGTTCAATCGGACATAAGGATCACCCTCGGGGCCACACGGGTGGGTCAGACAGGTGGGCAGTCTGGCCCACCGGTCCTACCCACCGGTTGGGACCGACGGGTAGGGGCCCGCTGGTATGGCCCGCCAATTCCACCCACCGGTTGGGCCAGGGGCCCCTGCTAGGACCGGCGGGTAGGATGGCCCGTCGGTTGGGCCCGCCGGTTGTGCCCGAAGGCCCCCCTACCTTCTCAGGTGGGTGCCCACAGGCGGGTAGGGGCCCACCGGTTGCACCCACAGGTCTTGGCGGGAAACACCCTGTTTCTTCCCCATTTTCTCCATTCTTTGGGGAATCAAATGGGGGGCTTTTCCCATCCATTCTTCACACCTTCAAGGTCTTATAGGATGGTTCTAACCTAGATCTAGGTTAGATTCAAGTGATGGGAAACCATCTTACCTCCTTTGCTCACGAACAATCTCAAACCCTCCGAATCACTTCAAACCCACACTGCTCCTTCCACCTTGCCAATATCTCTTCAAATCCTTCAAGATCAACACGTAAATCATTTATTAAACCTTAGATTCATCATTTCAAAAGGGATTTACAAGATCTCAAGAAACCATACTCGAATCAAGGGTTTAAAGCTTGGGTATGGTGAATGTTCACAAAACCCAACCTTGCTTACCTCTAACTGTAGATCTAGAGTTGAAGATCACTCTCCCGGCGCCGGAATGGGAAGATCAAGCTTCGGCGCCGCTGAAATCCTTCCCTTCTTCCTCTTCCTTCTCTTCCCTTCTTCTTCCCTCTCTTTTCTCTCTCCTCTTTACTATTCTCACCAACGTACGGGTGACATAAATGGAAAGAAAGAAAAACATAGAGCTATATATATATAATTCCTAATTAAGTGAATAGTGCACATGGATGGGTCACTCAGGTGGGTGGGTGCACCCACCTGTCCGCCCACGTGAGGGCCAAAACTTGAGATTTTGACAGGGTTCGGGCCTCGGCACGAACCCCAGCCCTGGCATACGATGTAGCATACGTATATACCTTAAAATACGGATATAATACCTGCTTTATCCATACATGGCCTTATGGTAGGTGCATGTACACGACTTGGGCACTCCCGTCTCTTCTGGCACTGGCTCGGACTTGTCGGGCCAGCCGGTGTTTAAGGTCACCCGTGCCATCATAGCCCATAAGGAACCCGCTCTAATTTCCTCTGGCTCGGTTCCTGCATGGTTAAACCGGTTCAATCGCTTAATCAGACCGGGTTTAAGAAGCGGGGTATTACACTGACACTAACCTTTTCTTCAATTCCTGAAAACTCTTCTCACATTCCTCTGTCCATTCTAATTTTACCCCCATTTTGATTAACTTAGTCATTGGTGCTAAGATTCGAGCAAAATTCTCAATGAAGCGTCGGTAGTATCCAGCCAAACCCAAGAAACTTCTAATTTCAGTAACGTTCTTAGGGCTTTTCCACTCTACTACTGCTTTCATCTTATCAGGATCCACCTCGATTCCGTCCTTAGACACTACGTGTCCCAAGAATCCAACTTGCTCAAGCCAAAATTCACATTTACTGTATTTGGCAAACAATTGTTGCTCTCTCAGCCTTTGTAATACCATCCTCAGGTGTTGAGTGTGCTCCTATTCTGTCTTAGAGTAAGATGTCATCAATAAAAATAATTACCTATTTATCAACGGCATCGTGAAATACTTGATTCATTAAATCCATGAATACTGTCGGTGCATTGGTTAACCCAAAAGATAACACTAGGAACTCATAGTGACCATACCGAGTCCTGAAAGCTGTCTTAGGTATGTCACCGCTCTTTATCTTGAGCTGATAATAGCCTGATCTAAGGTCTATCTTTGAAAATACCTTTGTACCTTGCAGTTGGTCAAACAAATCATCAATACGTGGCAATGGATACCGATTCTTAATGGTTAGCTTATTCAATTCCCGATAATCGATGCACATATGCAAGCTACCATCCTTCTTCTTGACAAACAATACTAGGGCACCTCAAGGTGAAACACTTGGGCGAATAAACCCCTTCTCCAATAATTCTTGCAACTGTGTCTGTAACTCCTTCAATTCGGCTGGTGCCATCCTGTATGGAGCTTTAGACACTGGAGCTGCTCTAGGAATCAAGTCTATGGCAAATTCCAATTCTCTATCAAGTGGTAGATGCATCAGATCATCTGGAAAGACGTCGAGAAATTCTTTAACCACCTCTACCTCTTCTAGAGGTGTAACCTTTGCATCAACATCAAGTACCAATGCTAAGTAACCCTGACATCCACTTTTCAACAACTTTACCGCTTAAAGAGCAGAGATGAGGACCTTTCTAGCTCATTTCATTTTATTTGCTTGGTATACCAATTCCTTCCCTTCTTCATTTGTCACCCTAATTAATTTTTCGGCGCACATCACATTTGTTCGATGGGCGACAACCAATCCATACCCAATATAACATCAAAATTCTACATATTGAATTTGATGAGTTGTGCATCCAATTTCTTTCCATTGATTTCGACTGGGCATGGCCCATACACCTCCTTCAACCGTGTAACTTTGCCTGTAGGCATATTAACAATCATCTCATGATCTAGTGTCCTGGGTGACATACCAAGTTTCTCAGCAAATATCTTAGATATGAATTAGTGTGTAGCTCCTGAATCAAACAAGACATAGGCTGGTATACCCGATATAGGTAGAACACCTAGTGTAACAATGCATATAAGTATAGCAGGTCATCAAAATTCAGCATAAGGAAAATCTTAAATGAAAATGTACCTTCTACCACTTCTGTGCTGGCCTCAGCTTCCTCAGCTGATAAGGCATACATTCTTCCTTGTGGTTGATTCCCCCGAGTTAAAGGAGGTCTGTACACAGAGGGCTGACTGGAGGGTAGGGCTGGTCTGACCCGACAGTCTTGAGCATAATGCCCATGAGAGTGGTAATTAAAGCAACGGATCTGTGACGCCGAAACTGGGGCAGGACCCCTTTGCACTTGACCTGATGCAGATGGGGGACGGGGTGGCCTTATGACTATAGGCACCGTACTAGTGTTTGTGCAAAAAGACGTAGAGCCCGGACCACCAGCTGGTCAAGGAAGGTAGCCAGATGGCCTATAGGGCTGTCTATATGTAGGCCCAGAACTATACGACCCACGGTATACCTTGGATGAGTTGCCCATGTCCGAAAATGGATTAGTCCTCTTCCACAATCCAGGTGTGAGGTTCTATTCTCCCTTCTACTTATCTTCCATGGTTTTAGCTTTTTGCACAATCTGGCCATAATCTATCAAATCTAAGACCTCGAGCACTGACTCAATAGATGCCTTTAATCCCTTCAGAAATATTACAGCATTTTCTTCAGCTGACCTCATATGCCTAGGGGAAAAATGGAACAAGCTTTCAAACTGCTACTGATACTCAAGGATAGTCTATTCCCTTGAGTTAAAGCCATAAATTCCGTCTCTTTACAGTCTCTGATGCTACGAGGGTAATGGTTGGCCAAAAACAACTCCTTGAACTGTTCCCATGTGGGTTCCAGATGTGCGACCAACAATATAGACTTAGAGGCTTGCCACCAAGAGTTGGCTTCATTCTTGTTGGTGCAATGATATTTGTCTTACACTTTGAATCCATACTTGCGAACAACTTTGAATCTCTCTCATTCCTTGCACCTCAATGTCATAATAGAAAATTTCTTTGCATATTCTTGATTGTATAATGATAGGCATTACTATCATTGACATGTAAGCTTCAAGTTCTACACTATTATGAGATTTTTTTTTTCATTCCCATGGGTTGAACTTGCACAATGAATTTGGGGCTTTCCATCACTTCTCACTTGCCATGCTTTATACTCATTTGTTACTTTTCTATTTTGCAACATGCTAGTGGATGTCATGTTTTGGGGGTTTCCTCCTATTTCTTTCCCCATGGCTTAACCACCCCTCTCTTTATAATGATCCACATTATGTATTTAGGTGCATTTACATGTGCTTGCTCACCCACCTATTTACTTCCTTTGTTATGCAACATCCTTACTTATCATTATTTCTTCTCTTTTCTTACTAGAATGTCTTCTCGCAAGGGCAAGGAACCCGCATCCTCTTCCAATCGACGTAGGGCCACAACTTCAAAACGAAAAAGTGCAGGGACTAGTTCTCCGGCCCTTCGCACAAGGCAACAAGGACATGCCCCCATCGATCCTTTAGACTATGATGAGGGACTCTTCCGGAGTTTGAGGGCGAAAACTAATTGGCAGACCTTTCTAAATAAGTTTGTGATGATGGAGAAAACCGTGGTAACTCGTGATTTCAACAAGATTCAACTTCAAAAGAGGTTTACTGCACTGGGTTGGCAGTCCATCCTTAACATTGACCGCCCCTGCTATGAACACCTGGTTCAAAGATTTTACTGTAATTTAGAGGTCTCTTACCAGTGTGGGGAGTACTCAATCCCCAGCATGGTGAAGCGAGTGAATATTCGTTTGACTGTGGACACTCTTGCTAGTATTTTAGATATTTCATCAGTTGGGCATCAATTCTATAGCCCCCCAAGGAGTAAGCCCGTGGGCCCATCCTTAAGTTCGGGGATGCAGGACCACATTTATGAGACCATTTGTGGCAGCAAGGTGCTTCCGGATTCCAAGATGACATTTCACCCGGAGGCTCGTGTATTTGCTCACTTGGTTCAGTTTAATTTACTCCCTAGAGGAGGTCACAGGAACCAAGTAGGCTTCATGGCAGCCTACATAGCCTTTTGCATCTACAAGGCCTTGGAGAGAGGTGTTGAGCATTTATGCTCGCCCTACATTATACTTAAGACTATGAAGCATCATGCCACACATCCTGGGACGGAGGTTTTTCATATGGTAGGGACCTCACCAAGGTTTTTGAGTTCTTTGGGGTGGATTTGAGTGGTGAGGGAAAGACTCCAGCGGACAAATTTAACAGGGGAAACCTACGCAGGATGGGTCTCCAAGCTCTTATGGATGTACCTCAGAGAGCAGAAGCTCAAGGAGGTAGGGACAGAGGGAATGTCCACAGGGAGGATGTCCACATGGAGGATGAGGAAAATAGTGAGGAGGATGAGGATTATGTTTCTCAATTCGAGGAGGAGGACTTTCTGAATGAGGATATCCTCGAGGAGGAGCCTCTTGATTCGAGAGATGCTGATCCTAACTTTGCTGGGGCTGCAGACCCACAATATAGGGCCCTACCACCTGAGAGTGGCGCATTTAATTTTGACAGTATGATGACTAGTATGAGGGCCTTGAAAGATGGGCAAGATCAGCTTCTGAGAAGATTAGATGAGAGTGCTACCAGAGAGAAAAATATCTTAGAAAGGTAGGCCACATTAGAGAATTCCTTCTTAAGATTGAGCGAGGATTTGGACACAACGGTCAATGCTATTTCAACGGATTTTTTCCGACTTCGGAGGGACGTACAACTAGTGAATTCAAGGTTTGATTACTACGATCATCGGCTCAACTTTAGATCGAGGCCTAGGAGGGATGGAGTAGTAGAGCTAGACGATGACGAGGGTCTCTGAGGACTTAGCTTGCCTATCTTAATCAGATTTTTACTTGTCTCTATGTTGTTTGTGCATTTATGGTGGACTATATATATATTTTTTTTTGTACTTTTCTCTGTAATTGGACTTGCTAGTATGGTGTTATGATATTGTTGGTGACTTGTGGTTAGTTTTATCTGCTTGATAACTTATTGTAATTTGTTGTAACAACGTTAATTAGTCTTTATCGATTATGTTTATTTGTATATATATATATATATATATGTTGTCTATCAGGTGCTTGTGTTCGAACAATTTAAAAAATCTTGTTTTAGCGTTGTTATGCTGCCGAAATTTTGTCAAATCCGCACTCGATGGGTTATGAAATCAAATAACTAATCATTTATTTATTTCAAGCAAACTTTCTCATGCATGCCATGAAATGCAATAAATGAATGCAATCATTTTTTTCTTTGGCTTTTAATTCTTACAAGTGTTTTACATTTACCCACCCCACTTCCTATTATAGACTCTACGGGGTCTAAATGGTATGCTGTAAGTGGATAGAGCATCACGCTTTGATACTACCGTTGTCACACCCCGTTCACACAGAATCGGACCAGTGACCGGGTTAACTCTAGTTAACCCAACCTTGCCAAGATCATCTGATACAGTACCCACCATAGCATACCCACATCTAAGATAAGTATTCAAAAGTTCAGCGGAAGACTTAAATTACCTGTAAATATCCCCAATATACTTGATACCTAAGTTGTAGTATATAGATAAATACATGTGAGTCTGCAGGCATGATATTTACACAAAAAGAATAATAATTTACGTATCAAGTACACAAAAAGGGAGATCATCAAAAGAATCAAAAAGCAAAATCCTATACGGTGCAATTACTGCGGTCCCACAGCACAGCCCTCGCATGTACAATCAGTACCGTGCTTATACTCCTCAGAGACCCATCAATCCTCATCGAGAAACTCGACAGTGGGGCCCGACCCTTGTTCTTCAGGCTGATGACCTTCAAAATCATCTAAAAGAGGTGCGCACGTGGGATGAGCTCACTAGCTTAGTAAGTGAAAAGAAAGACCACACAACAATCACATCCATATGCACTATATGCTATGCAATTCATTTTAAATTCTATCCACCTAAACAACATTACTAAGTCCTTGGTTATGTGCTACTACAACCACAGTGCAGGTATACCCCGGGTACAAGCCGTGAACTCCATCCCGTGATACGCCCATAGGGTTGTCGGAGAAGGCCCACCATGAATACTCAGAAAAGTAAAGCATGCCGACTATCGGCTCTTAACATAAAAGTAAATGACAAAAAAGTAAAGGTGCTAACCCTAGAAATTTAAAAGCAGTACAATTGGCCCTCTTGAATATACCACTGAGGTTGCCGACTGTCCTAATAATCAGTCGGGCGTATGTCTAACCGCCACAGTGACCCGACAATTACGACCACTGCTTCCCCCCAAGTGATAACCCAACACTTCAACCCCTGTTGGGAAGGGTCGTAGCACAAGGAAATGATAATCCTAAACCGCATGCTCCTATATGATATAGTACGATTGCATAGTGCCACCGCGTCCCATTCCACGGGCCACCAATGCACTCGTTTCCAAGTCGACTACGACGTCTAGTCTAATAATGCATCATGCATAGTAATCTAACCATTCATCACATAAGTACATCAATCATTTAGCATTGAGAATGTAAAACACAACACACATATCATAATCATATGAGGATGACTAATCTACACATAATTTGCATGATGACATGGCTAGTCTAGATACAATTGAATGATGCAAAACAAGCCTTAAATTAAAGTCAAATGTCCTCTCCCCACTTACTTGTTGTGTACAAAAACTCACGCTCGGTACAGGTGAGATCCGGCACGAGAAACGTAAGTTTCTAGTGAAACCTATCATAAGTGAATGAAGTTAGCATTTCACCACTTTGGGGTCAAAACTAACGAGTTTTGATGTTTAAATCATGTTTAAAATCATAAAAGAAGGTTACCCATCCTTTTTGGGTCCATTCGGACACAAAAATCACGTTGGGGGGCCCACGGGTGGGCCAGACAGCCCGCCTGTCTTCGCCCAGTGGTCCTTGCCTGCCGATCTTCTCAGGTAGGCAAGGCTTGCCCACCGGTCCAACCTACGGGCACCCTCAGGCGGGCGGGTTGGCACACCGGTCCTCGCCCACCGGTGGGAACCGAGGGGCTGCCCTCTTAGGCGGGTGCCCTCAGGCGGGCGGGTTGGCCCGTCGGTCCTCTGCCCACCTGAGGGGGCGAAAATTTGCCTTCTTCCTTGAAACTTTTCCCAACCTTAGGGAAATCAAATGGGGTTGTTCCAATCACATTTTGCACACATCTAAGGTCTTATAAGATGATTCTAACCTAGATTTAAGTTAGATTTAAGGATTGAAAAACCATCTTACTTTCTTTGCTCAAGAACTCTTCCAAAACCCCAAAATCACTTCTTAGCTCAAGAAATCACCAATGCTTCTCAAATCTTGTAAACACTTCTTCAAATCCTTCAAAATCAACACAAAAACCATCTGTTAAACCTTAGATTCATCATCTCAAGTGGGATTTATAAGATCTCAAGGAACTCTACCCAAATCAAGGGTTTCATTTAGGTTTGGTGAAAGTTTAAGAAGCATAGCCTTTGCTCACCTCAAATCGTAGATCTCGTGTTGGGGATCACTCTTCCGGCGTCGAAATGAGAAGATCAAACCTCGGCATCGCTTAAATCCATTCCTTCCTCTTTTTCTTTCTTTCCCTTTCTTCTTCTTCGTTCTCTTTTCTTCCCTTCTTTTCTCTCTCCTCTTTACTCTTCTCACCAACCCTTTAATGCATTAAATGAGAAAAGGAGAAACACAATAAATGATATTTATACTTTAAAATATCTAGTAACCATATGGGTGGGTCACTCAGGTGGGCGGATGCGCCCGCCTATGACCGCCCACCTGTGAGTCGAAACTTAGCTAACAAGTGAGATTTCGATGGAATTCGACTCTCGGCATGTATCTCACTCTCGGCACAAGGTATATTATACGTATACACTTTACAATATGGCTACATACCAGCGTTACCCATACATGGCCTTATAATACGTGCATGTACACGGCTTGGGTACACCTGTCTCCTCTGGCCCTGACTTGGACTTATCTGGCCAACCTGTGTTCAAAGTCATCCTTGCCATCATGGTCCATAAGGAACCTGCCTTAACCCTCTCTGATTCGGGTCCTGCATGGTTAAACCGGGTCAAACGCGTAATTAAACCAGGTTTAAAAAGTAGGGTATCACAATTATTATTATTATTATATATTTTTTTTTAAGGATTCTGTTATGCAGGTCATAGGCACCAAGTGTCTTGCAGTTGGAGTAGCCAATGGGCCGCAGGGAGTAGGAAGCCTTAAGGCACATAGGGTTCAAGTTTGCTGCTCTAATTTGCATTGCGCCGCCCCCACCCCCACCCCCACCACCCCACCCCCCCACCAAAAAAAAAAAAAAAAAAAAACCACCCACCCACATCTTCATTATTCGGGACGATTTGCCGAGCAAGGACTCTTGGAAATCATAATGGAGCACTTGAATAACATTCTTTAAATTACAAGTATCCACTTGAGACAACATTTTTTTGTTTGGATAAAACTTACAACATTAGTGATAAGGGCAAATAGGAATGTTTAATATAAATTTGATACATTAGAGGGGCCAACCAGAAAAACCCATAAATTATCCCTTTCTTTCTCATTTACTTGGGATTCAAAGTTACCTATATATGGACCAAGATCAGACTCACGGAGGAATCAACGAGGGCCCAAGGTCACATTTACTGAAAAACTAGGAAATTGGTGTAAACAAGCACCGATGCATTTGAGAGAAGTTGATCAAGTGAACAACTCCTTTCAAACCGCCGAGCTAAGGCCCGTGTGTGCTTACTTTTTGTTTTTTGTATCAACCTATCTTTTTCTTTAGGGAAAATATCTTGTATCTCCCAGCCATCGGATGCCACGTTGAGCATTCCAGCGGCTGGAAAATACCCAAAATACCTGACTTCATTGACCATTTTCCATGCCAATCTAAGCCACCTGCACCGTCTTCCCTTCCTCATTCGCTGTATGGATTCATGGATGGCTAAACTTACTTCTGGGTAGTGAAATTCATAGCAAATTATGAACTATAAGTTTTAGAGCCATACCTGCGCAATCCAAATCCAAAGAGAGATGTTACAATATCCAAATGGCCTTAAATCACTTAAAAATATGAGATATATAGACTTTGAATTCTAATAGTGTGTATTGAACAGAAATATACTGTATCTGTGTGTTCTAAGCTTGAGAGCCACCATTTGAAAATTAGACCATTCCCAAAACCTATAAAAAGTAGATAAAATCACCGAGCAATGGAGAGAGTATTGTGAACTTTCGTAGATGTTAATCTGATGCCTCCTCCATGAAAAGCAACAAAACTGATCTTGGACCACCAAAGAGCCTTTCAAAATAGTAATTTTTGTAACTCGACTCTACTGCTTCTTCAAATAACCCTGATCAAGTTTTAAATGAATTTCAAATCAGATCGTACATCAATCCTAAACAGAGTTATCAATCACTTATAGATGACTGGGAAGCATAATACCTTATTAGTGGAATGTGTTTGATCTTGTAATTCTCTTTGCCTCCATCAGGTTTCAACCTCCGTTTAAGGTCTGGGTGCAAGGCAACGATCATCAATTCTTTTAGTGTGGTGACATATTGCAATCCTTCTGGAAGATTCATCATCCGTAGACAATTTTGGAAGAAGAGGAATGCTAAGTTTGGGAATGCCCCCTTTTCTATCTCAATCCACTCTACTAGATCATCTGAACAGATTCTGAGTGTCTCTAGCTTTGGAAATCCACCCACCTTGCAAAATCCCTTGTTTATTTGTTTGCTGTTGCAGGCTCCACCCAAATTTAGATGCTTCAAGTTAGGAAGAAACTGAAGTACATAAATTGCTTCCTCAGGTAGAAAAGAATAGGCTAAGGTTAACTTAGTGAGGCCCTCCATGGAACAAACCCAATCAGGAATATCAACTAGATGCCCGCATAAGCTGAGGTGTCTCATAAACGGGGGTGGCGAAAACGGATCCAATGTGGGCAACATTTCATCTTCATCATATCCTGAATCCATAGACAAGCAGAGGAGTCCTGTCATCTTCATAATACAAGCAGAGAGCTCACTGCCATGTTCTTCTGATACATCCCTCAATTTCAATTTCTTGAGTTGAGTCAAACTTCTTAACTCATGGATGATGCCAGGTCTTATAAATAAATTAGTTAAACTCTGGAGGTTTGTTAATATGCCTATACCTGAGGGAACTTTTATTCCATTCCTTGGCAACATAAGGTGCCTCAACTGTGCAAGATTCAGAACTCCACTTGGCAATACCCTCGGCCATCCAGGCAATCTAATATCCAAAGTCTGTAGATTTAGAAGATTGCCTATGCTCTCTGGAATCTCATCCAGTGCTGAACTTTTTAAGCCTAGATACCTTAAGTTTATCAGATGTCCTATTTCTTCTGGCAAGCTCTTAACTTTAAGATTATGAAACTCCAAAACCCTCAAAAAATTAAAGGTATGGAAGGCACCTCTTATGGAGGCCCAGTGATCATCAGGAATGCCTTCCTCCCATAATTGAATATGACTTTCTTCTACTCAATTTTCTTTTGAAAAGTTTAGGCCACCGAAGAATATTTGTAACTTTTACCAGAAAAATCTTAACAATGATTTATTTTTTTAATATTAAATATCTTTCTACTACAACTTATAACATGAACACACCTAATTAATTTTTATATTACTAATTTTTTACTAGTTTGACTTGGGAAGATGATTTATTTATTTTAATATTAAATATATTTCTAATTGTAATTTTAATTATCAATTTCTTTTAATCTTTGTGGAAAAGATTTCACTGGAGCTTCTGTTATTACTCATTAGGATAACAAAGAAGAAGCTTTCATTGGTTTATGTGAACATATGGAAATTATTTTGATACTGATTCAAGGTTATCATTCTATTTTTTCTGGTCTTTCAATTATTATTATTATTTCATTAAAAAGGTCTAGGCTGCCTCAGAAAATTGTGTATAAGAAAGTCATGTCATACACATCCATGAACTTTCTCCGTTCCTTTCTCAAATTTGTGGTCTGAAAATTTTAGGTGTTTTAGAATAAAAAATAAAACTGAGTTAAGATCAAGCCCTATTAATTTTTGTTTTTATTTTAACTTTGAACCCATGATTTGGAATAATGAGCACGATCTCTTACAAATAAGAATAAGAAATGTATTGATAACAAAAGAGTTGAAAGTTCTTACACTAGCTTACTTTGGCACTGGCAGGCCCATTATACCTACCATGTGATTGTGAAATGCAGTCTTCAGATAAGCTCAAACGCACATTATATGAATGTCTATCTCACTCCACAGAGGGTATAGAGAGTAGGGCCATTCTGATCCCATTACATCCCTGCTTAGTACACAGTTCGTGTTTTCTTTGAAGTTTATTCCCTCAGATTAATTTGGCTGTTATATCCACTTTCTCTAGGCAATGGATGAATTCGGCACAAATCATTTTTAGAGAATTTCTCAATTTATCATGCATGGAAAAGATTGATTGGGTCACATTGGCATAATGTTTTAGCTCAACTTTGGGTTGCCATGTCCCTTCACAAATTGGGATATACTCCTCTCTAATTCTTAATCGTTCAATTCTTGTCCAATTCTTTATGTGCACCAGACATCTACACATTTTTAAAATCCAATAGTTGTGAAAGTTTGAGGCATTTTGAGAAATTAAAATGAGTCATGAAGATTTCCTTGACAGGTAAGGGTTTCTTCTCCTAGTTAGAGTTTGATTTTAGCAAGTGCGAGGCTCCCATCCTGTGAAGGGTTTCAAGGATTTCCCTGTGATTTGTTCAATTTGAGCTTCGATTTGCTTGAATCTATTGTTTGAGTTTGCAAGGGAGGGAGAGAGGGAGAGAGGGAGAGAGGGAGAGAGGAGGGAGGGATAAAATTAAGATTATAAGAAAATAACAAACCTTAAACATAATATTAGTGAAATGTGAGGTAACTCACCCATCATATTATGAAATGTGAAGTATCCCAAATGATTAAATTCCAAACATTGGGTATCTTAGATGCAATTTCTTCAAACATTGGGTATCCCAAGTGTCATTTATCACAAGCATTCTAGTTGAGATAAGCATATTTCAGTAAAATATAAGTTTGTGAAGGAATATGTTCAGGAACAGAATGTGCATATACATATAAAGACAAGTCTGGTTATTGTAGATTCGTTGACCAAGGTATTAATGCCTAAGCTCTTTTGTAGGTCTTGTATAGGATATTGGTCTTACTAGATTTTGATGCTTTGGTCACATTTTGCTGTAGACACCATTTTATCATTTGACATTGTCATATTTATGGATGTTCCAAAGCATTTTACCTTTCTATTTTTGTGCATACAATTATTGTGAAATGAATGAGATATTATTGTTTGGACCAAGGAGAACCTAAGGACCCATTTGGTATCGTTCTTAAAAAACGTTTCTATCGTTTTTTCATTTTATTGGAACAGAAAAGTGCAAAAAACTGTTTGGTACGCTGGGGCTGTGTTTTAGTTTTTATGAAACAAAAATAAAAAAAATAAAAAATAAAAAACGGAAAATGAGTCAAAAGTCGGAACTCCAAAAGCAAGTACCGACTATGTAGTTTCGTTTCAAAATCCCTAATTTGGAACTATCGTTCCCGATAGCTGGAGCGAGAGGAGCATCTGCAGGTAGTTTCTTCTTCTTTCTTCTTCTCCTCTGTTCGTCTTCTTCTCTCTTCTTCTCCTCTGTTCCAAAAATTGTGAAAGTTCCGATAAAATCCCTCTAACCCATCTTTCTTTCTTTACCCATTGAAGCTTGCTGCGGAAAACTAGGGTACTGACCTCCGAAGGCCATCTTCCTCCTTCCCTTTCACTCGAGCATACTCCTCTCTTCAATAGCCATCTTCCTCCTTCGTCAGACATCTGCGTCGAGGTATGTAAACCCTTTTGTGGTTTTTTATTCCCCATTTAGCAGGTTTGGAAATTGGGATTTCAAATACAAATGCTATATCTAGGGTTTAGCATTTTGCTCTGCAAATCTGAGATTGGATCTGCAAGTCTGTAATTTCCTCTCTATGGTTTGATTTTTTATTCTGAGATTGGATCTGCAAGTCTTTTTTTTTTTTTAGATTCTGAGATTGGATTTTTGAATTGAGATGGAGTCTCCTTTAGATTCTGAGATTGGATTTTTGAATTGAGATTGGATTTTTTTTTTCTGAGATTGGGTCTACAAGTCTTCAATGTAATTTCCTCTCTATGGTCTGATTTTTGATTATCCTTGCAACCTACTCAATGTTACCTTAGGTTTATTCCATTAACCTGCTTCTCCTCCTTGATTTGAATTTTTTTTTTCTTAAAGTGAAAACTGGACTGAGTCTATTTGAATGACCTGACTTCTCCCCTCATAACTTTTGTTAGATCATCTACAGAGGAATATTCCTCTCTTGGCACCCAATGGAGTTAGTTCTTCATAAGTGATGTTAGTGTTCTCAGCTCTCAAGCCATATTTATTATCCTTAATTTTGTAATAGAGCCATGAAGTTGGTGATATGTTCTTGTCCTACGCTCCTACCCATCTGTTTGGTTGAGTAGGCCAGCACATACGCACAATGCAGCTACAGCTTTTATCTATGGACATGATCACAAATACAGTTTAATAGGCAAATTTTATGCTAGCAGTCAGAATTGTCCCAATGGTTTGAACTAGTGGCCAGTCCAAAGTGTTCTTATCGTTTGTTGAACATCCAGTTATGATCTTTTTCCTATTTAGTTCACAATGCTCATAGGCTTAGTTACCACTCCGGAGAAACAGTAAGTCGAACATTCAATGTTGTCTTGATTGCAATGCAACGCCTGGCTAAGGAGAAAATCATACCGCCAGACGTCAATATGATACCGACAGAGATTGCACAGAACCTGAAATACTACCCTTTTTTCAAGGTAAATTTGTTAATATGATACATGTTTGTAATTAAATATTTGAATATTTATATTCTTATATGTAGTGACCATTTAATTGTCACTATATATCATAGCACTGTATTGGCGCCATAGATGGTACTCACATCCATGCGATAGTTCCAAAAGAGGATCAAACTCGATACAGGAATCGGAAGGGGATCACAACTCAAAATGTGATGTGTGCATGTTCATTTGACATGCGATTCACATATGTGTATGCAGGATGGAAAGGTAGTGCAAATGATTGTCGAGTACTTGAACAGGCAAGGAGTGATCCTCGATTGAGTTTTCCACATCCACCTCCAGGTATTAACTTTTGGCTAGTATATTAGATTTTCATTTGAGTGTATACGTAATGTCTATATATTATTTTTTGTCTGTAGGAAAGTATTATGTTGTCGACTCTGGGTATGCTAGCCAATCTAAATTTTTGACACCATTTAGGGGTGAGAGGTACCATCTACCGGACTACAAAGGGCGTAGAAGATCCCCAAGAACAACAAAAGAGTTATTCAATTATAGACATTCATCACTTCGAAATGTCATTGAACGTACATTTGGGGTATTGAAGAACAAATTTCTAATTTTAAGGCTAATGCACCAGTTCCCAGTGAAAGCACAGGCATCAATCGTACTAGCATGTTGTGGGTTACACAACTATATTCGAGAAGAGCATATTGTTGATGCTGAATTCGTGGGGATGAGTGATGATTTAAAAGTTGCAGAAGATGACTTGAATCCACCACATGAAGATTTCGTTGATCATTCTATAGCATAATCTAGTAAACGAAATAAGGCAAAAGAGATGAATGCCACTAGGCTAAGAATTACAAATGCAATGGCTAGACAGCAAAGGATGCCAGAACTAGTTGAAAACTAAAACCGATAACTATCTTGACAAAACTGAAAACCTAAATTGATGTTTCAAGTGATGTAGTACTTGTTTTATGTTACATTTATGTATGTGGTACAAGTTGATATATTATTATGAATGTCATATATTTGGATGCTATATTAATTTTGTTGATATTTAAATTACTGTTTTATGTATGTGGTACAAGTTGATATATTATTGTGAATGTCATATATTTGGATGATATATTAATTTTGTTGATATTTAAATTACTGTTACAAATGACTTCTTCTATGCCCCCACTCATAATAGCAAATTATGAAATTTGCAGGAAGAGTTGTGGTAAATATATAACGAAGTCAGGTAAAAATATTGGAAGAGAATTTTTCAAGTGTTAAGATTCATGCAATTTTTTCATGTAGGTGGACCACCTACATTTATGTAGAGGTGGTAAAGGTCAATGCAAAGTACGAACTGCGACGAAAGGTCCAAACAAGGGACAATATTTTCTATGTTGTCCAAATTCAACTGGGGTAATTTATTTCTACGATTGATCTATACCTATAGATAATTCTAGATTCTTTTTAATTCGATGTTAAATTTCAACGACCCTAATCACATCTATTATTTCATATAGGTTGATAACCGTGGATGTGGTATGTTTGTATGGTTGAAAGATAAAACACATATCTCTACCATACAACATACATTATGTTTAGAAAGCTCAACATCAACATCATCCACACCACCGTCCACTTCGAACGAGTACATGAAAGGATATCTGGAAGGGACACTTAAAGGATTAGAAGACCAAACAAATAAGGTGAAAGATATCCTCCATGCATTCAAATCTTTAGACTTGGAAAAAAAGTGAAAATTTAAGAAATTATGTAATAATTAACTGGGACAAGGCATTGTTAATTCTGTATTTTATTCATCCTTTTAGAACCTTTTTTTTTTTTTTTTAGTTGGTATGTAATACTTTATTGTCCCAAAGGATTTGTATGTTTATAGAATTTTAATGTTATTTCTGTAATTATTGACTTAAAAGAAAAGAAAAGAGGAAAAAAAAAAAAAAACATTTCTGTAACAAGCATTACCAAACGATAGAACTGTCGTTTTTTTGTTTTGAAATTGTTATAAAAACAGATTCACCAAACAGCCTTAAATCGTTTAAAAATGGTGTTTTGACACAGAAACTAAAATTTTCGTTTTTGATATGAAACAGAGTTTCTGGAACAGAAACAATACCAAACGGAACCTAAGTAGTTTTCTATCTTTGTGTATTCAATTATTTCTGTTTTTGTGTTTACAATTATTATGATATCTTTGTGCATCTATCTTTGTGTATACAATTATTGCAATTTGGATGGAATTATTGATATTATGATTGTGAAAGTGAGTGTGTCAACAGATAAATGACACATAAACCATATTCCTATCAATGGTTTCATTCATTCGAGATATTATTGTGTGCAGTCGGATGTGGTGTTTTGTAGAAGTGGTTATATTGTGTTGTTTTCTAAAATTTTTGAAATCCAAGAATTTTCGTTTTAATAAAACAAAAATATTTTAATTTATTTTCAAGAATTAAAGCTTAGGTTGTTGTGAACTGGTCATATGGTCCAAGTAGGAGATTGTAGGCTTTTTATTCCTAATTTGTCCCAATTGGCCATTGATTTGGTTCCATTATGAAAACCCATATTTGATTTAATTGCAAAAATCTTGGATTCTATTAAGGGTTTCCACCATAATTGTATTGTTGCAAATAAGAAGGTTTATTCTCTGATTGATTGGCCTACCTTAATGGGAGATAGGCATTGTGTTATTAAAGGATACTAGATCCTACCTTGTATGATCACGTACTAATCTCACCCACTATTAGCAAAACGCATTTTAAACTCCATTTTAAATGCGTTTCCATTTTTACCGTTTAAAACACATTTTTTTCGTATGCTTTCCGTAGATACAAGAAAAAAAGGGCAAGCATTCTTGTTCCAAACATGTTTAAAATGCGTTTAAACATATTCCCGTTTTTTGGCCTTTTTTAAGACTTAATTTGTTAAACATAATGCTACTTAATTGACCATATCTCTCTCTCCTGAACTCTTATCGACCTGATTCTTTCGCCAAATTGAATCTAACTCAATGCTCTATATTTCTCATGATATCACCTTTAACTCAATATCAATGCATGAACCCCAAAATTGAGCTACAACCTGATGCATTGGCTGTAAAATTGTTTTTAAAGTAATGACTCCTAATTCAAACTGAACATACATCACCCCGAGAGTGTGTTGATTATGTTAAGAATAATGGACAACATCATACCCAAGCCGCATTGCCCAGTAAGACTTTGGACATGTGTGGCGTATGAATTTAGAATTTGTGTTGGATGTATTCAATTATAAGTCTTAGAATTTATAATAAGTCATGAGATATATATTGTAACACCCTGATTTTAGAACCCCAGTCTTAGGAATAGGAAGTTTATGGAAAATGGTACCTGGTGGTGGAAAGAATTTATAATTAGATGCATAGCAAAAACTAAAGAGGAAAGGATACTTGACTATAGTGTATGGATGGCTTCGAGGTTGCTTACCAGAGTGGGGAAGGGTCCCACATAAGGTGGGGAAACTGGGGCAAAAGATTGGACAATAGATGATCAAAAGAGCCTAATCGATTGGAGAGCTTCTGACCAACCGGCCTGCCTGTTTTGTGGCAGAATGCCAAGAATTGGTGTTTTTCCTCTGTGGGCCCCACCATTTGATAGGATTTTTCTACCCATTTTTTACCCTAATTAGAGGGATGTTTAGGGGCCCTAATGCAGATGGTTTCATACTAAACAATATTATTTATTACAAGTTATTTAGATTAAAAAGGGGTAGAAAAATAAATTTTTCTAACCGTATTTCTGTCTGGGTTTGTTTGGCTATATAAATAGGGGAAGGTCGGGTATTTTCCCTTCTCTTTGATGTCGTGAGTCAAAAGATAGAAACAGAGAGGAGAATAGAAGAAAAGAAGGAAAGGAAGAAGAGGGGAAGAAAGAGAAGAAGGAAAAGAGAGAGAAGGTTCAGCAACTCACTATTTCTGCTGCTCTTGCGGCTGTGGCTGCTGCTACTATCATGCATGCATGCACTCATGTGCTGTCCACAGTAAGAAGCTGCTACCAAGGTGCTGCTTCATCTGAGAAATGAAGTTCAGAACTGCAAGCTGATGATAAAGCTACCTACGCACCTCAAGAACACAAGGAAGGTGAGAAATCTGAACTCATATTTGTGAATCCAGTTAGGGTAGCATTCGGCCATAAAAGGTATAGGGAAAAGATAAAAGATAAAAGATTTAAAAAAAAAAAAAAAAAAAAGGATTATGGAATTTCAGAATAGCCTTCCACAGCAGAATCCCCAAATTCTTGAACCCAATTGGTACCCGATTGGGCTGAGGACTTGCCTCAGAAACCCTAAAACACAGGGCTGCACTTAATTAACTAGAATTGGGTGAAATTGGTGGCGGGAAATTGGCCACACATTGTTCTAATTTTACCCTGGAACAGGTAGTATAAGTAGAATTCATACCCAAGAAGAAATTGGGTTAAAGTGAAATTCAGTAACCTATTAAGTTTGGAAATTAACCTATTAAGGCCTAGAATTAAGTTTGGAAATTAACCTATTAAGACCTAGAATAATTTAATTAAGTGGATATTATGCAATCTAAGGACTGGAATTGTTCAAGATAATGGGCCAACAGGAAACTTGGCTGTAAGGCTGAGAACAGCCTATTCTGCTAGGCAACCGGCTAGAGGGCCCTGGCTAACCGGCCAGCCGGTTAGGGCCTGACAGCATAGGGCTGTTATGGAAATTCAATTGTAAATGGCTCGTGGCCTGTATGTATATGACCATACCTACCAAGTATTGGTTTGACCAGGGGAAAGCAGCCTTATGACCCAAGTAGAGAAAGAAAAGCCAAATAATATAATGGGTTGTGAAATGCCTGAATTGCCCCTGTTATGCTTGGAAACCTTATCCAAGTGCACTTATGCATTAAGGGCAATACACACATATTCAATAGAATAAATACAAGTTAACCATGTATGGATTTAATTCAGTATACTAGGAATGAGCCTAACAACTATATGGGTTCAATAAATGACCTATCCAAACCTTGGGAACCGGACTACGATGCTAGTCGGGTAATTGAGAAGGAAAGGCTAGTGTGCTCCTTATCAGACAAGTATGGATCTCAACATGGGAATTCAGCTAGAATAAGATAAATAGAATTATTCATTGATTATTAAGCATAAAAGTTGAACTTAATGTAAATTAATTAATTAGGAACCTGAAAATGTGCTCGGCGAGGATACGCAAGCTTTAGAATTTAGTGAAGAGCACCAAATTTGGGGAAATTCAGGTGAGGGGTTTGTTTGTTGATTGCTGTTATGGAGTGTTTTTATTTTCCAGTTTTTCTCATGTGTTGTATTAACTATTATGTTATGAATGTATTTTATATAAAAATTATAAAATTTCTCTTGATGCATGTTTTACCGATATGGATGTGATCGTGGTTTTGTGGATGCTTAGTATGCTAGTTGTGTGGAGATGGATGTAATATTGGCAATCTATGACACGGTGTGGCTGAGGTTCTATCCAGTACTGTGGCCTCAGAGGTCAGTCTTACAACTATGATCACTATTATATGTTTAGATGTTATGGGTGCATATAGATGCATATGGTTAGGCTCACATCCAGTGCTATAACCCTTTGCCAATAGGGGGTCAGGTATTGGCTAATCTCACTCGGTGGTATGTCATGTAGGACTACTACGCCCAGATACGACGTACTATATCTTAATGGGCCACAGCATGGTACGATGTATTGTACGCATGGCATGGGGGATTGAGGCTTTGACCGGGACCATGGTGTCAGGGGTTACTATTTAGGGGTTAGTCGGGGGACCGAGGCTCTGACCGGGACTGGCTAACTCCTGCCTACAATGAGCTTGTATTCTTAAAGCCCAACATACAGGGTAAGGAATGCCACCTATGTTGCTTACAACACTTATACCCATAGGATGAGACTTAATAACTAGAACGGATTAGACTAATAAATGAATCGTGTGGATGTTGAGTAACACTTTGATTTTAGAACCCCAGTCTTAGAAATGGAAATTCTATAAGAGAAGGGTATATGTGGAAAGAATTTATAATTGATAGTGGAGGTAAGAGAGAAGGAAGAGGGGATTTTAATGTAAGGGTTGAAGGCGTATGAGAGTGTCTACAATAGTGAAAAGGGTCCCACATGAGGTGGGTAAAACTTAGGCAAGTGATTGAATAGCAAAAGGCTAAACAAAGCCTAACCGGCTGGAGAAAATATAGCCAACCGGCCGGCCTGTTCTATGGCAGAATGCCCAGAATTTGGTGTTTTTCTTCTGTGGTCCCCATCATTTGATAGGATTTTTCTACCCACTTTGTGCCATGATTTGGAGTATGTTAGAAGGTTTTAATGCAGGTGGTTTCATATTAAACAACATTTTCTATCACAAGTTATTTAGTATTAAAAGGGGTAAACAATGCATTTTTAGAAAAGTGCTTTTGCCAAACAGACCTTATGGTCTGTTTTAGCTATATAAATAGGGGAAGGTCAGTGATAAAAAAAAGGAATCGAAGACGAAAAAGAAGGAAAGAAGAAAGGAAGGAGAGAGAGAGTGCAGCAGCACCTCACAGCCTTTGCTTGCGACTGCTACTGCTGTGCATGCGTGTGCATGCGGGTGCAGCTGGTGGTGTTACATGTTGCTGCTGCTTACCCCATGGTATTGTTGTGCTGCTGCTGAATTTGAGAGCTGGGACTGAAATTTTACAGCTCATGAATAGATCCTTTTACATCTGGACTTGTGGGGAAGGGTTAAAAATCTGACTAAATAATGGATGGTTGGGGGTAAGGAAAGTACAGAAGTGGAATTAAAGGAGGGAAATTACTTGTGAAGACCTGACGCAGGTTCTCACAACAAACAGCCCCAACTGTGGAGCCCAATTAAGAACCCGAATGGGTACTGAGTTGCCCTGGGAACTCAAAGATTTAGGACTTTTCATAATCGACTGAAATAGGATGAAATTGGTGTTGAAAATTACCCACACATGGGGCCAATTTTGTCTGGGATAGGAGATTTACAGGTGGTCCCTTTCAGGGAAGCAAATTCGATCAAAGTAAGGCTTAGAACAATTAATACAAGCATGGGACTTAGCCTGGGTAAGGAAATGGTTTGGTTTGGTATAATAAGGGTAGATGAGGCAAGATAAATGTGTTTTTAAGAATGGAATTTACTGGGATCAATCCTGTCATCAGGGGCAGGGCTATAAGGGAATAAAAATCCATTCTACCAGGCAACCGGCTAGAGAGCCTCTGGCTAACAGGCCAGTCGGTTGGGCCTGACAAAACAGGATTTTGAGGGTATTTTGTTGATACCTGGGTTATATCTATCTGGAAGTGTTCAGAACTAGTAAAAATGTTATGAAAGTAGTATGGCCATGATTTATGAACCTGTACAGGAGAAGAAAGGATAGAATAGGGGGTGAGAATGTATAAGAAGGAAATGACCTTTTTTACCCTTATTATAGTAATACAAGTAATTCTTGGGTTAAAAGCCAAACTGACATATTCAAGGAGGTTGAATAAGGATTAAGGATCTATAGACCAACCCAGTAACCCAAGGATATGTCCAATAATTGTAGGGGTTAGGCAAATGCCTTTTAACAGGATGAGAGAAGGAATTAGGTTACAAATATATTTGAATACAGAAATGTAAATAGAACCTAGGAAAGATAATTTATGACTGATTATGTTACTAAGTTGATTCACATGTAAATTATTCATTAGGGGTCTTGTCACACCCCGTTCACACAGAACCGGACTGGTGATCGGGTTAACTCCGGTTAACCCAAACCTGCCAAGATCATCTGATATAGTACCCCACCACAGCATACCCACATCTAAGATAAGTGTTCAAAAGTTCAGCAGAAGACTTAAATTATCTGTAAATATCTCCAAAATACTTGATACCCAAATTATAGTATATAGCTAAGTACATGTGGGTCCGCAGGCATGATATTTGCACAAAAGAATAATAATTTACGTATCAAGTACACAAAAGGGGAGGTCATTAAAAGAATTAAGAAGCAAAATCCTGTATGATGTCATTACTGCGGTCCCGCAGCACAACCCTCGCACATGCAATCAGCACCGTACTCATACTCCTCAGGGACCCACCAATCCTCATCAGGAAACTCAACTGTATGGCCCGACCCCTGATCTTCAGGCGGGTGACCTGCAAAATCATCTAAAAGATGTGTGCACGTGGGATGAGCTCACTAACTCAGTAAGTGAAAAGAAAGACCACACAACAATCACATCCATATGCACTATATGCTATGCAAATCATTTTAAATCTTATCCACCTAAACAATATTACTAAGTCTTTGGTTATGTGCTACTTACAACCACAGTGTGCGTATGCCCCGGGTATGAGCCGCTATCTTTATCCCGCAATACGCCCATAGGGTTGTTGGAGAAGGTCCACCGTGAGTACTCGAAAAAGTAAGGCATGCCGACTACCGGCTCTCAGCATAATAGTAAATGACAAAAAAGTAAAGGTACTAACCCCAACAATTTAAAAGCAGTACGATTGTCCCTCTTGAATATACCACTGGGGTTGCCGACTGTCCTAATGACCAACCAGGCGTATGTCTAACTGCCACAGTGACCCGACAACTGCGACCACTGCTTCCTCCCAAGTGATAACCCAACACCCCAACCCCTGTTGGGAAGGGTCATAGCATGGGGAATGATAATCCTAAATCGCATGCTCCTATATGACAAAGTACGATTGCATAGTACCACCGCGTCCCATACCACGGGCCACCAATGCACTCGTTTTCAAGCCGACTACGGCGTCTAGTCTAATAAAGCATCATGCACAGTAATCCAACCGTTCATCACATAAGTACATCAATCATTTAGCATTGATAATGTAAAGCACAACACATATATCATAAATCATTTGTTTAGAATGCACAAGCAATGCGTGCGAACATACGAGGATGACTAATCTACACATAATTTACATGATAACATGGCTAGTCTAGATACAATTTAAGGATGCAAAAACAAGCCTAAAAATAAATTCAAATGTCCTCTCCCCACTTACTTGTTGGGTACAAAAGCTCACGTTCGGTACGAGTGAGATCCGACGTAAGAAACGTAGATTCTAGTGGAACCTATCATAAGCGAATGGGGTTAGCATGTCACTATCTTGGGATCAAAACTAATGAGGTTTGATGTTTAAATCATATTTAAAATCATAAAAGAGGATTGCCCGTCCGTTTTGGGCCCATTCGGGCTCAAAAATCTGACTGGGGGGGCCAACAGGTGGGCCAGACAGCCCACCTGTCTTCGCCCATCGGTCTTCACAGGCGGGCCGGATAATCGGTGGGCACCCTCAGGAGGGCGGCTTCACCCGCCAGTGGGGACTGAGGCGCTGCCCCAACAGGCAGGCGCCCTCAGGAGGGCGGCTTCGCCCACCTGTGGGGGCGAAAATTTGCTTTCTTATTTGAAACGTTCCTCAACCTTGGGAAAACCAAATGGGACTATTCCAATCATATTTTCCACACATCCAAGGTCTTATAAGATGATTATAACCTAGATCCAAGTTAGATTTAAGGATTGAAAAACAATCTTACCTTCTTTGCTCAAGAACTCTTCCAAAATCCCAAAATCACCTCTTAACTCAAGAAATCACCAATGCTTCTCAAATCTTGTAAACACTCATTTAAACCTTCAAAATCAACACATAGACCATCTATTAAACCTTAGATTCATCATCTCAAGTGGTATTAACAAGATCTCAAGGAACTCTACCCAAATCAAGGGTTTCACTTGGGGTTTGGTGAAAGTTTAGGAAGTATAGCTTTCGCTCACCTCAAATCATAGGTCTCGTGTTGGAGATCACTTTTCCGGTGCCGGAATGAGAAGATCCAACCTCGGCGTTGCTTAAAATCATTTCTTCCTCCTCTTTCTTTCCCTTTCTTCTTCTTCGTTCTCTTTTTTTTTTCTTCCTTTCTTTTCTCTTTCTTCTTTACTCTTCTCACCAACTCTTTAATGCATTAAATGAGAAAAATGAGAAACACAATAAGTATTATTTATACTTAAAGAATATCTAGTAACCACATGGGTGGGTCACACAGGGGGCGGGTTCGCCCACCTGTGACCGTCCACCTGTTGGTCGAAACTTAGCCAAACAATAGAGATTTCGATGAAATTCGACTCTCGACATGTATCTCACTCTCGGCACAAGATATATAATACGTATACACTTTAGGATACGGCTACATACCATCATTATCCATACATGACCTTATGATATATGCATGTACACGGCTTGGGTACACCCGTCTCCTCTGGCACTAGCTTGGACTTGTCTGGCGAACTTGTGTTCAAAGTCACCCTTGCCATCATGGTCCATAGGGAACCTGCCTTAACCCTCTCTGGTTCAGACCCTGCATGGTTAAACCGGGTCAACCGTGTAAGTAAAATAGGTTTTAAAAGTAGGGTATCACAGGTCTGATATACATACTTGGTGAAGATAATATGCAGGACTAGAATTAGTGAAAAGCATCAGACATGGAATTCCAGGTGAGGGTTTGTTGTTGATTATTTGTGTGTTTCATACTCATACATTGAATTTGTTACAGTAAGTACAGCTAATTAATATAAAATATTATGGATTTGGCATGATGCATGTTTTATCAATATGGATGTGATGGTGGTTTTGTGGATGCTTAGTTTAATAGCTGGTGGTGTTGGTTGTAATATTGATGGTTTGTGGCACAGTGTGGCCGAGCTTCTGTCTGGTACCGTGGGCTCAGAGGTCAGTCTTATAGCTAAGACCACAGATGTATGTATATGGAGGTGGTTGTAATATTGATGATCTGTATCACGGTGTGGCCGAGGTTCTGTCTATTACCGTGAGCTCAAAGGTCAGTCTTACAGCTGTCGTCATAGTTGTATGTTTTGATGCACATATGTGATAGCCTACTTTCTAAACCCAATCTAATTACTCGGTTGGTTCGGTTTGGCCTTGTAGGACCTGAACCCAAGCGAGTCGAGTCGGGTACCCTATGAAACATGATGGCAAGGGTGACTCTAAACTTGAGTTGGCCAGATGAGTCAGAGTCGGTGCCTAATGAAGTTCATGTGCCCAAGCCGTGCACTTGCACTTATCATAGGGCCATATACGCATAATAAATGTATGTAGCCGTATTTTGTGTTGAGTACTCATTTAGGTCAATTACCGAGAGTGAAATAAGTGTCGGGGCTCCGTCGAAATCCCAAATTAATCGGCTAATTTTTTGCTAACTGGTGGGTGGTCATAGGTGGGTCGGACCCACCAGTGTGACATACCACTCTGGTCATTAGATATTTTGACCCTAGTATAAAGAACATTTATTACCTTTCTTCTCCCTTATTTATTGCTTTAGACGGTGGATGAGAATAGTAAAGAAGAGAGAGAAAAGAAAGAGAAGGAAGACTATGGAAGAAAAGGGGAAGATGATGATCATTGTGCATTGCCGAGGTTAGATATTTTGAATTTGACGCTGAAAAAATGATCCTCACCTTGGGATCTACGATTTGAAGTGAGTAAAAGCTTTATTTCTCAAACCCCCAAGAAACCTAAGTGAAATCCTACGATTTGGGTAGGAATCTTTTAGATCTTGTTAACCCCACTTGAGAATATGAATGTAAGGTTTAATGAAGGACCTACATGTTGTTTTTGAAGGTTTTAAAAGAAGAAATTGTAGGATTTGAGAAGCATTGGTTGATTTCTTGAGCTAGAGAAGTGATTTGAGGTTTTTGAAGTGTTCTTGAGTAAAAAGGTAAGATCCAAGCTTAAAACTTTGAATCGATCATAAATCCATGTTAGAATCACGATATGGGACCTTAGATTTGTGAAAAATACAGTCGAATCAACCTCTTGTGGTTTTTCTAAGGTGGGATGAAGAATGGAAGTGAACAACAAAATCTCGGTTCTGAGTGGTGGGTGCCCTAGAAGTGGTCGGACCCACCAATCAGGAGCCCACCTGTCTTGGTTGGGCTTCTGACCCTACCGATGGGTGAGGACCGGTGGGCTTCTGGCCCAACTAGTGTGTGAGGACCGATGGGCACCTGGCCCGTTGCTCCTAACAAAGCCCCTGGGTCGATTGGTAGGCACCTGGCCCACCAATTGACCTACCAGTATGACCCTTCAGGTTCCAATTGGGCCCAAATTTGTTGGAGAACCTTCTCTAGTGATTTTAAATATGTTGGGATCATCATACCTTATTGGTTATGAGCCTAAAGTGGAGATATACTAAGTTCGACCTCTTTTATGATAAGTTGTACTAAGAACTCGCGTCATTGCACGCCAGATCTTCCTCGTACCAAGGGTGATCATTGTACACAACTTACTAAGTGGGAAGAGGACATTCACTTATTTTTGGAGTGTTTTTGCATCATTCCATTATTGTTGTAGATTAGCCATATCATCATTTCATTATTGTGTATAGCCTAGTCATTCACTAATGCCATTTGCATGCATTGACGTGTGCATTATGAAATTCATTTATGATTTGATATACTGATATTTTTAATTGTTAAATGCTTATTTTTACTTGGAGTTATGAGATGGATGACTTTAAAGTATTGAATATGATGCATTGCTAAACTAGATGTCAGTTGGCTTGGAAATGAATGTATTGGTGGCTCGTGGAATGGGACACGGTGGTACTATGCAGTTGTACTATCTCATATAGGAGCATGCGGTTAGGAATGATATATCCCTGTGCTACGACCATTCCTAGTAGGGGTTCAGTGTTGGGTATATCACTGGGGAGAAGCCTAAGGTTGTGTACCAATGGTGGTGGTTAGAAATAAGCCCAGTCGATCACTAGGATGGTCGGTAACTTTGGTGATATAATAAGAGGGTCAATCGTACTACTTTTAATTTAATACAGGTGTAGACACCGAATTTTGTCACCCCCCGGCAATGATGACAATATGAAGGATTACATGTTGGATATTTTAGACTTGGAGAATTTTCAAACTTAGAGTAGGAAATGACCATTTTTTCCCATAAACTTTCAAGAGAAAATGTTTTCAAAAATTTGATGTTGTGGATTATCGATGTTTGTCCACCTCGGCCTATATCAGGCCGTGCTTCACCTCGGCCTCCATCAGGCCACGCTCCACCTCGGCCTCCATCAGGCCATGCTGCACCTCGGCCTACAACAGGTCGTGCTCCACCTCGGCCTATATCAGGCCGTGCTCCACCTCGGCCTCCATTTGGCAGTGCTCCACCTCGGCCTCTATCAAGCCGTGCTCCACCTCGACCTACATCAGGCCGTGCTCTACCTCGGCCTCCAATAGGCCGTGCTCCACCTCGGCCTCAATCAGGTCGTGCTCTACCTCGGCCTCCAATAGGCCGTGCTGCACCTCGGCCTCAATTAGGTCGTGCTCCACCTCGGCCTCCAATAGGTCGTGCTTCACCTCGGCCTCAATCAGGCCGTGCTCCACCTCGGCCTCAATAGGCCGTGCTCCACCTCGGCCTCCATTAGGCCGTGCTCCACCTCGGCCTCCATCGGGCCGTACTGCACCTCGGCCTCCATCGGGCCGTGCTCCACCTCGGCCTCCATCGGGCCGTGCTCCACCTCGGCCTACACCAGGCCGTGCTCCACCTCGGCCTCCAAAAGGCCGAGCTCCACTTTGTCCAAAAGCAAGGCCTTTTGGACAATCCTATCTAGTTTTAGTCCCACATCAAAAATTTGAGAAAATTGCCCCAAGTCCCATGGTTATAAAAACAGCCCTTCCCCTCTTCCAAGGAAAAGGAGAAAAATTGAGAATTTGGGAGAGAGGATGGCCCCATTAAGGTTTTTGGCTAACTTCTTCCCTCTAAAATCAAACGTTCTCCAAGTTTAAAAGTTTAATACATTAATCCTTCATTGAGCCGGGAGATCTTATCCGGTTCGGTTCGATTTGGGGGCTCAAAGCACAAGGGTTATCTCCCCTTGTTCCTTGATTAAAGCCGGCTTAAGGTATTTTTCCTCTCCTAATTGCAGTTTAGAGCTAGCTTATCTAATGTAATAAATTAATTCCTAATTGATTTATTTAGATTAATTATGCTTAATTAGTATCAATTTGGTTCAATACGGTTTATTAGATGTAAATCGATTTATTCCGGTCCAATTAAGGGGTATTTAGGTTTAATTATTTTTTAAGCATGTTTACCTTTGATTTGGTTTAATTTTTAAATTGCTTTTTGTTCTTTTAATCTGGGACCTTAGATCAGAATCTTATATGTAACCTAATTCTTCTTCTTCTTCCTCCTCTTTTTCTCTTCTTCTTCCCTGCTGCTACAACCGAACCGCAGCCGCACCTTTCTCTTCTCCTTCTTCTTCTTCTTCTTCTTCTCTTCTTCTCTTTTCCTTCCCTGCTGCTGCAACCGAACTGCAGCCGCACCTCTCTTCTTCTTCCCTGCTGCTGCAACCGAACTGTAGCCGCACCTTTCTCTTCTTCTTCTTCTTCTTCTTCTCTTCTTCTCTTCTTCTCTTTTCCTTCTCTGCTGCTGCAACCCCTAACCAGCAGCAACCGAGCCGCACTAACTCCTCCTCCTTCTTCTTCTTCTTCTTCTTCTCTTCTTCCCTTTTCCTTCCCTGCTGCTGTAACTGGCAGCAGCCGAACCCCCCTCTTTCTTCTTTTCTTCTTCTTCTTCTCTTCTTTCTTTTTCTCCTGCAGCAGCAACCGAACCCCCCTCTTTCTTCTTTTCTTTTTCTTCTTCTCCTTCTTATTTTATTTTCTTGTTTTTTTTTTATTTCTTTAATTTGCTATTAGATAGTCCATATTTGTAATGCCCCCAACCTATTATTTCATTTCTATGTGGAATCTTTCCCTCCTTTTTTTATATTTTATTTTTCTTTTATCCATTTTGGTTTGATTTCAGGCCTATAATGTATCTAGTCCTAGAACTTAGGTTTGGGATTCCCCTAATTTTGAAATTTCAAATCAAATGATTTCATTTTATTTCCCTCTAAATAATGTATGGGACGTAGTTTAGGGCGTCTTTTGTTTAGGACGGGCGTGGTTGGCCCCTCAAACCGGCTTGTAGCACTAGGTGCGTGTTGGGGATTTGGGTTTTCCTACTATCTATCTTTTGTACTCCAACATTCACTTGCATTAGTGTAGTACTAATTTAGATTAATTAAAGTAACTTAGTTAATGTAATTAGTCATTTCAACTGTTGTTTATTTAATTGTGGTTCGTTAATTTAGCTTTTTTAAATTAAGCTTATTTAATTAGCGTAACCATTTCATCATTTGCATCATAACCTAGCTAGCATAATTTAGACACTTGGTTTAGGGTTTTCACATGTCATGCTTAGATACCTAGATTAGGGTTTTCTGTGACCTAGATTTAGGACTAGTTAGTAGGGTACAAACAAACTTTGGTAAAAAAAAAAGAGACCAGCCTTCGGGTCGGGCAGACTGGGTGCCTAACACCTTCCCAGTCTGTCATTTAACACTTGTCCAGAATCTTGGTGCAAACCAGCCTTATCCATCAGAGTCATTAGTCTCTCTCCCTTGATTGGGGGAGACGTTTATGGGTCCTAGACCCTTTCTAGGTGGCGACTCCCTTTTACCCATAACGTGTATCCCCCCCTTGGCATTTGATGACCAGGGGATACTATCTCATCTCATTAGGGTTGAACCCCAGAGCGTGTGTACACGTGCTACGCGCCATATGGCGATCCCCGGGCGGGGGCGGAGGTCCATGGTACCTACAACAGGGCAATGCCCATTTTACTTTAATGTAGAGCAAGGTCCATTTTACTTTTTTGGTACCCACGACTGACCTCTCCAGCAACCCTATGGGCGTATCGTGGGATGGGATTCGCAGCTCGTACCCTGGGCATACGCGCACTGTGGTTGCAGTAGCACATGACCTATGACTTAGATGTGATGTTTAAGTGACTTAAGATAATAAAAATGGACTTGTATACATTTAGGTGCATTTTTGTTACAAATGATTGCTTGGTCTTTTTTTTCACTTACTGGACTAGTGAGCTCATCCCAGGTGTACACCACTTTTAGATGATCTTGTAAGTTATTTAGTCGAAGAGCTAGAGTTGGGACCCACTGTGGAGTTTCCAACTGAGGACTGGTGGGTATCTGAAGATCCTAGGTATGGGGCCAAGTGCCCGTACAAGAGTTGTGTTGTAGGACAGCAATACTGATACTAACCCGGGATTCTTTTTTATTATTTTGTGATGTTACCCCTTTTGAGCTCTGGATGTTTAAAGTATAATTTTTGTGTATATATCACACCTACGTGCCCACATGTAATTGTATTATGTAATACAATTTGGGTATTAAGAGTATTGGGGTATCTACAGGTATATACATGTAAGACTTTTGCTGAAATACAAAATTTTTTTTCGTTAGTTGTGGGTATGCTGTGCTGTGGTAAATATATCAAATGATCATGGTAGGTTTTGGGTTAACAAGGGTTAACTCGGTCATCGGTCCGGTTCTGTATGAATGAGGTGTGACAATATAGATGCATATCATTAGTCATTATGAGGGTAGCGGCCGAAGATCTCTCTTCCCTTGGAAGGGGAAAAAAAGGCTTTGCATTCGACCCTCTCTCCTCTCTTTCACTTTCTTAGGGAGGGGTGTGTCATGTGTGCTTACCCGCAAGTACCGCCGCTTGGTTATACGTGGGGGCCTATTTTGTAGGAATGTAAAGGTCGTCATTGAGACGGGGATTTGATGATGGTCCAATACATGGGATTAGGATCATGCAAAAGGTTTTTGAGTCACCACCTAAGATTTTGGGTGTAAGACCCAAGGGTGGGCCCGATTCTTGAGAAAAGGGCCCAAAAGTTGGTTTGGTCCATAGATTTATGGTACGTGTCAGGTTGTAGAGTTAGGAATGTGTTAGGCACCCAATCTACCCGGTTCAACCGGTTCCTACTAGATGCTTGAGAACGAACATTTTTCATAAATTATTCTTATTCCACATGCATGGCTAGGTTATCACACATATATACATTGATTGAATTTAACTAATTATGTACATTACAACAAGGTAAATATAAAGTCTACATTATGCTAATTTGGGTGAGAAATTATATCTAAGCTTGACCCCTGTTTCGGGTCAAGAGGGGTGAACCCCCAATTAGTGCCGGCACGAACTTTCTTGTGAATTTTCCCAGTTCAAGGGAAGATGCTCTTGACCTCCAACTTCCTTTTTTGAGAGATGTTGACTGTGGTAATATTCGGAGAGAGTTCTGGCTAGGAATGTCTATTTTTGGGCTTAGACTGAGATATCAATTCGGTAGAGCTTCCGCTAGGGATGGGCTACTTCTAGATTTGGCTGAGGTGCCACTTTGGTAGAACTTCCCTTGGGGATTGACTATAAGAGAGCTAAGTTGAGGTGGTACTCTGGCAGAGCTTCCGCTGGGGATAGGCTATGGGAGGACTAGGCTGAGGTGGCACTCCAATAGAGCTTCCGTTGGAAATTGGTTGAAACTTAAATGATTGAGGAACTTCAAAGGCCCGAAAAACACTTCAAAGATCCGAAGAACACTTTAGATATTATGAAGATCGCTTCAAAGGCTTAAAGAACCTCAAAGAAGGAGGGGAGACTAAGGCAAAGCCTCTCCCACACAAGATGCTCACTCAAAAAATCAGATAATTGAAGAACTTCGAAGGCCTGAAGAACACTTCGGATCTTATGAAGATCTCTCCGAAGACTTGAAGAACCTCAAAGGGGAAAGGGGTATTTATAGATTTCTTGAACCAATAGGGAGGAAAGAAGGATTTCCTTGGCCAATGGGGTTAAAAAGTGATTTCTTGGGCCAATGAAATGAAAATATGTCTTTTTTGGGCCAATGGGAGGTTACAGTGTAGGTACACTAGCGGGGCAGAGTAGAGTGCCCAAGTGGGTGAAGAGGGAATCCCTTCACCAAACTAGTCATTGGAATGAATATTTCGGCCATCAACGGAAGCAACGGGCTGGGCATGGGTGTGCAAGGAAGAGAGGGGCACGCGAGATAGGGATGAGCGCGAGGTAGGCTGGGGAGCACGTGAGTCAGGCTGGGGGAGTGTGTGCAGGGCAGCGGGGGCGCGCGTAGGGTAGCGGGGGTGCTCGAGGCACACAGGGCAGCAAGGGCTTGCGTAGGGCAGCGGGGGCACGCACAGGGCAGCTAGGGAACGTGTGGGGCAGCGGGGTGCACGAGGTAGGCAGGGGCGTGCGTAGGGCAAGCAGGGAATGCACGAGGTAGGTAGGACGTATGCGAAGTGTGATTTTCCAGGAATGATTACGGAAGATCCGACAGTTCGATTTTGACGTACCATATATCGTTGGAATCGTGATCCCGAGTACTATCCATCCGTATGGTCACTTTGGATCGGATTCCTTCATATATAAGAAGTCATAATTGGACCCTTCTTTTCTTTTGTATGGGATTTCTAGGATTCTTAGGTGAGTATGGAATGTTGCTGGGTTGGGTTTCCTCAGTCATCTGTCATCTCTGTTGATCGAAAGTGAGAGGTCGCGTCTAAGATCCATAAGTCATCATAACTGGGGGAGGGTGACAAAATTAGGTGTCTACACTCATATCCCAATGCTATAACCCCTTGCCAATAGGGGGTCAGGTATTAGCTAATCCCACTCGGTGGTATGTCGTGTAGGACTACTATGTCTGGATATGACTTACTATATCCTGAGAGGCACAACATGGTACGATATATTGTATGCATAGCTGTCGGACACATGGGGGATCGAGGCTCTGACCGGGACCATGATGTTAGGGATTACTATTTAGGGGTTAGAAGGGAGATCGAGGCTCTAACTGGGACTAGCTGGCTCCTACCTGCAACAAGCTTCTATTCCTAAGGCCCAACGTACAGGATGGGGAATGCCACCTACGTTGCTTATAGCGCTTAACCCATAGGAAGAGACTTAGTAACTAAAATGGAAATAGTTAATTAAATGAATCATATGGATGTTGCATCAGGAGCATGTGTGTGTAATGGTGTTATCATTTATATATGTGCATGTGCTTGTATACCCCCACCCCTCACTAAGCATTCCTATGTTCACCCCCCATTGATACCTATTTTAAAGGAGCTAGAACGGTGATGGTCAGGAGATCTGTTCGGTTGTGGAGAAATTTATGCAAACACTCGCGGAGGAGATTCATGATGTACACCATGTATTATAATTTATGTGAATATAAGATTTACAAGATATTCATTATAACTTGTGGATTCAATTGTACGGACCTGTAATATTACATATATCATTGTAGATGATCACCACGCATATCTTATGATTTATGTTATGAATTCTTTATGTATACTCTGATTTAGTAGTAAGTATAGTGGTGGGTTTAGTTGCTACCCACATTCGGGATCCTGGGTATTGGTAAGCTGATTGGATCGAAGTTCCAGTGCTGCATACCTATACGTTATAGAGGGCAGGGTGTGACTTGTTGTATCTTGAGCTTGTGGTAGGATAATGTGAAATGATGTATCATCTGTGAATTGTGTGTGCTTGTGTGCCCCCACCCCTCACTGAGCATACTCGTGCTCACCCCCCCCCATTGACCTCTATTCCTAGATGATGGAGCTGGAGCAGTAGTGAAGAATTGGTGACATGTTCAAATACGGAGACATATTTGTGGAACACTTGTGGAGGAGGCTCTTGTTGTACAGCATGTATTGTAATTTAATCGAATGTAAGATTTACGCTATATTTATTATTCCTGTGGAATTAGTCTTATAGGCCTGTACTACTATACATGTATCATTCATAGGAGGTCACCACATGTAACTTATGATTTTTATGAATTTTGTATGTAAGCTCTGATTTAAGTGTAGAGTAAAAATTAGGTTTGGTTACTACCCGCATCCGGGATCCTGGGTATTGTCAGGATGACTGGAATGGGTATTCTAGTGCCGCATACCTTGGCCTGAAATGAGGCAGGATGTGACATATATATGCATTGATGTTGGATATTGTAGATGTTTTGAACATTAGATGCAAATATTCATGTAATAATTCATTAATTTATATGAGTATACTACCATTTTTTTGGTCACTCGTACATTCTGTTTTCCATTTTTTACCTTTCTCTATTTTTTTTTATCGTTTATTTGACTATATCGTTTGAATTTTTTAATGTTTAAACTCATACCGTCGATCGGTTTTTGTCTTCTTGCTTTTCCCATTTTTGCTAACTATGATCTCACCCATTAGAGAAGTGCATAAAGAAAAATACTGAGAAGAAAAACCTATCTCCATTAAAGCTCGAAGAAACTTGATTTGTATAAATATGGCATCAATGGTTGTGTCAAGATTCGTTGGAATCGATACGTCATCGATGGTGCTATTTCATTCCCTTTCTTGTATTGAAGTGATTCATAATGTATTTGTCACACCTTGACTCAAGTTGGCCAAGGTATGCGGCACTGGACATCTACATCGAGTCAGCCTAACCCTCTAGGATCACGGATGCAGTATCTTAATTTCACAAATGCCATTAAGATCAAAACTAAAATCCGGGTACACAATTGAAATCATACATTTACTACTAGTGATGTGCTAAAGTAATAAATTACATTATACAAATTCTATGTCTGGTAAGGATCGATCCTAGTATGACCGCAGATAGAGGTAAGTGGAGGACAATGACTCGTGTAGCTGACCCCATATAGGTGATGTTCCAAGGATGCTGCTTTGACTACTGCTTTAACTTCTTCTTTCTACCTCTTTTTTTATTTTTTTACCTTATCGGATCCTTGTAGCCGACCCTATCAAGTTGGGATAAGGTTATGGTTGTTGTTGTATACAAATTCTATGTCTGAAAATAATCACAAATTACAATTTTACTTACTACACATCTCATAAATATATACATAAAAAAAGAATATCTGACAAAATAGAAGTGAAGTCCATCAGCATCCCGGTGTCACGTAGACACAACCTCACAACTGCTGTTGAAATCCAATCCTGCCTTAGCACCAGTTCCACCATCCAAAAAGAGCAATCAACGAGGGGTGAACTTCACAAGCCCAATGAGGGGTGTAATGCAGGCACACACAAACAAATGATGCAATGCATGTACAAACAAATTAGATGATGCTCATGATCCAATTTTAGCAAACAATACCTAGCAAATAATTACTAAGTCCAAGATAGGGTCTCAGTGCTACTGCAACGTAGGTGGTATCATTGGTCTTGAAAATCCATCGATCACCCAGTAATACAAGCTAGTTACGATTCAGGACCCTGCAGGTCCCAGAAAACCCATCGTTCACCTTGCAAATCCCTAATGAGTAATCCCGGTCTATAGCCACGGTCTCGAAAAACCCATCGGTCACCCGAGCTGTAGAATAGTCAGGTCCCAGAAAACACCTCGGTCACTTGTTCTGTGAGTAGCCACGGTTATAAAAAACCCCTAAGTTACCCATGTTGCATTACAAGCATACTATCCCTTGGGATTAGCCAGTACCTAACTCCTATTGGCAAGGGTTGTAGCACCAGTGTCTGTGAATCCTAACCAGATGCAATCTACATGAATGTGTATACCATCACCATATATCACACACCATACATACACACATCCTCTGACCTTTAGGCCTATGGTATCGGAATGCACCTCAGCCACACCATGCCCTAGACCGTCAAAGCCAGAGTCATAACTATACTACTGACCTCTGGGCCCACGGTACAGGATCGACCCCTCGGCCACACCATGCCCTAAACCGTCAATACCACAGTTACAATTGTAGACCTCATCCACAGAACCACAGTCCATATTCACAACTCACAAACACATACTACAATAACTTACCTCACTTACCTCCACATTCCAAAAACCATACCACTACCTTATAATTTCACATTTATATGTTAGCAGATAATAATAGCAAAAGATAAACAATCCATCATATCATAATCACATACACATGATTCATGCAAAAAATAGAAAATAATGCAAAAACACTCCGTAAAATAAGGTCAAACACCCACTCACCTCAAAACCCGAATCACAAGTGTGATAGGATCCCCCGTAATCAATCGTGTATCCTTGCCCGATAAGTTTTAGGTTCCTAAACCAAAGGTGTATCATTATTTTCAAGCATTCATAACATCTACCTACACCTAATATGACTCAATACTGGCTCACGGCTGAACCCAAAATGACTCTCAATAGCCTAGGTAAAAACCCAATTTAAACCTCAGAAAATGTCCCAAGCTTCCCCTACGCACAAGGTTAATTTTGGGTAAAGGGTAGGGAACATAACCTATATGGGGCAAGGTACAGTTCAGCAAACACAGGGGATGATTGGGCTTAAAAACACCCAACCGGCTGGTTGGTCGAACCTACCGGTTCCCTTTTCTTGTAAAATCTCTGCCAAGGTTGCTGCTCTATACAATAAACCCAAAATTGGGTCTCTCCCAAGCCTAGTTGGTCTGCCTCTGCATACAAAGCTTTCAATACTTATGTGGGTAGCATACTGACCCACCTCTGGGATCCAATCAGCTGAATTCAAACCATATATATTCAGTTCCACAGAATTTCAGAAATTACACATGTATTGGGGTTAAATCTGTAGAACTGGATTATTTCTCCCATTTCAAACACTTAATTAGGGTTGTAGCAATAAAATCCCATCATTAAAACTACTTGCTACCTTCAATTGAGTCCAACAACTGATTTCTGGGAAGAAAAATAAGATTAATTCATCCCAAAACTCAATTCTAAACAAACAAAAATTCTGTTTTTACTCTATTTCAGATCTCAACCCATACTCAGCTTTAATTCATCTTTAATTTACATAAGTTCCATCCAATTACTGAAAGCCCTCTGTCCCAGGGTTTTCAGGAATGGTTTCACACAAATTGGGTCTCAGAATCCTTTCCAAAATTGGGGTTTCATCGACGGGGTTCTGAATTCAGATCATAGGGACTCAATTGCAGTCCTTACATCACTGAAACCCTAAACCTTAGCTATCCACTGCTACTAACCTCACTGATTTCACCAAATAAGAGAGGCAACAACACTTACCTGGGTGTAGGCAGCCCCAAAATTACAGTTGTTGTTCCCCTTCCCTTTGCAACAGAAAATGAGGTGAAACAGTGGCCTTTAGCTTGTTTTATAATTCAGCTAATGGGTCCTTAAGGCTCGTTTGGCTGAACTCACCAAAAGTACTTTCTAAAACTGATTTTTAGAAATATAAAACTAAACTAATTAAAATTAATTTCTCATTAATGGACCCCACCAAATACTGACCTATTAGGTTGGATTTGGTCAGCATTAAGACCTCTTCATGTTGGGTAAATACGAGGCTTAGGGGTATAGGGATGTTGGCCCCATACAAAAAAATAAAATTTTCTTATATTCTGTCAGCCGAACCGGCTGGTCGGTTGGCAATAGGGTAACTGCCGGTTTGACCATTTCTGCACCATCTGTTGTCTTCACTATCAAGCTTATGAGTCCACTTAATGTATGACTGATCTCACCCATTTTCTAACCATTTGTACACCTTCTTGGATCTGTGGGCCAGCCTAATTCTCTCATTTACTACAGTATGGATCCATAGCAGAGCAGTCCACTTTCTTATGCCAACTAGGCTATAACATTGGGCTCAGCTGCTTCCAGTTTAGGGTGTAGGGAGTGAGAGAGAGTGTTCTCTTATTGTACGAGAGTCCCCACTCCTTTTTCCCCAAATAAATAGATTTTTCCTTATCTTAGGGAGGGGTGAGCAGCTACCATAACTGCTCCAACTCTCTAATGACTAGGTTTACATAACCACTTAAAAGTGGGTGAGGGTCAAATCCTACAATTTTGCACATGAGGAGTTAAATTCAAAATTTAAACTCTCACGTTCAAATCTAGTCAACATGGTGGGCCCACCTATTTTGATGGATACGTTATCTCCAACAATCTCCTACTTTTACATCAAAAACAATGGAATCAGGATCTATATCCTTATGACATTAGATCAAATTAAATATCTAAATATTCCAAAATAACGTACAAACTCTCAAAAATACATACCAACTTGAATGTACTGTCATAGAAGGTGAACTTAACACATAAAGGGGTAGGACCCAATTGGGATGTAACCTATCATGCAATGTCTTAAATAGTACATTCGAAATGTAATATTCACCAATACATACATAACAAGTAAATGTAATCAAAACTCCCAATTTAAGTAGACAAATTACATATCAGTCTTCCACTAAACAATATCATGAGGCATAATACATTGCATGTATAAAAGTAAAATTACTGTCAAGTCCCCAATACACTCAAAATTCATATTACAGATATTCTATAATTTTGATTGGACTACAAAAAATATTTTGCTAAATATTTTTGAATTTTCTAAATATTTATCAAAATTCCACTGGATTCGAATTTTGTGCAATCAATTGTAGACTTTCTCTTTTCTTGATATTCTCCCTAAGAAGGCAATGGATTCCATGTTATGCATCTTTTTCAAATGGGATTAAACATTGTGAATCCAGTGCACCGACATATAGTCAAAGAAACATCAATTGTTGGTGCAGCAAGACCTCATAATGCACAACCACATCGATAAGGATCCCTCAGATCAAAGGACCGATCGTACACTACTGACGAGAATTTTATTTCCATTAACCGACAGTAATCACATGGAAAAAGTTTTTCTCGTATGATCTAGTTTAATGTACACACAATATGTACACTCACACTTATGCTCTACAATCATCATTCCTAGGTACATACAATGTGATGACATATAAATAGAATGTCCAATCCTATTCCTAATCACGAACAATTTTGAGTTTGAAAAACTGATGGACAATCGGGGCTCAATATTATATTATGCTAAATAATAAATTAAACAATTTAATTCAATTAATAGAGTTTGATGAATACATATCAAACTCTCATGTACATCATATCCAATTCCCCATAAACTTCACACCCATGTTCCCAACATGTTTTTCAAAAACGAAAGGTGATAAACCCTTTGTCAGAATATTCTGAGTAGTTCAACCCTAGTTATGGTTATATCACTACGTTGAATAATCTCTCGAATCAAATGATACTTTCGCTTCACATCTTATTTTTCTGGTTAGCCCTTGGTTCCCTTGCTTGTGCTATGGCTCCTTAATTGTCACAGTACAGTAGAATGAGGTGCTTGACGAGCACAAGAACCACCCCTAGTTTGGTCAAGAATTTATTGAGCCAAAACTCTTCTTTGGCTACTTCACTAGCTGCTAGGTACTCAGCTTTAGTTGTGGAGTCGGTTGTTGACTTATGTCTGGTAACTTTTTCAAATTATAGCCCCACCATCCATTATATAAACCATACCAGAGGTGGACTTTTTGTCATCTTTGTCAGTCTTGAAATATGAGTCTATATAACTTATGACTGACAACTGATCACAACCATAGACTATGAAGTAATCTTTGGTCCTCCTCAAGTACTTGGGGATACATTTGACAACAGTCCAATGTCCCTGACCTGGATTGGACTGATACCGGCTCACAATCCGTGTTGCATGACAAATATCTTGTCTAATACATAACATGGCATATATGAGACTTCCTATTGCCGAAGCATAAGGAATTCTCCTCATAGCCTCAATGTCCTTGGGAGTTTTAGGGCACTGAGACTTGGATAAAGCAACTCCATGTCTGAAATGAACATCTCCCTTCTTGGAATCTATCCTGCCAAACTTTCTCAGTTTGTCAATATAAGTGGATTCTGATAATCCCAACTTCTTGTTCTTGCGATCTCTCATAAGTTTAATTACAAGGATGTAACTGGCTTAACCAAGGTCATTCATTGAGAATGTTTTTGACAACCACACCTTTACAAACTAAAGTAATCATACATCCTTCCCAATAAGTAAAATATCGTCTACATACAAAACCAAGAAACAAATGCCACTCCCACTGACCTTTTTATAAACGCATGGTTCATCAATGCTTTGTTCAATCTCAAATTCTTTGATTGCTTGATCAAAACATATGTTCCAACTCCTGGAAGCCTGTTTGAGGCCATAGATAGATCTCAAAAGTCTGCACACTTTGCTTTCTTCCCTTGGGGAAGCAAACCCTTCTGGTTGATGCATGTATATGACCTCATATAAATGTGTAGAAATGCAACCCTAAAATGATGTAGAAGATAATGGAAAAATAAGAAAAAGCAATGCACACAAATTTACGAGGTTCGGCAAGATTGCCTACATCCCCGGTGAGATAAAATCCTGCTTTCCTGCTTCACTAGCGAGACCCCGTCCTGCCTGTCGAGGCGCTGCACCAGTACTCCCTGAATTAAACTGTGATGGAATACAAGACATCGTACACCAAAAAAATATCCATTAAGGAAGGCAGTCTATACATCCATCTACCATATTTCATAATCTAAGTGTGTTGCAATTGACAATAAAATCCTAGTAGACTTTATCATCGCTATTGGCGAAAAAGTCTCATTATAGTCCACCCTTTCTTGTTGGGTGTAACCTTTTGTCATCAGTCTCACTTTGAAACATTCCACTTTTCCATCCACACCTCTCTTTCTCTTGAAGATCTACTTATACCATATGGGCTTGATGCCTTGAGGTGGATCCTCTAGAGTTTAGACGTGGTTGAAGTGCATGGATGCAATCTCAGAGCTCATCGCTTCCATCCATTGAATATAATCAGTATCCCTGAAAGCCTCTTTGTGAGAAAATAGGTCTGACTTGAAAGTGTCAAAAACCATGTGAAACTCTTCCACCTTTTGATCATCTTCATTGAGAAGTGTCAAATGAGTTGGAGGCCTGATGGATCTCCCACTTTGTTGAGGCTCTTGGGGTAGATTCACTTCAGATGGCATGTCAATGGGTATGTCAGTAGGAGGTACAAAAGGTGTAGAAGGTTCTTGGTCATTAGATATTTCTTTTATAACCACCGGATCCGATCTACAAGTGACCAAATCCTCTTCAAGGAATGTTGCATGTTTACTAACTAAAACTTTCTGATCAATAAGGTCGTAGAAGTAATAACCAATAGTTATTTTAGGGTATCCTAGGAAGTAGCATTTATTTGTTCGGGATTCCAACTAATTTGTTTGTTGCTTCCTTACATGTGCAATGTGACCCCAAACCCTAATATGTTGTAGGCTAGGCTTTCGCCCATACCATAACTCAAAGGGTATTTTAGGGACATATTTTATTGGAACCCTATTCAAAATATAGATGGTAGTCTCCAAGGCAAAACCCCAAAAGGGCACAGCTAATTCTGAATAATTGAGCATAGACCGAACCATATCTAATAGGGCTCGGTTTCGTCTCCCTACTACATCGTTCTGTTGAGGTGTCCCTGGGTCTGTCGCTGTCAACTGAGAAAGAATCTCAGCTTCCTTTAAATAGTTCTTGAACTCATCTGATAAGTACTCTCCTTCTCGATTTGATTGAAGGGTAAACAAATCTCAGCTTCCTTTAAATAGTTCTTGAACTCATCTGATAAGTACTCTCCTTCTCGATTTGATTGAAGGGTCTTAATGCACTTACCCAATTGTTTTTCTACCTTAGCTCGGAACTCTTTGAACTGTTTAAAGATTTTTGATTTTCGGTGCATTAGGTAAATGTATCCATATCGAAAGTAGTCATCAGTGAAGGTTACAAAATAATTATAACCATACCTCGCTTGAATATTTATGGGGCCGCACATATTAGAGTGTATTAATTCCAATAAATCCTTAGCCCTCTTACCCTTGGATGAAAAGGGTTTCTTGGTTATTTTTCCTTGTAGACAGGATTTTTAGGTTTGGTAAGGTTCTACCTTTAGACTTTCTAAAGGACCATCCTTGACCAACCTGTTAATTTTATATACTCCAATATGACCTAACCTAAGGTGCCCAAAATAGGTGGAATTATCTTGAGCTGATTTACTTTTTAAAGTTACATTTGAAAATTCATTTGTATTTGAAACAGGTTTCAAGAAATACAAGTCATTCTTTAAAAAACCAGTTGTAACAAATAAACCATTCAAATGAATAGAGAGTTTAATTCCAAATTTAAATGAATATCCATCAACAGCTAGTTTAGGAACATAAACAATATTCCTTCTAAAGGAAATAACATAAAAACAATCTTTTAAAATTAAAATTGTTCTTTCAAAATACAAACTAAATTCTCCTACAGCCTCTGCTATGGCCACAACTCCAGTTTCCATTTTGAGACGAACCTCATCCTTGTTAGTCTTCTTCTCATCTTGAACCCCTACAACATATCAAAAATATGTGTGGTTGAAGCAGAGTCAACCAACCATGTATTAGATGGTTCTTCTGACAAATTAGACTCATAAATGACATAGGTTTCATATATACCTTCTTATGGCTTATTCTTCAGAGTCACCAGGTATCCACGACAATTTCTCATCCAATGTCCATCCTTTTTACAATAAAAAGAAGGTCCTTTCTCAGATTTCTTACCCCTCTCCACTCCCTTATTAGCCACCTTAAGGGTCTTACATTTATTGGTCTTTTTCTTCTTCTTACCTTTCGGTTTAAAGGAAGAAGGCTTCTTTTCAGTAGAGAAGACCTCAACCTTTTGTTCTTAGATGCTGCCTCCACTTTTTATAACATGTTGTCTAGCTCTAGAAGCTCTAAGGAGATTTTATTCATATTTTAATTACAAATAAAATATCCGTAGATTTCCTGAGGCAATGACTAGACTATGATATTAGTTCTATAGTTCAGCTAAAAGGATGTCCCCAGGGCTTCTAGTTCTTGAAATAAATTTTGTAATTTTATCACATGGTCAATAACTGGAATCCCTAGAGTCATCTTAGTGTTGTGGAGGAGATTAATTAGCTGATGATGTGCATGTCTGTTTTTCCTACCATACAGCTCCTTCAACTCTTCTAACATATCTTTCGCTAAACTTAAATCTTTTACAGAATCTCCAATGGTCTTGTCTATTGAATTCAAAATAAAGAGCTTGGCCTTAGAATTATTTTGTTGAAACAACTCATAGGTTGCTTTCTCCTCGCCACTCATAGCGACAAGGAATGATGGTTCTTGGTCCTCTATGACAGACATTAGACCTTCTGCAGTTAGGAGTAATTTAATGATCCTCCTCCAGGTCAACATAGTTAGGTCTAGTCAGGTTATAGTCTTTATTGAGAGTAGCGTAGTTCATTTGGCTTGACATATTGAATATTTGCATGATGTACAAGAAAAAATTAATATAATAATTATCGTTGAAAAGAAGGGGTAGGTCTAAATACAATGATTACCCACACTTTAAGCTTTCCTTTAGCTATGAGGTGTGATTGAAATGTCTCAACCCTTATCCACATCCTATATATGTTGGTTGAGTGGACTATTTTGTCCGTCTCGCAGACTTCTAATACTTGTAGCCACTTAAGCCTCATGTCCATTCCTATCAGCTAATATACACTCAAGTCATATATATACCCTTTATCTCGAAGTGAATCACAGCATTATGGGCTAGCGTCTACTATCGAAGTACACCTCCCACTGACCATGTTCTCTACTTATCACATATGAGATAAATGAAGACGGCCTCAGAGAACTACTCAAGCATTATCCTATCGGCATTTGCAAAAGTAGATCAATGTGACCTCAACATCTACCAACTAAGGGTGGTCATGAAAATCCCACCAGTTAGGGTTTTTCATATCACACTTGCTTTTAAGTTTAGGAAAATGGAAACTCTCATCTATTTAAATAACGCTACAGATAATATATCGGAATACATCACATACTGAGAAAAATTAAAACATTCATCCATATGATATGAAAAATAAAGCCCTAGTGGTTATGGATGGCGACTGGAGTCAAATTGACTTTACATAATATGTAAGTCATTTTGACTCCAAGATGGGTAGAAGCAATATAGCCTCATTAGCTATTCCCATTCAACTTAAGCAATTATGTGATTAAATTAATTTTTATTACAACCTATGTAACCACTACAGCGGAAAAAAAATGATCATCTCTTTCTGCAACCGATCGACATCTCTCATTGCCTCCTTCAATGCACCACCATCTCCAGTGCTTTCTCCATCAACTAAAATGAAAATCCTAATTATAGTACATTCTATTTAAAACAAAATCTAGTAACCAACCCACTAATTGGGTTGCCCAAGGGGATACAACCATTAAAGGAGATAGGGGAGAGAGAATTACATCATACATATCACACAATGCCATCCTATCAAATACCATCCACATAGTTCATTTATAAATCTCATAACCACTAACAATGTCATAACCATCATACATATTATGTATTTGATCCTTTCAATTTTATTCCAATAATGTGCAAAAGTAACAATTATAAAAACCACATAAAGAGTTACTAATATGTAGTAAAAACTCATGACATCATATGACATGTATTCATTTCATGTACAATATAAGTACATGCCCCAAGTTAAGACACCAAAAGACATCAAACATTTTAAAATGATAAGTGTAACACCCTAATTTCATTTCCCTACCTTCCTTGTGAATAGGCAGGATACTAGGCAGAGAAGGTCAATACTAGCATGGGCTAATAGGTAAAATATAGCTACAATAGGGGTTCAGTGTGATAGAGAGTTATTTAGTCCAAAGGAGGCTAGTTTTAACCCAACCGGTGGGAGAGCCCTGAGAATGACAGGCAGGCCTGTTAACTTGGCAGAATCATGATTTCTGATTCTGTGGGCCCCACTCACTCACTTTAATTATTTTGAAGATAGAATAAGTTAATATTAAATATAAACAGAAGTTAGGAATAGTTACATCATTAAGTGTAATTATATATATATATGAGATATAATTCTCCACCAAACCAAGTCGGTCGAGGAATGTTACAAAGAGGAGGGGGAGAGAGAACATAGTATATGTATATATGTATATATATCTAACTATATACTCTTGTATATTATATATATATATATATATAATGTAATATATGTGATTTACACCAAAGGAGACGGTGGAGGGGATATAAAAAGAGGAAAGGTCGGTTCAGCCTTTCTCTTTGCTGTTGGGAACAGAACGAAACCAGAAAAGAAAAGAAAGAAGAATGAAGAAGAAGGAAGGAGAAGGAAGAAGAAGAGAGAGAGAAAGAGATTACCGAACAGCAGCTCAACCTCTATTGTACCTTGCACAACAAGCACAAGAAGAGAGAAAGAAGAAAAAGAAGAAGAGAAGATAAGGAAAGAAGAGGAGGAAATCAAGAGGAAATTGATATATACCCATTCGTATACAAGTGCTTACATTCCATATATATAGAATACAGATACTGATACACATAATGCAAATGCTGAAATTAATGGAAATGGCCGTGAAATTAGATTTCTCCTTATATCCGGAACATGGAGTGCATTTTCCAAAACAAGTGTCTTTCCAGAAGTAAGTTTTATTGTCACTTGACCTTTTCCAATCACACTTGAAGATTGAGAATTTTTCATAAAGACCTTGTCATCAGTTTTTATAATAGAGTACTTAGAAAAGGAACTTCGATCTCCACTGATGTGCCTTGTAGCACCAGTATCAAGTACCCAATCCCTTGATTTTTCAACCATATTAACCTCTATTACCATTGCTGTAAAAATCTCACTTTCAATGAGATTGATCTTAACCTTTGCAGACCCTTTTCTTTTGCTCCTGCAATCCTTCTTGAAATGACCTAGTTTTTTACAAAGGAAGCAAGTACCTTTATTTTTCTTGAAAGATTTATCCTTCTTAACATGAAGGCCCTTTTTAGAGTTTCCTTGTTTCTCTGCCACACCAACTTTGCCTACCAATACTGATGTACGAACATCTACTGCCAACTTTGCTCCACCATTACTACCTACTTACTTTTCAACACCCACCAATGTTGTGCCTACAATTGAATCACTTCAACCTGTAATGGAGAAGATGAGTATCGTTTCTGAATTTGAAAAAATTGACCAATTCAGTGGTCAAAATTTCAAAAGGTGGAAGCAAATGCTTCTGTTTGCTTTGTCTCAGATTGGGGTTGCTTTTGCATTGACTGAACCCAAGCCGCTACAAAGTGAGGATTCTAAACTTGAAGCAAAAAGACTTGCTTGGGTGGAGGCCGATTTTCAATGCAAGAATCGAATTGGATGCACTTTCACTTGAGTTATATAATGTTTATAATTCTTTTCAAAGTGCATACATGATATGGGATGGTCTGTCCAAGAAGTACACTCTTGAGGATGTAGAGAGTAGTAAGTATGTGGTGACCAACTTCCTGAATTTTGTTATGTCTGATGGAGAGGACATCTCCTCCCAGATTGACAAATTTTAGGTACTTGTTGGGAAGCTAGCAAAGGAGAATATAATTCTTCCGGATGCATTTGTCACTAGTTCATTGATTGAGAAACTCCCTTCTTCTTGGAACCCATTTAAGTTAACCATGAAGCACAAGAGAAACGAGTGGACCTTGGAACAAGTTGTAGTTAGGATCAAAATTGAAGAAAGGAACCGTGCTAAAGACAAGGCTATTGAGACTTCCAAACTCAAAGTAAATTTGGTTCAAACAGAGAAGCAAGGAAACTCTAAGAAGGGCTTTCATGTTAAGAAGGATAAATCTTTCAAGAAAAAGAAAGGTACTTGTTTCCTATGTAAAAAACCAGGTCATTTCAAGAAGGATTGCAAGAACAAAAAGAAAGGGTCTAAAAACGCTAAGATTAATCTCATTAAAAGTGAGATTTTTACTGCAATAATAACAGAGGTTAATATGGTTGAAAAACCAACAGATTGGGTACTTGATACTAGTGCTACAAGGCACATCAGTGGAGATCGAAGTTCATTTTCTAAGTACTCTGTTATAAAAACTGATGACAAGGTTTTTATGAAAAATTCTCAACCTTCAAGTGTGAAAAAGGTCAAGTGACAATAAAACTTACTTCTGGAAAGATACTTGTTTTGAAAAATATACTCCATGTTCCGGATATAAGGAGAAATCTGATTTTAGGGCCACTTCTAAACAAGGTCGAGTTGAAGTTGTCTTTTAAGTCGGATAAAGTTGTATTGTTGAAAAATGATATATTTGTGGGAAAATGCTATTTGACTGATGGTTTATTTTTATTAAGTGTATCTGAAATTATTAATGAAATGTCAAGTTCTTCTGTTTACTTTGACTCTTATGATTTATGGCATGGTAGATTAGAACATTGTAGTACTCCTTACATTTCTAAAATGTGCAACTTAGGATTGCTTAAAAATAAAATTAAGCCTTCTCCAGACAAGTGTCCCACTTGTATAGAGGCTAAGTTTACCATCTCATAAATATGTTGTTAGGCAAAGTGGTTTACTAGATTTAATACATAGTGATTTAAGTGATTTTAAGTCATATGAATCAAGGGGTAGTAAAAAATATATTGTGACTTTTATTGATGATTATTCAAGATTCACCATATTGTATTTACTTAATTCAAAAAATAAAGCAAGAAATTCTTTCATATCATACAAAACTGAAGTTGAAAATCAACTTGGAAAGAAAATTAAAAGACTTAGGACTGATAGAGGTTCAGAATATTTTAGTATAAATGAATTTTATGAAAATCATGGTATAATTCATGAAATTACAGCTCTTTATCAATCTGAATCAAATGGTATAGCTGAAAGGAAAAATCGAATATTAAAAGAGATGAATTCTATCTTAATTAGTTCGGGTTTACCGCTTGATATGTGGGGTAAAGCAATTCTATCTGCTTGCTATATTTTAAATAGAGTACTCCATAAGAAGACCGGTATGCTACCATTTGAATTATGGTATGATAGAAAACCTAGTGTAAATCATTTAAAAGTTTGAGGCTGTTTGTCAAAAGTGGCAATTACTGGACCAAAGAAAAGAAAACTAGGGCCTAAGACTTTTGATTATGTGTTTATTGGATATGCAAAGCATAGTTCTGCATATTGTTGTGTGGTTCTCAAAACCATAGATGATGTGTGTGAAGAAAATGAAATTGTCGAATCCAGGGATGTTGAATTTTTTGAGAATATTTTTCCTTTTAAATCAAGGTTACAATTATGTAAGGGAAATGTTAATGACTTAAGTTTAGGAGAAAAAATGTTAAAAGAAAGTGATCCTACATCCAATGAAAATGAAGCAAGTCAACTAAGGAGAAGCAAGAGACAAAAGAAGTCTACTTACTCAGTAGATGATTGGCTTGTCTATCTTATAGATAAGGATCATCTTACATATAAAGCGGTAATAACATCTCAAGATGCAGTATTCTAGAAGGAAATTATAAAATGTAGAATAGATTCCATTTTATCCAATCATACTTTTAGTTGATTTGCCACTAGGGTCTAAAGTGTTAGACACCAAGTAGATATTTCGAAAAAAATTAAAACCGGATGGATCACTTGACAAGTTTAAAGCTAGACTTGTTAAATGTTTTAAACAAAAGAAAAATATAGATTATTTTGACACTTTTGCTCCATTTGCTAGAATTATTACAATACAAGTAATGATAGCAATGACTTCTATCTATAATTTGATAATACACCAAATGGATGTGAAGACAACATTTTTAAACAGTGAATTAGAAGAAGAAATATACATTAAACAATCTGAAGGGTATACAATATCTGGAAAGGAACAAAAAGTTTGTAAACTTGTAAAATCACTATATGGACTGAAACAAGCACCAAAACAATGGTATGCTAAACTTGATATGGTATTAATATCAAATGGCTTTGTTGTAAATTATGCTAAATGATGTTTATATAGTAAATTTCATCAAGATAAATGTGAATTTATACTTCTTTATGTGGATGACATGTTAATTATGGGTACAAATTTGGACATTGTTATGCAAACTAAAAATCTATTGATGTCCAAATTTAATACAAAAGATTTGGGTGAGGCTGATGTTATTCTTGGTATCAAGATAATCAGAAAAGAAAAAAAGATAATCTTATCTCAAGCATATTATGTGAAAAATATGCTTAAAAAGTATAATTATTATGACTCACCAAAGATAAAGACACCTTTAGAAATGGGATGCCATTACAAAAGTATTTGGGTGAACCAATAAATCAAAAGAAATACTCACAAGTTATTGGTTCTATTTTATATTTGATGAATTGTACCAAGCCTGATATAGCATTAGCAGTTGGAAAGTTGAGTCAACATACTCACAATCCAAGTAAAGAGCATTGGCATGCCCTAAACAGACTAATGAGATATCTAAATGGTACTATAAATTATGGTCTTCATTACAGTGATATTCCTACTGTTTTAGAAGGATATTGTGATGCTAATTGGATATTAGATACAAATGAATCTTTAGCAACTAGTGGATATGTGTTCACACTAGGCGGTAGAGCGGTTTCTTGAAAATTAATTAAACAATCTTGTGGTACAGGATCCACCATGAAAGCGGAGTTTATTGCTTTAGAAAATGCTGAAACTGAAGCTGAGTGGCTCAGAAATCTAGTGACAGATTTTCCATTGTGGCCAAAATCGGTACCTTCTATATCACTTTATTGTGATAGTCAAACGCCTATAGCTAAAGCAAAAAGTAGAGTATACAATGGAAAAAAAGAGATATATTTGTCTTAGACATAATCTAGTAAGGCAGTACATAAATGAAGGGATTATAGCTATAGATTTTATGAAATCAGAAAGCAATTTAGTCAATATGTTCAAAAAACCAATGCCTACTAAGGATATACATGATTCATCTAAAGGAATGAGCTTAAGGCATGTGTCATAGATCATGTGATGGACACCCAACCTATGTGAAGATGTTCAATCTTGAATTAAGTTCAAATGGTACAAACGAAGTCACTAGATGACCTGCTTAGTACTACTACTCAATTGCTCATTTTGGCTAAATGGTAAAGTAGTACCACCACAAAAAACAGGTGATGAGTTACAAACTTTTAATTAAGTCGAATCTCACGAACTGTGGGGGTGTGTTAACTGTGGTGCACACTATGGGTTGACCTAAGTGAATGTAGGGGGTATGACTGTCAACCGATGAGAATTTTAATGACGAATTCTCTAAACATCCATGAGACCAAGATAAGGGACAAGACCGGTAAAAATATCCAATATTGTCATGATAAAGGTTGTCTTGAATGTCGATTAGTAGGATATAAGTAGTGACCTAGCTGGTTACACAAATGAGGAAAGGTTCAAGAGGTCTGACTTCACCCGTACTCTGTAGCGTAGTTCATCAGACCTAGTGTAAGTTTAAGTCCTGAAGACACCTACAAAGACGTGCCCTACTATGTTTAATATACTCAGCTATTATGTTTTTTATTTTTGTCTATATTTTAAAACTTGTGGGGGAATTATTGGGATTTAAGTTTCAAACTATGGTCAAATTGGTCTTTTCAAAATGGTCTTTTTGAAATCCAAAATAGTATTTTTGAAATTCAATTTTTCCCCTCAAAAGTGTCTCTTCTACTTTTACTATTTTGTCTTTAGCACTTCTAGAGTTGTGAATGAGCTAAAGACAATTCAAAAAAATTTAGTCTCACATTGCTTAGGGATGAAAGAAAACTTGGATATACATATAGAGGAATGTTTGTTAAGGGTGCAAGCCCTTTGGAGAGGTACTCTCTCTTGTCATGTGTGTGGGGGGGTTCCTGGGGTGCTTTTGAATCACGCGTGCTCGTCGAGCCGGGTCGGGCCGGGTCGTGGATGAGGTCGTGGTCGAGGTCAGGGTCGGATATGGGTACGAGTACGTGTGTGGTGTGGTGTGGTGTGGTTTAAAGAACTTACTTTTTACTATATATAACTTTTTGATTGGATCCACACTGAGGAATATATTATTAGTATAAGTACCCAATATAAGTAAATACGTATGTACATGTACATGCATGCACCTGTACGTATGAGACATGTACCATTCCCTATAAGTGAATGTACCTTCCCATACATGCATAGAGTCACACCTGTATACGTATGGGTACCTATACAGATATACCCATTCGTATACAGATGCTTACATTCCATATATACAGAATATAGATTCTGGTTGGGTATTGTACGAAATACATACTGTGACTTTTTGGTTCTCTGTTCTCTGCAAGTACTTATAGTCTTTGTTTTCTTTCTGGTATTGGTTTACTGTGAATTTCTGAGTATTACCTTCAGATATACCTGTGATAATTGCTTATTAGAGTGCACCTTAAGCAATTGGAGAGTTGTTTTATCTTGAAGGTGAGAACGTAAGGTCAACCCGATTGCATACATATATACGGGGTATTCAAATACCTTAAAGAGAGTATCTGTATACGACTTAACTCTACTTAAGACAGACGATTTCTGCTACTGTTTCAGAGGATTGCTTGAACAAGTAAATCATCTTTTACTTGTAATTACATTTCGATTAACTAATTATTTTTATCAAAGTCTTATATCTATTGCCTGGTTTCTATTTACCTACAATTACCCATACGTATACAAGGCCGAATCGGTGTGACCCTAGTAACCAATCCTCCTTGTTCTTCTTCCGGTTTGATCACGTGAACTGTTAAGTTTAACAGTAACAATATTAAGGAAAAACCTCAGAACTATTTCGATTTTTGAGGAGAGACGCGATCGGAATTTGTTGTCCCCAACAAATTGAGGTGATCGGTTTAAAAAGCAAATTGTCAATAATGATTTAGGAGTCTTTGTGAGATGGACTTCTATTTGGGTATCGAAACTGTTTTTTTTTTTTTTTTTTTTTTTTTTTTTTTTTTAAAGACTTTTTCAGCGGGTGTCATGAATATTTAATGGATAAACTAAAATATTAAATAAATTAGTTGTATACACATGGCGTATCTTCATGTCCATTGGGTTGAATTGGGACAAGTAATGCGTGCTTATTCTACTAATGGTATTGATTTTTGTATCTAAATCGAATCATTAAAATTGGAAAATTAGGTTTAAGCATGTCCCTAGATCTTTTGACTATTGGTACATGGTGACTCAATTGAGACTCAATTCAAACTGAAATAATTATGATTCAAGGTTTTTGTTACTAAATCAGAAATTTATTTATTTTGTAGATCAATTTATTGCATCATGTTAATTATAAGTATACTTAACAATCCATATTTTGGTTTAAGTTAAGTCAATCATTGTTGTCTTGGTTTTCCATATTTTATATGTATATTGTTATAAGGATAAGACAACATGTTTATGATGCAATGTTTTAGGTATTTCCTTAGTTCATAATATGTTGTGGTTGTATGATTGACAATGAAGTCACAGTTCTATATTTATGGGTGAGATAATATGTTTGAATACTTGAGAAAAGTGAGTATGTTGTATGTGAATATGAAATTGTGGAGTTTTTGAACTCTGACTCTGTGCATTCATATCTTGGATAACACAACATGAAATTGTAAGTAAACAGAAACCAGCTCTAATAACATATTATAAACAATTGGGCAATTGAGCTTAACGCGTAACAGCTCCAATAACATATTATAAACAACTGGGCTTAACGTTACAGCTTAAACTTAAATCCCATAACTTTTTTTTTAAGTAACTTAAGCCCATTACTAAAGGGACAATAAGGTCATTTTATTAAAAAATGGTTTTTCATACCCTACCCTTTCCATCTTCAACTTTTCTTTGGCCGCCAGCCCGCCACCACCCTGCAACTCCCCGCCGGTTGGTGGTTTTTTATTTATTTATTATTTTTTTTTTTTAAGAAAGAAAAATCGATGGATCAAAAACATAAAATAATAAAATAATTGAAAGGTCTCCCCACCAGCATGGAGGCTTTGATACTACTGAAAGATAATATCTGCGGAAGCGATTCGGATCATCCTACTAGTAGTGTCAATCATTCAAAAAACCATTAATGGAGGAGTGTAAATGGTTACCTTAGTTTTGCTATCACAAAACCTCTAAGGGGACTTAGCCCTTCAATCTCAAAGTTCACTTTCCACAATAGCTTGTTGGTTTTCCGTTCAATCCTTATAGTAACGGAGTGAAAATCTCTCCTTCAAGAAAAGATGAAATAGGAAATTCATGTTTTGATTTTTGTATTTCTCACGAGGTAGAGAGTGAGAAAGAGCTTTATCTTATTATACAAGAGTCGTCTCTCATTTTTCCCCAAATAAATAGATTTTTCCTTATCTTAGGGCAGTTGGTGATAACATTTTTCCATAACTGCTCCAACTCTCAAGTGACTAGGCTTACGTGGCCACTTAAAGGTAGGTGATTAAAAGTTGGTGAGGATCAATTCTCTACAATTTTGCACATAAGAGTTTAAATTTTGAATTTAAACTCTTACATTCAAATCTAATCAACATGGTGGATCCACCTATTTTTATGAACACGTTATTACCAACAATTTCACGGTTTTATAGTTCACTAATTTAAGAGTGGTGGAATCATACATGACTAATACAAAGAGAGATATTACAATATCCTAATGGCTTTAAATCACTTAAAATATGAGATATAATTTTAGAACCGTACTGTATCTATTTGTTCTAAGCTTGGCATCCATACTTTGATATCAGACCATTTCTAAAACTAATAAAAAGTGGATCAAATTACACCAAACAATGTGAATATAATTATTTTACGAAAAAAAAAAAGAAGATATTTTGTACATATAAATATAATTCAGGGTAATGCAGAGAGTATTGTGGAATCTGTTCTGAATAATAGTAATAGTAAGAAAGTTGTAATCCAGAAATGGTTTGGAGCCACCACCACATCCATGCTTATTATAAGTCTTGTTTGAGGCCTCTGTAATTAAATATATTCCATGAATGTAATGATGATTATAATACACAAAAAAAAAAAAAAAAGTGATTAATAGTACTTGAATATATACTAAATTACATCTCATGGCTTAGGATAATATGAGTGGGCATACTGTTTTAAAACATGAAAAAAAAAAAAAGTTGTTATTTACCTATCCAAAGGAACCAAACGACCCTAGTAATGGGATGTGTTTGATCTTGTAATTCTCTTTGCCTCCATCACGGCTTAGCCTCCGTTTAAGATCTGGGTGCAAGGGAAACATATTCAGCACTTTTAGCGTGGTGACATATTGTAGTCCTTCCGGAAGAATCCTCAACTGTGAACAACAATGGAAGTGGAGGAATGCTAGGCTTGGCAATGCCCCTTCTTCAATTTCAGTCCATTCCAGTAGATTCTGATTAGCAATAACAAGTGCCTCTAGCTTAGGTAACCCACCCACCCGGCAAAATTCTTTGTTCATTACTTTGACCTTGCATGCTTCCCACGGTGTTAGATGTTTCAAGTTGGGAAGAAATCGAAGTACAGAAATTGCTTCCTCAGATAGAAAGGAATAGCCTAATATCAGTTTAGTAAGGTTCTCCATGGAGCAGACCCAGTTGGGTAGATCCATTAGACGACCATAGAGGCGAAGTTTTCTGAAAGATGGCGGAGGTGAATATGACTCCAATGTGGGTAACAGTTCATCATTCTCAAAGCCTCTTGTTTCTAGAGATAAAGACACAAGTCCTGTCATCTTCATAATACAAGCACAGAGCTCACTGCCATGTTCTTCTGATACGTCTATCAATTTCAGTTTCTTGAGTTGAGTCAAACTTCTTAACTCTTGGATGATGCCAGGTCTTATAAACAGATTAATTAAACTTTGGAGGTTTGTTAATATGCCTATACCTGAGGGTGTTGGGGATTCTTTACCATATTAAACATATGAATAACCCTATAGTGTTTAGAATACAAGAATCATCAACCTTTCATAAAAGATTAATCATAGGTGTAGTCCCTAAACCAAGAACAATAAAGTATCCCATCTTAAAATACATAACCATATAGATTTACCATATCTATAATAATCAATGGGACAACCATGACATGAACCATAAATGGGAATAAAGAAGTACCTGTGTCCCATGAACATAGATCATGAACCTCTGTCCTATGTGGTTAAACATTACTCCCATGACAATGAACTACGCAAGTGGAGTCCTTCTACTGAGATCTTCTGCAGCCTCTTACTCTAGGGTTTCCTTTCTTTCTGTGCACTTGCTTTTGTGAGAAAGCCGTGCTCCCAAAACCAATAAGGCATTAAAGTAAAGTAATGGCTGCAGGGACCGTCAGTATTCTATTTATAATAGAATCCCTAAAACCCTATTCCACTCTCACAATGGAAAGAGCTAGGAGTTTCCTAATCAGAGTGGGTCTATAATTGCTTGGGCCCAATGCATCAATCGGTATCAGTTAAGCCCACATAAAAATCCTAACAATCTCCCACTTGGGCTACACTGATACTGATGTCTTTCCATTGACTCCTGACCAAATAATCTCAAGACTGAACACCACTCAAACAAACTTTGATCCAATCAATAATCTCTACTGTTGAACAATAGTAGAAAATACACCTCAATATACGGCATATAACTATCTAATGTTACAGACAACAGAAAATTATCAATCCAAATCGCCTGGAAACGTATATATAAGGAGTTGATATCATACCTGTGATCACATGAACTATAGATCTCCTTATAGGTCCTTTCTTGATCTAAAGATCAGCCTACCTTGAAAACCTCACAGGTAGAAAACTTTGATATTAATCAACACTTGGCAAACTGCCATTTTCTTGAATTAATATCTTACTTTGGCATACCGCCTATGGCTAACTGCCACTTCCATGGATTTAGGTTAAATACTACCATAAATCACAAACTTTGGCAAACCGCCTGTGGTAAACCAACACTACTTTGGACATAGGCTAAATACCACCATACATCACAAATTCTGACAAAATATCATCAATTACCTTGGCTAAGCACTGCCAATAAATCTTAACAAGCACAACCTTTAAACTTTGACTTTTACCACCATGATATCTTTGGTTAAATGAGATCATAAAACTCCCACTAACCAAGCATGTCAAAAACCTCAATAACACCAATGTCAGAAAATATGGCTCTTGAGTACTTTGTCGATAAACTTGGATGACATCACCTTTGGGCAAATGTCACCTTTACCTTGGGAAACACACAATTGAACTGAATGTACCACTTTGGTGGGTTTCACTCATTCCTATCATGTTTTCCACATTAGAGAAGAATATATGTACAGAACTGTATGCTTTAATGTGTTTCTTACACAATCAGAGACAACACAAACAAATGAAGCATAAATGTACACAAATAGTTCAGAGAACAGAATTTAAGATAAAATCAATTCAAAATTACTCCGAAGTCATTATAAACTTAATAGGGCAATAAAATTGTTCCTATTTCCCTTCAGTTGTGCTTTGTTCAGCAACAACACCTGTTTGGGTTCCCTGAGAGCTAAAACCAGATCAAGTAACCCTAAGAATCTCAGGTATAAATCATATACACCAAATAACCGGGCTAGAAAATTTAATATGTACACCTAGTAGATAAACTACACAATAAATGTACATCTAGCAGATAAAACACACAAGAGTCACAACCGTAACTACATTCCTATCCTTTGGGCTAAGAATGTACTGATCCTCTTGTAAATCCAAATTTACTGTGAAAATACAATTACTTTTATCACATGTGGGTTTAGAAACCTCTAAGTTATAGTCCTTTCCATACATGTATTTTCTTTAACTTGGGTAACATCACCTTTGGGCAAATGTCACCAACTTTGCTGCGCTTGGAAAAACTATGAAATAATAGGATGTGCCACTTTGGTGGATTCCATCAAATCCTTTCATAGCTTCCTAGAAATATACTGTCCAGCATAAAATGTGTGGAGGCTCACACCCAGTTTAATTCTAATATATTTATCCATCATAGGGTGTTTCAAACAAAACATTCAAGTACAAAATGACATGAATATGAATTTACTATATATTTCAGCCATAAATCATTATTCAATATCATGATAATAATAAATCAATACAAAACTCCAAATAATTCTTTTGCATGAAAAACAATATAGAACACTGAATGTATTCTCCCACTAGCAACCTAGTATACTGACCTTCTACTAGTAACATCCTCCCACTAGCAACCTAGTATACCGAATTTATTCTCCCACTGGTCGAGCCACATAAAATAGCTTAAGATCCATACTTTTATTCTCCCACTTGGCTCGACCAGTCATAAATTAATCCATTTATTGGAGAATACAATTCGTTAAACGTGACATACATATAAACTTGTTCACATATGCCCAAAAACAAAAGAAACCAAACATTTATCAATTAATGTTCATAAATAGGTTTTCAGAGAACAATGGCAGTGTTTAAGAACTTGGTATTGGATTGATCAAAATCGACACTAATCCAACCCAACCAATCCGAATTGATCCAATCGGAATGCAAAAAATAATACATTAAATAAACCTATAACTTATGGTTATAGTGATGAAACCCTCATCCACCCTATTGCCATTGATCAACTGTCCAATACATTTTTAGGGCAAAAAAAACTTTGCTTTAAAAGCATAATACCAAACTATTGATTTGGTTCTCCTAGTATAGAAAACTAGGTCTTTGAGACATATGTAGGCCTCTATATTCTCAAGCCACTTTTAAAGACATTAGCTTAATGGTTCAACTCAAGGAAGAATAATCCATTCGATATTTAATTAATGCATGTAACATCAATAAAAACCAACATTACATCACTAACCATTAAACATAATCAAAGTGTCAACTGAACTACAATCTCAACCTTTAGGTCTGGAATGCACTAGTCCACTCAAAAAACTATCAACTTCGAAAATTACTATCACTTTTGGATGCATAACAACTTCTAGGTTAAGGTCTGCCTAGAGTACACTTGCATTTATGCATGTCTTTGATAATGTCGCCTTTGGGCAAACATTACTTAATTCCTGCTAACAATTTTCTATGTCTTTGAATATAAGACAAAATCTTTGAGTTGTAAACCTATTACAGTAATCTTAGATTTTACCACTTTAGTGGGTTCCATCAATTCCACTGCAATAGCTTACAACTACACCTGGCAGCTTAAATTTGTGGGTTATTTAAACATGAACTAAATATCAATTTACATGTAAAAGAACAAGCATGTAACTGTTAACAAAATAAACATTACAATGCTCAATTATCAATTACTTCAAGAGTGTCAACCGGAACTTCATATTAATCCACTCAAGTTTCTGCAATTACTGCGAGACTTCTTCTAACTTTCGAAAAGTACCGCCATCTTTGGATGGACAGCATCTTCTAGGTTGAGAAATCCCTATTCTGTTTTTCACTTACTTTAACTTTAATCTTTCTGTGATAATGTCACATTTGGGTGAACATTAGCAACTTTGCTACCAATCATTATTCTCTATCTTTTCAAACAAAGAAGACTTTGATTTGTATTCTATTACAATAAAGTTGAACTTTACCATTTTGGTGGATTCCACCCAATCTTATTGTAATAGTTTATAAATTCATTCTGGTAGCTAAAAGTGGGATTGTTTAAGCATGAATAAAAATATTCATAAACAAAAGCATGAACTACATTACCAAGAATAACCAAGTTCATATTCTGATATGCAAGTAATGTATGAGTTGATTTTCTTTTATTTCTTCCAATTAATAGGAAAATCATAAAGAATCATTAACCACCCATACTTGTAACTTATACAAAATAAATCATAAAATTTGATCAAAACTAGGCTCATAATATATCAAAACGAAGAGTACGAAAAACTGGACTCAACGCAAAAAACCAGGGTGAAAAATTCTTCACCGTTTGCCCGTACGAGCCATTTGAAGTTGCAGAACTAAAAATAGATCAAAATCAATCTAGTTTCCCAAACCAACCGGTTCGGCCAACCGGTCTAATCCGGTTCAGGCATATTGATTCCGAGTCAAAATCCGGGTCAATTGGTCAATGATCCGGTCAACCTTTGACCGAGTCAAACAGAGTTGGTCATGAGTTGACCCACTACACCCCGGGTTAACTCGGTAGGGTTTCCGAGGTGACCCGGCGATGACTCGCCGCCGTTTTTTTTTTTTTTTTTTGTTTCGGTGACTTGCGGAATACCGCCGCGACCGTCTTCTCATGCTCTACAATTTTTGTGAAGAAAGTTTTCCCATATGAGATCTTTAATTAATAGTAAAATTATGATTTTCATGATTTTGGACACAAACTCTATACAAAATCAATTTTCTTGATTCTAACACGTAAGGGTTGGCTCTGATACCATTTTGGGGATTCTTTACCATATTAAACATATGAATAACCCTATAGTGTTTAGAATACAAGAATCATCAACCTTTCATAAAAGATTAATCATAGGTGTAGTCCCTAAACCAAGAACAATAAAGTATCCCATCTTAAAATACATAACCATATAGATTTACCATATCTATAATAATCAATGGGACAACCATGACATGAACCATAAATGGGAATAAAGAAGTACCTGTGTCCCATGAACATAGATCATGAACCTCTGTCCTATGTGGTTAAACATTACTCCTATGACAATGAACTACGCAAGTGGAGTCCTTCTACTGAGATCTTCTGCAGCCTCTTACTCTAGGGTTTCCTTTCTTTCTGTGCACTTGCTTTTGTGAGAAAGCCGTGCTCCCAAAACCAATAAGGCATTAAAGTAAAAGTAATGGCTGCAGGGACCGTCAGTATTCTATTTATAATAGAATCCCTAAAACCCTATTCCACTCTCACAATGGAAAGAGCTAGGAGTTTCCTAATCAGAGTGGGTCTATAATTGCTTGGGCCCAATGCATCAATCGGTATCAGTTAAGCCCACATAAAAATCCTAACAGAGGGAACTTTTATTCCATTTCTTGGCAACATAAGGTGCCTCAACTGTGCAAGATTCAGAACTCCACTTGGCAATACCCTTGGACATCTAGGCCATCTAATATCCAAAGTCTGTAGATTTATAAGATTGCCTATGCTCTCTGGAATCTCATCCAATGCTGAATTTTTTAAACCTAGATACCTCAAGTTTATCATATCTCCTATTTCTTCTGGCAAGCTCTTAACTTTAAGATTATGAAACTCCAAAACCCTTAAAAAATTAAAGGTATGGAAGGCACTTCTTATGGAGGCCCAGTGATCGTTAGGAATGCCTTCCTCCCAATACTCATAGGGAACTAATCCTTGTGAATACCGCGTGCAATAGACAAATAATGATCTAATTGGATCATCATTCAAGCTTGTCCTGATAGTCTCACCATGATATTGGACCAAAACAATGCGGGAACTCTCAGGCAAATTAGAATCTGAACCCAGAAACCAATCAATAAGTTCTCCTTGCTGCAGCTTAAGTCTACAGATTTTAAGATAAGGTTCGACAACTTTGAGTTCATTTCTAAAGCCAATTTCAATTCGAAGGATTCCTTGGGCTACTAATTGGTTGATATTTTCTTCAACAATATCCTCCCTGACTTCCCCTGCTCTTTCTTGGAAAATACCTTCAGCCATCAAAAGCCGAACCAATCTTCCTCTACGTATTCCCTTAGAGAAGAGAGAACAGTAGAGTAAGGAGGATCTGAGATGAGAAGGCAAGTTTCTATAATTTGATGCAAAGAGGTCTAGACATTCCTCACCTATTACATCAACACGATTGGTAGAAGAACTTTCCCCAATTTCCTCTTTTGCTTCCGATGTCGGCCACGACGGCATATTGGATTGAGACATTGGGCGTGAAATTCCGGCAAGGCGTGCATCGATCTTCTCTAATTCAGTGCGAAACTGCAGAATTGACAGTGCCTGGTCAGACCCATCTCGACTTGTAGTCTTAGTGACATATTGATCGATACAATTGTTGGCATCATGCACTGTTTCTATCAAATTGCTCTCCCAATTGCAAACCAATCCTTCATATTGTTTGCTACTAGTATCTACTTCTCCAGGAAAGTTTCCAATCTCCTCAACTCTGTTCTTGAGCTTTTGGATTTGATCTTGCAGACCTGGAGAAGCTTCATTCTCTTGCAATTTTAGGGAACTTAATCTTTGCAGAAAGGATTTCACTGAGGCCTCTGCCATCTACAATCTATTTTTGGAGATGATACAGATTCAAGATTATCATTCTATCTCTTTTGATCTTTCACTTATTGTTTCTTTCAAAAAGTCTAGCCCACCATAGAAGAAAATCATATTCAATTATTGTTTCTTTTGAAAAGTCTAGGCCACCGAAGAATATTTGTAACTCTTACCAGAAAAATCATAACAATGATTTAGTTATTTAATATTAAATATCTTTTTACTAAAATTTATAACGTGAACACAATTAATTAATTTTTTATTACTAATTGTATACTAGTTTGACTTGGGAAGATGCTTTATTTTTTTAATATTAAATATCTTTCTAATATCTTCATTACGATAACAACAAAGAAGTTTACATTGGGTTTTGTGAACATATGGAGGTCAATTGTTTCAAGACTAGTTCAAAGATATCATTCTTCTTTTTTTTCTTTTTTTTTTCGTTAATCAAAGTGTTCGGACCAGTTTATATGCATCTAGACTAATTTTTGGGGAGATTAACATAGTAACCCACTATCACGGTCTCTATTTAAATCACAAATGCACAAATAGAGAATCAAACCTAAGATAGTGCGTCTATCTTTTTTGAACTTTCGACTATTATTATTTCATTAAGAAAGTCTAGGCACCTTAGAAAATTGAGTAGAAGAAAGTCATACCACACACATTGATGAACTTTCTCCGATCCTTCCTCAATTTAAGTGGTCTAGAAACTTTAGGTGTTTTAGAATAAAAATTAAAACTGAGCTAAGATCAAGCACTATTAAAGGTTTCTATTTTTTTTAATCAGTGATTTGGAATAATGAGCACCATTTTTTAAAATAAGATTAAGAAATGAATTGATAACAAAAAAGTTGAAAGATCTTACAGTGGCTAACTTTGGCACTGGCGGGCCCATTATACGTACCATGTGATTGTGATATGCAGCCTTCAGAAAGCCCAAACGCACATTATATTTGAATGTCTATCGCACTCCACAGAGGGTATAGAGAGTTGGGCTATTCTGATCCAATTACATCCCTACTTAGTACACGGTTCGTGTTTTCTTTAAGTTTGTTACCTCACAAAGTAATTTGACTGTTATTTCGACTTTCTCTACGCAATGAATGAATTGGGCACAAATCATTTTTAGAGATTTTCTCAATTTATCAAGCATAGAAAAGATTGATTGGGTCACATTTGTCTAGTGTTTTAACTCAACTTTGGGTTGACATGTCCCTTCACAAATTGGGATCTAACTCTTCTCTAATTCTTAATCGTCAAATTCTTAATGTGCAGATGACACTTGTACATTTTTAAAATCCAACGGTTGTGGAAGTTTGAGGTATTTTGAGAAGTTAAAATGGGTTATGAAAATTTCCTTGAGAGATAAGGGTTTCTTCTCCCAATTAGAGTTTGATTTTCTCAAGTGCGAGGCTCTCATCCTGTTAATGGTTTCAAGAATTTCCCTATGATTTGTTCAATTTGACCTTCGATCTGCTTGAATCTACTATTCGATTTTGCAAGGGAGGGAGGGAGAGAGGGGAGGGATAAAATTGGGATTATAAAAAAATGATGAACCTTAAACACAATATTATTGAAATGTAAGGTAACTCACCCATCATATTATGAAATGTGAAGTATCCCAAATGATAAAATTCCAAATGTTGGGTATCTTAGATGCAATTTTTCGAATATTAGATACCCAAAGTGTCATTTATCATCTTTTTTTTAAGAAAAAAAATGAACTAACTAAACTTTTTTTCTGGGGGAATGTGAGGGAGGGGGCAAATAATCAGCCCGCATCCTATAAAATGAAAAATGACATCTTTTAATGTTAGCGAGATACCGTTTGACACAATTATTAGCATCATGTACAGTTTCAATCAAAATGCTCTCCTAATTGCAAACCAATCCTTCATCTTGTTTGCTAGTATTACCTACTTTTCCAAGAAAACTTCCCCTCTCCTCGAGTCTGTTCTTGAGCCTTTAGATTTAATCTTGCAGACCTAGAGAAGCTTAATTCTATTGCAATACTAGGGGACTCGAAAGGATTTCAAAGAAGCCTCTGCCATCTCCAATCTATTTTTCAAGGTGATACTGATTCAAGGTTATCATTCTATCGTTTTTAATCTTTCAATCATTGTTTCTTTCAAAAAGTCTACATCATTGTAGAAAACTGAGAAGAAAAAAGTCATAATCAATTATTGTTTCTTTCAAAAGTTGGGCCACCATAGAAAATTTGAGGAGAAGAAAGTCATATTCAATAATTATCGTTTCTTTTAAAGAATATTTATGAAAAAAAATTCTCTGTTTTTCTCATCCCTGTTTTTCCTTGTTTTACTATCTGCAGAACACGACATGTGGACAATTTTAAGACCAATGCACCGGATGTAATAATCCTCACCCAACCTTGACCGTTGATCTTAAAGTTGTTCATGTGTCGTGTTCTGCAGGTAACAAAACAAGGAAAAACAGGGATGAGAAAAACAGAGAATTTTCATCCAATATTTATAACTCTTACTAGAAAATTGAAACAATGATTTATTCAATTATTATATTATTAATTTTTTTAATTTATCAAAAAAATTATTTATTTTTGGGAAAATTATGCCCCCTCCCTTGTAGTTTGCCAAATTACGTGTGGATCCAAGGGTTTGAATGATTTACGCTCCCTCCCCTAATAATGATGGTATGAGTATTCTATTATTTTCATACATCAAAAGACTTGAATACCCCTTTAGTAAAGATAGTCTTGATTTGAGAGGACCATTATAATCTTTTAGATTTTGTTATCCTGTTAAGTAAAGATTGTTCATAAAATGGAACCGTTGGAGAGAAGGTGAAGCGATACCTATGCAAATCACCCTCTGCAACCAAACCAGGTGAAGAAGAAGCCAACTCCGGCAAGGCTCAGTTTCCGATCGATTCATGCCGGCTAACCCATGTAAGCGAACACTCAACCGAAACTCTTTATTTTTTTTTTTGAAAGAGTAAAATTTCTCTATGTCTACCTTTTCTCTCCTAGCCTGAACCAGCAGTAAAGTTTAGACTTCATATTTCGCAGTTCAAACACAAAAGCCACCAAGTGTCGTCGTCTGTCATTGCGACTGTTTATCGGCCAATTTCTTCTCATAGATTTTGTTTTAGTGCTTTTCTCAGCCTATACCCAAACCCTACTCCTAACCCAAACACAAACCCAAACCTTGCCCAGATACCCATTTATTCTGTTAGAGAAAGAAACCCAAAATTCTTAGATACAAAAGGGTCCAAAACCCATCATCAAGCAAACAATATAAGCACATAATATTCCTCAAATAGATCAGTATCCAAAAATCAATGACATACAATAAAACACAAGATACATGTACGAAACAATGAATCCAATTGACCAATGAAGAACTAAACAATTAAAAATATTAAAACCCACAAAAGATCTTATGATTTAAGAAGGAAAGAGGTATGGATTTTACAATAATGATAGATGGAGAAGAACTTGGAAACCGCTGATGCAGAGTAAGGCTTGTGTCGTTTGTTGTTTGTTTAGAATTTGATTATTGATCACTAATGAAAATAAATCTTCTTCTTCTCCACTAAGAGAATGGAGACATATTATTGACATTAAAAAAGAAAAAAAAATGTTTCCGTTCATGCATGGTAGATGCAAATTTCCTTCCACCTTCCAAAATCCTATTTAGTATAGCAGGGAAGGGAACAGGAAGTCACACAGCTTCTATGTCTCAAGAAGTTGAATCCACCTAATGGATTCACTTACAACAGGGATAGAGAAGCTTCACTCTCAACTCCTAATGGAAAACAAGAAGATATGGAAAAGGAAAATTTCAACGCAAAGAGAAGACAGATTCTTCAAAAACAAACACTCTAAACCCTAGATTCATCCTCAAACATAGAACATATCAAATACAGGGGAGGTGTTTGTCGGTGTGAATCTGAGCCTCGCCGGAGTTGTATGGCTCCACTCCTGCAAGTTAGCTTCGACTGAATCTCGGTTCTCCTATGTTCTCTGCTCCCACAAGTTTTTCGGCTGTTGCAATCGAAGGTTGAAGATGAATTTCGTTCTAAGTCAAGGGTGTGAAAGGTTTGGTTTTAAGTAAAGGGTGTTTTCATAAATTCACTTTTTAAAAAAGGGTATTTTCGGCATTAAAATGGTGAAATCACCAACTAACAGTTTTAAATTAATGGTGACTAACAAATTGGACCTAATTGTAAGAATCTTTCAAACTATAGGGGAGGGAGGAATAAATCACTCAAACCCTTGGACCCACATGTAATTTTGCAAACTGCAGGGGAGGGGGTGTAATTTTCCCTTTATTTTTTAATATTAAATATCTTTACAGCTTATAACATGAACACATCAAATTGATTTTCTATTCTTAATTGTATAGTAGTTTGACTTGGGAAGATGATTTCAAGTGTTTTATCAAATTTTTCCTCATTATAGATTACCTATAAAGATTTAAGTATGGTTCAAACCCAAAAAATAAACCGACTTAAACCGATATCAATTCGATTGTAAAAACCCCGAAATAAACCGAAATCATACTAAACCGAAACTAAAACGATCGAAAACTGAAGTTCCTTAATGATTTGGTTTAGGTCTCCCGCATTCCTACATCGAAACGGAAACAACCCTTTAACACCCTTGGATCAGTAGGGTTTGGAGCAAAATCATTGTTTATCATTATGAGGAAAGATAACTAATGTTGAAACTAATGGATAACTAATTACTAAGAAGATAACTAATATTGAAACTACAAAATTAACCCTACTATTAATTCATTCATTTAACCGTCCAATCAATTCTGTAAAGTGAACAAGAAGATAATTAATATTGTTTCCCTATTCTCTATTTTTATAGTAGAGTCAATTTCCCTTTTCATAACCACATATTCATTGATTTTAACAATTTCTCTTACAACAAAAAATATTCTCATTAACATTAAAATGAATAGACAATCAATTCACCAATTCATAAATTTATCATCAATGATAGTTTTGTATCGGTTTCATTCAGTTTGGTTTGGTTTTGGTTACCGATCAATTTGATGTGAGCCGATTTTTAGTCAATCGCATCATAACTTAGTCCAAAACCGGCCTAGTAAGGATTGATTCAGTTCGATACGGGTTTTTTCAGTCTGTTTTATTTATTCGAGCTTTATTTTGACACCTCTAATTACCACTGGCAAGCCCACTGTCCCTACCATTTGATGCAATCTTCATGGCTCATATTAGCCCTTCAGATAAGCCCAAACAACTATTTTATTTGAATCTTTATCTTGCTGCAGAGAGGGCGTAGAGAGTAAGTCCATTCATTTCATCCCTTGAAACATTTAAGAAACGGAGGCTTTGGAATGTAACTAGTGGCCAATTAGATCCTCCCGGAACCCAATATTTGCATCAATCTCCCTTGAAACTCACTGGTGAATATTCCATTTTTTCGCTAAAAGATAATTGTATTAAGGAGAAAGAAAAAAGAATGCACAATAGAAATGGAATCACAAACTTAGCAACCTAGGAGAGCTTGTCCACCTTTGGCATTTCCATCAACAGGAAAACAAACCATGGGACACTAAGCAGAAAACAAATAAGCACAGCAGATTATAAAAACCGATATCTCGGGCAACATAGAGCATCCATTTCTAGATCCACCCAGACCAAGGCAGGCCAGGTAATAATTGGAGAGGAAAGGGAAAGCTTCGCAAAAGATTTAGCAAGGAAGTCAGCAACTTGATTTGCGTCACGATAGCATTGAGAGATCTTCCAAACGGTAACTTGAAGGTAACTAGCAAGATTTCTCCACCTTTATCAAAAAGCCATGGAACCATTTCTTTTTGAATCATAGAGACAACTGGAGCTGAATCACATTCAATCCAGAGGCACTGGATCCCTAGGGACTTAGCCTACTCTAGATCAGAGATAACCCTTGAAAATTCAGCCTCAAAGTTTGTTTTCAGTCCAAGGTAGACTGAAATTTGATATTATCTCAGCATGATTGTTCCTAAAAATGCCACCAGCACCAGCCCTTCCAGGGGGTGAATATTCCATTAACGTGCTTAGAGATCACAATATATTTCTTTGTCCCCCACTTATTATATATATATATATATATATTCTTATTCGGTTGGTTTATAAGGGTGATTGTTTTTCGCATTCTTAATTAACAATTCTAGGAAGCACAGGACAGTGTTACTTATCAAGGCTACATGAAGGGCATTGCAGCCACTGTTATCTGAAGACTCCATTGAGGCAGAGTATGCATCTAGTATAGCCCGAACAGATGCCGAAATATCTATGTTGGCGGCAACTGAGGTGAGAGCCTTCATTATTGCATCTACATGTAGAAGAAGCATCCAACTTCAGTAGCAAAAGCGTTATGTTGAGAAAATTTTCTGTTAGATCTTTTTAGGGTTTCATAACTGATCATAATTAGTTCACATACAAGCAACTAAAACACGATATTAAATTAAAACATGAATGATTGTATCAAAACATAGATGATTGATTTGTACCTTTCACCTAGTATGTTGAAGATGATTGACACCGGTCACTCCCAATGTCCCTCTCTTGGCTATGATCTTGTAGAGAAATGGTATATCAGAATATTGAGAGAACACATTTATCTTTGGTTGTTGAGCTTTCAAGAGATCTTCAAACTATGAACTCTTAGGAATCCTATAACAAAATGTATTAGCAAAATAAATGGGTTGAGTCGTGTCACTTGACACTCTACTTAAGACTATAAACGTCTCCAATGGTGCAATCGGGTGAGTTACGAATCAGCCTCCAAGATAAAACAGCCCAATGACACCCCTAGTAGTTGTGCACTCAACTGCTAGACCCCTTCATATACTCTAACACTGTGCTCAAACTAAAGATGAAAAAATTAAAATACACTTAAGTATAGACACTCAAAATAAGAGTAAAACCAATATCTTATTCCTCACAACACACCATAACTTGAGTGAACTTTGTAGTTGGTCATTGGTGTGTACAATGCCTAGAGATCCTCTCTATTTATAGAGGAAAATAAACTTCTAAAAAAGAAATAAAGAGATAAAGTCTCTCACAAGAAGAAAAAGAGATAAGGTCCATCATTCAAGTCTCTCACAAGAAGAGGGAGAGATAAGGTCCCTCAAAATGAAGAGACAAAGACTCTCATAAAGTGAAGTAAAAGAGTCCCAAAAATGAAGAGATAAAGTCTCAAAAATGAAGAGACCATATTAAGTATTATTTGTAAATATAGGAAATGTTATGAGAATACATAGAGATAAACATATGAGAGGTCATACAAGAAGATAGAAAGATGGTCAAATATGAATAGACACAAGAAACCAAAAGGTAATTTGAATCTTATAATAATTTAAATTAAACTACCATTTAAATTCCAATAGATCTTCTACAGCCCTTTAGACCTCCTTAGTTCTCTCCCTTCAATGGTAAAGTGGGAAATAATAAACAATGTCTGTAGGGACTCAAAACCCAATATTTATAATACTGTCCTGCACCCAAAAATACAGACAACTAGAACATGATATCAAATTAAAACATGAATGATTGTATCAAAACATAGATGATTGATTTGTACCTTTTACTTAGTATGCTGAATATGATCGACGCCGGTCACTCCCAAAGTCTCTCTCTTGGATATGGATCTTCTACTACCCCTTAGACCTCCTTTATTCTTTCACTTCAGTGGTAAAGTGGGGAAGACTAAATAATAACCATAGGGATCCAAAACTCAATATTTACATTGTTGTCCTGCACTTAAAATCCTAAACCATAATGGGTTGGATCAGCATATCTCTAAACTTGAGAGTGTACCAAACCGATTCATGTAACTTGATTCTCACCCATTTAATCAACTTAAATAATTAATTAAGCCCATAAATCCAATAATCTTCCACCTAGGCTACATTAATTATAATGATGTCTTTTAAATTGGTGTGACTATAAAATCTCATTACATTAACCCATTGTTGGAAAATCAAGTTTTGTGACTCGACTCGTCCTCTATAAAACCTAGTGAGTCAGAGTGAGTTACAGAAAATTAGGCAAGTCATGTCAAATTTTCCTCTCTCTTATTTCCATACTAGTCTTTCTCAAGCAATCCAAATAAATAATTAATAAATAAATTAAATGAGACAAGATAGAATAAAAGTGTTTGTTTTTGAAATATTTTTATAAAGCTCATCATTCATTATCTCTTGGATGAAAGTGATCAGATCCGACTTGGAGATGTCATGGTTATGAATCGTATTTTTTAATTAAAATTTAGATTTTATACACTCAATAGCCGCTAGATTCAATACAGAACCTTAGTCATTGAACATTTAATATCATTATAATATATTTTATTTCGACACTATACAGAAATGTCGACTTAAACTTTTGACAAAAATCGACTGTTTTGTTGTGATTCGGGAAAAACAAACGAGTCTTGAATGACTCGGTATAATTTGGTCACAGTCTTATCATTTTTAATACAGGACAAGTCTCCATGACTCTTGACCAAGTTTCTAATCTTTTGATCAAACTCGGCTTAGTTTTCCTAGTCAAAACCTAGTTAGTCAATAATGCATTAACCACTATTATTATGATTCAATTAAAAAATCACTCACAATAACAACAATAGAAGATACACATCAATATGTGGCATACAACTTTTTGTCATTACAAACATAAGTAAATTTCTCAACACAAATCTATGTGGGATAGAAATATGGAAATATTAATATATCCTCAAATAATACTGTTGTTATTCTATGTAGGTCCTTAACTGTTATATTAACCTTTACTGTGGTAATCGTCTTTGATCTGGGATTAATATCTAACTATAGCTTTTTACCTATAAAATGTGGTAAATATTACCTTTGAACTATGGCAAGTACTATATTTTAAACTGTGGTAAAAATATTTCCTATAACTAAGGCAATTACTGCCTATAAAACATTCTCAAATGAAATTATAAAATAATTAATAAATGAAATAACTATACATAATATAAATTCTAAAACATAAATATAATTCATCAAATTGTGCCCCAAAACATATAGGCTAAGGTTTCAAAACATAAACAAGTACTCAATAAAAAAAAAAGCTCCCACTAATCAAGCATTTCAAACAACTTGATATAAAGAAATCCTAACTACTTGATGATATTTAGTTCTAATCGCTCACAATTGTTGACAATCAGTCAATCTCACCCTTTCTTAGTATCCTTTTGTTTATCATCCCCATAATTTTTTCTCTTTTCTAACCCATTTCTTGAAAATGAAGCAATCCTTCTTCACATGTCCTTTTTTATGGCTGCAGAAGCACTCTACATTGTTTGTTTTCTCTTCATCTTGAGTATTCTGAGATGTCTCAAGCTCTTGAGAGCTCTTAGTCTTCTCATATGGCTTCAAATTTTATTTATTGGAAAAATTTTTATTCCTTCTGCTTTGTCCACCAGAAGATCCATTATGGAAAGTTCATTTGCACTCTCAAACTGGGTTTGTTTCAATTTTTTTTTCCTCTTGAATGGAAATGTAAATAAGCTCATTTAAACTCTAATTGTCCTGCAGTGCAATGTAGGTAAACTAGATAACTTTATACTAACTAGAGAGGATATTCAGTGCAATGTGAGCAACATATTTTTCATCGATCTGTATTCCAAGATCATTAAGTTTACTAGCATCAATAGTTACATCCAAAATGTATTTCCTACTTTGATTTCCATCATATTTTGTATTCACTAGCTTGGTCATCTATGTGATTTTCTTAGCTTTCTTGTTATATTCAAAACTAGCTTTAATAGCATCCAAGAATTCATTGGCAGTGTCTTTGATTTCTATGTTCTCGGGTATAATTTCAGGAACCACCTTTTTTACAACCAATATGCACTTTCTCTTGGTATTTGTCCATTTCTTAAACTTGGTCCTTTTAGCAGCAGTGCTTGTGTCTGTGAGAGGATCAGGTTTAGGCTTCCTAAGCACCAAGTCTAAGTGAAGAAGACTCAAATGCAATTCTAATTCCTCCACCCATTAATGATAGTTGTTACTAGTAAGAATCAGAATAGAAAACACATAGCTTGAGGGAATGACCATTCTGCTATAACAGTAATAACAACACAATACATGCCAAATTTTAAAATATAAACCATAATATTAATGTATGTAATACCATCAATATCTTTTAAATAAGAGTTACAACTAAAATTGTATCCCTATCTTTTGGGACAGAAATTAATTGATACTCTTATTTCATTATTTTAATTATGAAGAAAACATTAACATTTGAAAATTCAATCACATTTGGGTAAAAGAACTCCTAAGTCAATGTCCCTTCCTAACATGTGGATATTATTCTTCAAACCTTGATGACATCACCTTTGAAAAAATGTCACATTTATATTGGGGAAGATACAATCGAATTAAATGTACCACTTTGGTGAGTTCTACCAAATTCTATCATATCTTTTTCATTGGAAATGTGTATCTTTATGTTCAGGAATATTTAAATGTGTCACTTAGACAACAATAACCATATAAGAGTAACAATCATAACTACATTCCTATCATTTGGGTCAAGAATGCACTTGTCCTCTTACAAATCCACATTTACTATAAAAAGAACAATAACTTTTGAGATCCCCTCACCTTTGGACTTAGAAACGTCTAGATTACTGTTATTTTCTTTAACTTGTGTAACATTACTTTTGAGCAAATGTCACCAACTTTACTGCTCTAAGGAAAAATCATGGAATAATAAGATATGCCACTTTGGTGAATTTCACCCCACCCTTTCATGGTTACTTGAAAATTTACTATGTAGCTAAAATGTGCGAAAGCTTACACCCAGTTCAACGTTAACATATCTCAATTTAAAAAACCCTTCTCAATCTCATGGTAATCATTAACATATACATTTTTCAAAACATTGATCAATATCCCCTTGATTCTATGATTAAAAATAAATATAACATAAAATTTTAAACAAACGTGCCATATAACAAATTAGATCATTAAATTTGACCCGAAATAATGAATTCAACACAAAAATGGATTTTAATTTGACCGCAAAACGGCCCTTAAAATGACATTTAAAGTTGTTTAAATAAAAAAAATCCAAAAAAAAAAAACCCGAAACCAAACAAGTCTTTAAGGTTTTTTTTTTTTAATTATACTTTCCTAGTCAACGTCGGTCAACACCAAAAAAGGCATAATCAACGAACTTTCCTGATAGGTTTTCTGATAACCCACCGAAAAACCCAAGTGGGTCAAAAATATGGGTCAATAGGTCGGGGTTTGGGTTGAGCCAACCGGTCCAACCATGTCCCGGTTCATACCTTATTGGTTCGCTCATAGGCCTATTGGATAGAACTGGTTCAGTTTGTTTTGGTCCAAAGTTCAAGTGAATCCCTTTAGTAGGTTTCTTATACTTAAAGGGCTTTGCCCATTATTCTTTTTAAATAAATGAAATCTTTGGGCTTGAGCCCAATAGCTTGACCTAATAGTTTTTAGTAGACTCAAAACTTTAATTAAAACCAACGATGGGTTTGAGCCCAATAGCCCATAAGTTATAAACCCAACTTAACCCAATTATTAGTTAAGACCTTTAAGGGTATAATTGTAAAACCACTCATAATAAGATTAAACCCTAAACATCAACTTTCCTTTTTCTTTTTGTTTCTTTCTCCTTCTGCCTTTTGCCAAAAGTGTAGCAAGTTGTAGGGGTTTTTTTTTTTTGCAAAAGAATCAATGTCAAAAAGAATCTTGCTCACTTTTCTGAATAGGAACCCATTCCTGATGGGATCTTCTCTACCTTCACAACAAGGACCAAAATTGAAATTGCTTCATATTTCTAAGTTCAGCCAACACGCATGGCATAGTATTCACCCACCCATGACCAAAACCCCCAAGGCCCTTCGCTTTCACTCTGAAATCAACCATGCAAAACTGTCTCAACTTTGAAACGGAAAATAGAAGAAAAGGGGAGGAGGGAAGGAAATCCTTTGGCTTCGGTTGTGGGTTTAGTGAGGTTTGATTAATTAATTCCTTTTGTTTTTTTTATCTACACCATATTGGCCAACATTAAGGTATGGGAAAAATAAATAAAGTTTTAAGGCCTTTTTAATGGAGGATCTCCATAAACCCACTGGTTCTTGAAATTATAAATCAAGAAATTCATGCTCTACCAATCGATTCTATCTCTGCATATGTTGGCTCTGATACCATTTGTTAAATTTTTTTAGGGTTTCATAACTAACCCTAATTTGTTCCTATATAAACAATTAGAACATGATATCAAGTTAAAATATGAATTATTGTATCAAAACATAGATAATTGATTTGTAAATTTCACCTAGTATGTCAAAGATGGTCAATGCCAGTCACTCCCAATGTCCCTTCCTTGGCTATGGATCTTCTACAGCCCCTTAGACTTCCTTGGTTCTCTCACTTCAGTGGTAAAGTGAAAAACAGTGAATAATGACTATAGGGACTAACAACTCAATATTTATAATATTGTCCTACACCAAAAACTCTAAATCATAATTGGTTGGGGCAGCATATCCCTAAACTTAAGAATGGACCGAATCGGTTTATGCAACTTGACTCTCACCTATTTAATCAACCCGAATAATTAATTAAACCCTTAAATCCAACAGTTTCAAGTTTAGGAGTAGAAGCATAGTATAGAGTTGTTTCTTCATATGAATCTTTTTTTTTTTTTTTATGATTCTCTTAATCAACTTGTGTAGAAATTCTATGCTCCCTGTAGCAATCTCACAAAAAGCATATACATTTAGCATCCGCCAACTATCTAGGAATAAGATTGGAGACTAGTATATATGCTGTGATACCCTACTTTCTAAACCCTGTCTAATTTTTCGGTTGGTCCAGTTTGGTCTCGCATGACCTGAACCCAAACAAGCCGAGGCAGGTACCTTATAGAACATGATGGCAAGGGTGACTGTAAACTCAGGGTGGCCAGATGAGTTGGATTCAGTTCCTAATGAAGTCTATGTACCTAAGCCATGCATTTGCATATATCACCGGGTCATGTACACATAATAAAGGTCCGTGGATGTATTCTATGTTCAGTACGCGTGTAATTGATTACCAAGAGTGGAATACATGTCAAGATCGAGCCTTATCAAAAATCCCAATGTTTCGGCTAAGTTTTGGCCGATTGGTGGGTGGTCATGGTTGGGTCGGACCCACCAATATGACCTACCACTCTGATCTTTAGATATTTTAACCCTACTATAAATAGCATTTATTATTTTTCTTTACCTCATTTATTATTTTACATGGTGGGTGAGAAAATAAAAGAAGAGAGGGAAAAGAAGGAGAGAGAAGGGAAAAAGAAGGAAGAAATGGAGAAGAAGATGGTCGTCGTGCGTCACCGAGGTTGAATCTTTTAATTTCAACACCGGATTAGTGATTCCAACCTTGAAATCTATGATTTGAGGTGAGTAAAAACCGTATTTCTTAAACTCTTATGAAACCCAAAGTGAAATCCTTTGATATGGGTAGGAATCCTTTAGATCTTGTTAATATCTTTTGAGAATGTAAATCTAAGGTTTGAAGAAGGACCTATATGTTGTTTATAAAGGTTTTAGAGGAAGAAATCATAAGATTTGATAAGCAATTGTTAATCTCTTGAGCAAGAGAGAAGATTTAAAATTTTTGAAGTGTTCTTGAGTAAAGAGGTAAGATCCATGCTTGAGACCTTGGATCAACCCTAGATCTATGTTGAAATCATGTTATGGAACCTTAGATTTATGAAAAATGAGGTCGAATCTATCCATAGAGGGTTCCCCATGGTGGGATGAAGAATGAGAGTGAACAGTAAAATCCTGGATCTGATTGGTGGGTGCTCTGAAAGTGGATGGACCCACCAATCCGAGCCCTCTGGTCCAGGTAGTACCCCTGGGTCGAGTGGCAAGCAATGACTGGTGGGCACCTAGCCCACCGCTCCTGGCCCGTCGATCCAAGTAGGGCTCCTGGGCCTATCGATGAGCAAGGATCAGTGGGCACCTAGCCTGCCGGTCCAGGCAATGTCCCTGGATCGACAGGCGAGCAGGGACTGGTGGGTACCTTACTCGTCGATTGACCCACCAATCTAACCTTTCGGGTTCCGAATGGGTCCAAATTTATCAGACAACATTTTTTGGTGATTCTAAACACGTTGAGATCATCATACCTCATTGGTTATGAGCCAAAAGTGGAGATATACTAAACTTGACCTCTTCTATGATATGTTGAACTAGAAACTCACGTCGTCGCATATCGGATCTTCCTCGCACCAAGGGTGATCATTATACACAATTAAGTAAGTGGGAAGAGGACATTGACTTTATTTTTATAGTATTTTTACATCATTCCATAATTGTGATAGACTAGCCATGTCATTATTTTATTATTGTGTGTAGCCTAGTCAACCTCGAATGTCATTTGCATGCATTGATATGTGAAATTCACTTATGACTTGATATACTGATGCCTTAAATTATTAAATGCTTATTTCTATTTTGAGGTATTTGATGGATGATTTTAAACTATTGAATATGATGTATTGCTAAACTAGATGTCATAGTCCGCTTGGACACGAATGCATTGGTGGCCTATTGAATGGGACGCGATGGTACTATAAGAACATGCAGTTAGGAAGGATATATCCATGTGCTATAATCCTTCTCAGCAAGGGTTTAGGTGTTGGGTATATCACTAGGGGGAAGCCCGAGGTTGTGTACCAACGGTGGTGGTTAAAAGTACCCCTAGCCAATCACTAGGATAATCGGTAACTTTGGTGATATAACAAGAGGATCAATCATACTGCTTTTAAATTAATGCAGGACAAGACCCATTTTACTTTAATGCAGGGCAATGCCCATTTACTTTTCTGGTACTCACAGCTGGCCTTCTTCGGTAACCCTATAGATGTATCGTGGGATGAGGTTCGCGGCTCATATCTGGGGCATATGCGCACTGTGGTTACAAATAGCATATGACCTATGACTTCGATGTGATGTGTAGGTGTTTTAAGAAAATAAAATGAACTTGCATACATATATGTGCATTTGTATTGTGAATGTTTGTTTGTTCTTTCTTTTCACTTACTGGGCTAGTGAGCACATCCCACTTGCACACCATTCTTTAGATGATCTTACAGGTTATTTGACTGAAGAGCTAGAGCCAAGACCCACTGTGGAGTTTCCAGCTGAGGACTGGTGGGTCCCTGAAGATATTGGGCATATGACCGAGTGCCCGTGTAAGAGTTGTGTTGTGGGACAGCAACACTGATACCAACCCGTGTTTTTTTTATATTAATTTATGATATTATCCCTTTTGTGCTATAGATGCATAATATGTATATATCACGCCTTCGGGCCCACCAACCCAACCCCTCTGCTTCCATCACAGATCTCAGAAAAATTCCCATTTGGACCGCCACCAAAATATGTCGGATCGGATCAATCTTCAAAACGGGTCAAGAATTCGAGACAAACTTAACAGTAGTGATCAGGTTCACGTTCACGTGTGATAATATTTTCATACGTCCCTGATTTGTAAATTTAAAATTCATTAAATGAAGATTAAAAAAAATAATTTTAAATCCATGGATCAAGATCATTTTGGCACATTTCTCGTACGTGAATCAATTCCCTCTCTCCGGCCGGATAGAGTGGAGCCATTTTCTGAACTAAATAAATCCTAAAGTCTTGTGCAGACACGAGAGCAGTATCTGGTTGACTAGTCCTAGTCGACGGCTCCCCTTTGTCTCTTTCTGACGCCATTACTCTTTGAAATCCTCGACCTCTGTCCAGAACTCCAGATAACATATCTTTCTCCACCGGTCACATACACTTATTAGACTTGGAACTCTCTTATCTTTTCTACCAAAGCTTCCAGTCACTCCAAATCTCCAACAACAAAAATGACAAAAACAAGAATAGAAGAGGAATCCCAACTCGGCCCAACGAAAGAGCTAGATGCCGGAGCTCTCTTCGTTCTCAAATCCAGAGGTAAAATAGCACACAACAAGAGTGATCTAGAGAGAGAGAGAGAGAGAGAGAGAGAGAGAGAGTGAAATTTATTTTTGCTAACTTGGAAGAGTTGCAGGATCATGGGTGCACTGTGGGTACCATCTAACGACGGCGATTGTGGGTCCGCCGGTCCTGAGTCTACCCTTTACGTTTGCGATGATGGGATGGGTCCCCGGCGTTTTCTGCTTAGCAATTGGAACTATGGTGACCTTCTACTCCTACAACCTTCTCTCACTGGTGCTGGAACGCCATGAAAAGCTTGGGCAGAGAACGCTTCGGTTCAGGGACATGGGCACTACTATTCTAGGTATGTACTATTTAACTCGGTGACCCGTTAGTATTTGACTCAGTGAAACCACTCAATTTCATGAGTCATTGTCAACATCAATCAATTGAAAAAAACAGAAGGAAAAAGAAAAAATCTTCTGGAAAATAATTTTGAGGCAAAAATTTATTTTTTATTTTCTCAAACCTGTTTAAGATGCTTAGGTGTGCTTTACATATATTGTAATCAACCACTTGTGCAGTGGTGGTTCTTTCGAGTCTTTGCCCTCAAGAGCAGGTTGTTTTGCCCTCAAGAGCAGGTTGTATTGTCTTGAGCATTTGGGACTTAGGGTCTAGGGAGATTGGACTACTTAATTAATGCATTTTTTTGGGGTAAAATAAGGGCGAAATTGCAGAAACTGCCAAATGGTATATTTGATTGGGGTATCAATTTAGAATCTTTGACCCACTCCCCATATGCTACACATGTATGTCATTTGTTTTTTTTTTTGGAACCACGGCATCTTGTTTTATTTTATTTTATTTTTATAAAAATCACATCATCATCGATATCAATGTATATCATGTATAGGCATAGGGGTACTATTTTTTATTTCAGAGGTAGATAAGTCAATTATTTCATCTTATATGTCTGAACATAGGTGTCACTTCGTCACAGATACTATTTCCCTGTACCGTCAGCTTATCTAGACCGGCGCAATCTATTTAATTATATGCAATAGTCTCAAGGTGGAAAGGATTCTTTACCAAAAAGGTGGAAAGGATTCAAATTCAACAAAGGACACCGATCTCGAGGTGTCTTTTTCCTATAAAAAATGCTAATCCCATAACTGAGCAAATGAAATTTATGAGCAACCGCATAGAGAAACGCACACACCAGTGAGATGCATGGAATTAGGGGTGTCAATAAATCGGTCAGGTCGGGTTAGTCTCAGTCGGACTTAATTGGACTTGACCTTTTACAAGTCTTGCATCGTGAATGTTCATTAAATAGATAGGTCTAGTTTTGGAAAGTATGGTATGATTTATATTCGGATTGATCGATGTCCAGCTTTAATTCCGTTTTCTAAATCGGGCCTTAATTAGGTTATGGACCTATTTAAGTTTAAACGGGTTTTAAATGTGTCTACCATAAAATTATTTTCTTAAATGGATTAAAGGCCAAGAAATATGTGACGTAACTTTTTAATAAAGAAGAGAAGCGATATGAGATTATGGTTGTTATTAAAAAAATTAAAAAGTAAAAAAGTTTAATTAGTTTCTTACTAGTAGTGGCAAATATGAATTTTATGTAGTATTAAAGGGGTTGATGGGTTATAACGAGTCGGTTCAAGTTGGGCTTATAAACATGTCTATTTGATCGGGGGTCCGATGGGCTAGTTACCTGCATTATGAATGCTCGTTTAATAAACTTGTCAGACATTTATTAAATGGACCGATCTAAGCTGAACTGTAAACGTGTCGGACTTAGTTGGACCTACCGATGCATGCTTAGAATTGACACCCCTACATGGAACAATTGAGTAGAGAGAGAGAGAGAAAGAGAGAGAGAGAGAGAGAGAGAGATATGGAGATAGGGGTTGTTAACGCCTACCTTAAAAAAAGGTAGCAAAATCACTTTCCGTTAGTGGCAAACGGATATTTTCATGTCTTTCTTTGATGGTTCACCTAATTTTCCATGTTACAACCATTGGATAGAATAGATTACTGCCTAAGACTACTAATTACCAATTTTCAAAGCAATACTCAATTATATATGAAAATCCGGATCAGTTTCTACATGCCTAGCACTAGGGGTGCAAGTTTGGCCCTGACGACCCGAACCCACCCTTGGCCCGTCTTGATCATGAATAAGTATCGATCCAAAATTTTTTTCCCTAAGGGCAGGCCCGACCCTGAAATTTTTTATCCTAAGTCAGGGTCAGGGCGGATAAGGGTTGATGTCTTTAGCTCGCCCAGCCCGCTCTGAACCTAGCCTTGATTTTTTTACCTTGACTTTTGGCCCCAACCCGACTCTAATTTTTGCCCATGTTGACCCTGGTTGTGACTTTGATGTTAACTCTGAATTTAACCTAATTTTATATTTTGTTTGACATTGAGTCATTGACACCTCAAAACTCCTAATGTATCTTCTCACCGATCTCAGATTGTTTACCTTATTAGGATGATCTCTTTGTTTATCATAACAAATAATTGAAATTTTTTAGATTATTTGCTTTCTAGGATGATCTCCTCTTGTTTACTATAATAGTTGGAGTTATTTGTATTGTTTGAATGTTTTGCTTGATGTTCTCCTCATGACAATTAATTTGTAACTTTGTATTTTTTATCTCCTCTTTATTATGAATATTTTTTATTTTTAAGTTATTTCATATTTTGCAGGTCAAGGTTAAGGTCAAGGTATATCCAGCCCTTGATGGCAAATCAAGGTCAGGGTCAGTGTCAATTAGGGTCAGGGGCATCCCGGCCCGACCCTGAAAAATCAGGGCCAATCAGAGCAGGTAAGGGTTGGGTTGAACCCTGAAGGGTAGGGCCAGGGTTGAAGTTTTGCGGCCCTGAGTCAGGGTCAGGACAGGTTTGGGCCCAGTTAAGGGGACTCAGGGTTAGGCTAGGGTTTTAAGAAACCCATCCCAACCTGACCTTGTTGCACCCCTACCTAGCACACCTGTCCAAGGCCAAAAGGAAAGAATCCTTCCATTGTCCTTCTTTGTTGTCAATTTGTCAAAAATTGTATTCCCTCCTTATGAAACCCATGGTTTGGAGGATCCGGTCAAATCAAGAATTTGGGGGATAATATCGGTATTGGTATCGGTCTCTACAGATATCAATTTGATATCGATTTGGATCGGATAGGATCGGTGAGTATTGGTCTATTTTACCCCTGATTTTTATAAAAAGTACTTTTTTTTCTATTTTACCCTTGAAACAATCCGGATAACCTATCCGGATTGGTATCGGATCAGGGATCAATCTCAACCAATACCAATCCGATACAGCCGATCCCAAACTGATACTCGAAACCATGGATCAAACACCCCAAGTTATGAACACATACTCCCATGTTTGTCTAGTTGTCAGATGCATACTGAACATCCCAACGACTAGAGAGAATCTAAGTTCAAAGTAGAATGATATTTGATTAAGTTAAGCTCTAAAATATGATGTGACTATTTAAGGTATAACTACTATATGCATAGGTTAAAATTATCACATCATCCTTTCACATGGAAAAATGAGGTGGCCATTGAGGAAGCTCTTCCTAGGTGGGCGGCATAAAGGTTAATTTATGATTTTTTTTTTTTTTTTTTTTGAGAGGGATAGACACACTACTTGTGTGCAATAAGTCAACGGGAAACACAAATAGAAGCACAAGATGGAGCATCACACATGAGGGAGCCGGGGGATCATTTCAAATGGAGAAAAGAGAGAGATAGACACAAAGGGTGATAGCTTATGATACACCAGCAATGTGCCTTATATAAATAAAGGAACTTTGTCTGACAATGTGATGCTTACACCTAAACTAAGGAAGGAGTAAAATAACCACCCCACCCCCAATAAAAGGTATAAATTTCACCCCTATGATTTTTACCCATGCACTCCCACAATTTGAGCAGAAATCTTTTTCTCTCATATTTTACAACCAGGGTAGACGACAGAGCCTATATACATATTACTTTACCTAAGAAACAAAAAAGTTAAGAGTCTATATTAATGTTAAGGGGCATTTTTTGTTTTTGACCGTCAAAAGAAAGCTGGCCTAATTTTGTGTATTCAATTCTTATATTTCAGGGTCAAGGTGGGCCCGGTATTATGTGGGCCCAATTCAGTTCTCGGTATGCTATGCTGCTGTTGCTCTTTGCATTCTTCTTGGTGGGCAGAGCCTTAAGGTGAGTGATACAACCCCAATTCCCCCCCCCCCCAACAATTAATATTTTTCACCATAATATTGGCATAAAGAAAATTGACAATATATATTGAGATCCAAAGGAGGATAGGCCTCAAGATCATAACAAATTGAAGTGGATGAAAATCTCTAATAATGCTTTTGTTCGGTTTCGGTATATATGGTGTGATTCGGTTCGATTTACATTTATTTGGTTGAAACGAAAATCACACTATTTATTAAATGGTTGTACTTTCTGAAATCGCAACTATTTAGTAAATGGTTTTGGTTCCACGATTTTTAAACGGTGTCAGTTTCATAGTTTTAAACGGTTTTGATCATAGTTTATGCTATACGGTTTCTAAACGGCTAGTAATCGGTTTGCTAGTTTATTTGCGTGCTTATTAAAATTGTTTTTCTTGATAAACACTTCAATCTTGTATCAAATTAAATGAGGCATTGAATAAGCAAGGATTTAACTACATAACTACATAATAGGAGTAAATTCTTGAATAGACTGTTGGATAGCCTCTATGATCCTTAATTCTTCCCTAAATTGAACCATTATGTCTTATTAAAACAACTAAATATTTAATCTTTATATGGGTTAATTGGATTGGTTTTTGACGGTTTAAATGGTTCGGTTTTTACGGCGTCAATTCAGTTTGAAATCAATGGGTGAAATGGTTAAAATCGACCTGACCCATTTAACTAATCGGTCATAAACTTGAAACCAGAGCTGAACCATTTACTAAACGGTTTTACGGTTTTGATGTAAACGGCTCAATTCGAATTCAGTAAACAGTTTTGATTTTAAATTCACATCCTTATTTCACGATAAGCACAATAATAGATAATTTAGAAAAAGATTATTAATATTAGAGTGGGGAAGATTGAGATATAATTCAATTTGCTAACTTCAAAAAAAGTGGTCTGATGGACTGATGTTTATTGCTAAATATGCTTGGCTTCACTCAATTGTTATCAAATGAGGACTAATTAAGGTGATGGAGATAGATTGGAAAAATCAATACAACCCAAATGAAATTATTAGCAACAATGCACTTATCTATGGTTCCCCATGAAATACGGTCAAACAATTACTATTAGAACGGTGGCACAGTTAGAAGTGTGTTAATCCTACAGGTTCTGGTAAATTGGATCTCAAAGATGATTCAGTTTCTGATGGAGATAATCATGCATCAACTAATTGTGGGACTTGGATGATGTTATATCCTAGTTGTGTTTCTCCATCTAATATCTTAACTCTGTGGGTTTGATAATCAATAAGGTATGAAAGTTACCTAGTCCACTACATTAATGATATAGAGTGTGGGTCCTCTACGGTGCGACGCACTATGTTGTGCACATCCGATAATTAGGAGCACCTTGGGTTGAGTGTCCATGTGTTGGAGTGCATCTCGGGTGTGCCTGGCCATCGAATGTGCATTGCACAATGCACCATGCCATGGAGGAGTCAGATCCAATGATATATCCATGTGCATCCACCTAAAAAAAGGGCCAAATGTAACTTGAGTACCCCAACCCAAATAAAGGGTAACATGGACTTTAGATGGCTTCATATACTAGCTAGGCCCATGGTTTCAAGTATCGGTATTGTATCGGATTTATCCTCCATATCCTATTGATATCGACTGAGACCGACCCTCGATTCTTGATCGATTCGGATTAGTTGTCTGTATAGTTTCAAAGTTAAAAAAGTAAAAAAATTGAACCTTTTAAAAAAGCAAGGGCAAAATCGACCGATACTCACCAATCCAATCTGGTCTAGATCGGTAGCAGATCGGTATCTGTAGATACCGGAAGGAGAATGTTAAGAACATCCCAAACTGACTAACTAACCTTGGATGGTTGCATAGGCCAGTGGGCCTTGCCTAACTTTTAGCTTATCCTCTTGGGTTAGACAATTCAATAGTTTCTATAAATGTGTGTTTCTTTTTCCTTCGTGATATTAACTTAATAGGATTCTTCTCAGGCAATTTACATTCTCTCTACCACAAATGAGAAGATGAAGCTTTATGAATTTATAGTAATATTTGGAGGCCTGATGCTGCTTTTGGCTCAAATTCCATCCTTCCACTCCCTGAGACACATCAATCTTATTTCATTAGTTCTTTATCTTGCTTACAGCATTTGTGCTGTTGTTGGTTCCATATACATTGGTAAGAAGCTATAATCTGAAAATTGAGGGGTAGCCAGAATTTACTTAAGATCACAAGCTTATATAAAGGTCTTTTCTTTATCCTTTTTGCAGGAAAATCCAAGAATGCAACACACAAGGACTATTCACTGAATAGTCATGGTGCAGATCTAATGTATGGTATCTTTAATGCTATTGCCATCACTGCTACCACCTATGGGAATGGAATCCTACCTGAAATACAGGTTTTAATCCTTAAGCCATTTCAAATTCCAAATCTCACTGACTTTATAAGTACATCAAATGTCCCAAAACCAATTTCAAAACTGTAAATCTAACTTATTGTAAACCCCAATTTTATTGTTCTTAGATAGATCTATTAGGATGTGTTTGGTTACAAAGAAAGTAAATAGAGAAAAAATTACTTTCCATGCATTTGGTTGCCAAGGTGGCTACTTAATTTAAATTGAAAAACTAATTAAACCCCAAATTAAAGATAAGTACTCTTTCTATTATTTTGCATTGAACTTTTCATTTGACATTGATGGATAATAATTCTCTCTTAAAACCTTTTAACAGCTCAAAAATTCTAAATGGTTTCAACAACAGAATGGAGCCTCATAAAATAAACCAAGTGATGCCTGTAGAACAGTATCTTCTTCTTCTTCTTCTTCTTTTTTATTTTTTATTTTTAATAAACAGCTAGGGATATAATTTATCACTACCCAATTCTGTGATGCTTCAAATTATTTAGATAACATTACCTTCAAGTTGTTGGCAGGCAACCATAGCCCCTCCAGTCAAGGGGAAGATGTTCAAAGGGTTATGTCTCTGTTATACAGTAACAACAACAACTTTCTTTAGTGTTGCTATCTCTGGGTACTGGGCATTTGGCAATCAAGCTCAATCAACTATTATCAGCAACTTCATAGTTGATGGAAAGCCTTTAATTCCCAAGTGGTTTATTTTGATGACCAATGTCTTCACTCTTCTACAAGTATTAGCCATAACTTTGGTAAGTAGACATTAAAGAAAATCACCTTCTGTGTTCTATCTTTTGGCTTGTTACCAAATTCTTAGGTTCTTAAACTACTTAACTAAGCATTGGCTCTTTTGGACAGGTTTATTTGCAACCAACAAATGAGATTTTTGAGCAGAAATTTGCTAATCCAAAAAGCCATCAATTTTCCACCCGCAATGTCATTCCAAGGTTATTTTTTCGGTCTCTTTCAGTGGTCGTCGCTACGATCATCGCTGCGATGTTTCCATTTTTCGGAGACATTATGGCCGTCATTGGAGCATTTGGGATCATACCTTTGGATTTTGTTTTGCCAATGGTTTTTTATAATGTGACATTTCAACCATCCAAAAGAAATCCCATCTTCTGGATAAACATATCCATTGCTGTAATCTTCTCTGCATTGGGGGTGTTGGGAGCAATATCATCTGTTCGCCAAATAATTCTTGATTCCAAAACTTATCATTTGTTTGCTAATGTGTGAAGACGTTGGCGCCAATATATGAAACTTTAAACAATGTTGAATGGTCATCTATTTAAAGTTCTATCTGAATTTGCATAGCTTTTTTGCTAGTGTGTTTGAGACTTTGACATCAATATGGATATTCTATTACTAGATTGAAGCTTCGTCAAAACAATTATTTTTTTATTTTATTTTTTTAAACAAAGTTTGATAGGTAAAGGAAGAAAATATTCCCACGGTGCCACTATATATATTTAAGGAAAATGTTTTATGTGGGAGAGTAAAGCCTGCACTTAGAAACATGAGAGGAAAAGTAACCAGCCTACCTCTCATGAAAGGAAAAATTATGTTTCTATGAATGTTTCCTCGTGTGCTCCCATTAGCCCTTGTACACGCACAGGAACTGCACTCCCCAACAAAAAACACTTTTCAATATATTTATGAGGTCTATAAAATGTTTAAAGTTTGGCTGCATCTTTTTTTTTTTTTTTTAGGGCACTGCATGGTTGCAAGTCAAGGGAAGCAAAATCAGTTTTGAAAAGAAGAATGGAAGTTTTGTAATCATGATTGTTAACCAAATAAAACTCTTATTATATTTATAATTATATTTTTAAGATGTAATCTTTATTTATTTTTCAAAAAATAAAAATAAAATTCAATTGCAACAAAGTAAAATTTAGTGATATGGATTCAGGGTTCAAAAGACTAGGTTTGGATTCGTTATGGGCTCACCCAGGTATAAGAGGCTCAAATCGAGGGCTTAGTGGCACAAACATTACCTTAGTGAAGATTATAAGAGCAATGGGAGAATCATAATTTAGTAGAACTTCAACTCAGAGGAAACAAGTAAGAAAAGTGTAACATAGTGAAAGGGGTAAAGTAGGAATTACAATAAGTTAAACGACAAATCAAAATTATCAAAAAAGGGAGGGGTAAAATTGGAAATCAACCATTAAGAGGAATTAAAACCAATATCTCATGGGACTTCTCTTCAAACCAGATAACTAAACAACTCCCAACAACCTAAGTGACCCATGAGTGCCACATCAGCCACTTGACAGTCCTTCATGCACTAGGGCTGAAGATGAGCACATGAAGGCCATACCCATGCATGTAACAAATTCCTCCTTCCTTAAAATTGATATTGTCTTCAAGATCAAACCAGGGCGAAAAGAGCATCCTGCCCCATTATTAATGGATGCCTATGCACCTCCTCTGATTAATTCTCACACTAATGCAATAGTCACGCAACCAGAGAACAATCCTAGCTCTTATTTCTTATGATCCAAGGAGGAAACCTAGCACACAATTAATATAAGTCCATATGAATCAATAGTTGCTTCTTGCTCTGGATCTAGGGATGCCTTGGCCCGTAGACAACAAGCCAATCACAATAATCCATTTTATAAAACTGTATCACCAGATCTGGTGACATTAATCGTAAGCACCCCTCAACTATGTATCCAGTTTGATTCCATCATCCAACATAACCAGATCCAAGGAAGAACATGACAGTGAGGTGTAAGACTGTTGAATACATATTACAAAAAAAAAGGGTCTATAGGAACAGTTTTTTACTGCCGTTAAAACTATAAAAACCATTGTACAATTCACAATTTTGCTTGTAGTCCTCCATTGTGCTTCATAAACTGTTGCAAAGATGTCAGCTTCAGAAGCCCCTTTTTTTGTCACCAGAGAGTGGTAGTCGCAATTCTATGGAAGAAGCCATCACAGAGTAACCTTTGTAGGATCCTATTCAGGATTCTGCAAGTAGGGAACAGTACAATTGAAGTTAGAGCTATAAGCTCCGACCCCGGAGGCAAATGTACATGTGAGGACAATCTTTAAAGAAGAATCAAAGAACTTTTCAGTGATTCCTATTATAACCAAAGAACCATAGTCAAAGATGATCAGTTCGTTGATCTTGACACCGTTCAATATACACACAATATGTAGTCACAATTATGTCTTAAAATTTCAATTCCTAAATGCATGGCACGAAAACCTTATGAATGAAATAACCAGTTCTATCCCAAATTATGAATGACATTTAGGTTAAATACTATAGAAAACATCCATCCGTTATAATCATAAAAATTTATCAAGAATAAACAATTTATCTATGAATTTAATAGACAAGTACACTTCCAACATATTGTATGGTAACCCTTTGAATCAAGTACCTTCATTCGTTTATGCGTCATAGATTGCACTTGTTCTAGTCAATCTATATTAGTAGTTGGGTCCCAGTTCTATACCTTTTATTGGTACAATGCTTTTATGAGTGATAGAACTTAAAAAAAATTTGAAATCAAATAAAAATTGAATTATGTCAAACCAAATCAATTTAGTTACATTTTATATTTTGAATCAATTCAAAATCAAATCGATTGACGCCCTTACATTTTAACAAGTTCGGAATTGACTGAACATCACTCATTGGTGCTCTTCTGTCAAGTGGATCAACTACCACCTTCAATTTAGAGGCAAATTTTTATGGTATCATAGAAATCCATAAAAATTTGGTTGTCATGCATTCCCAATCCCCCAATCCTTTCTTTGTTATCCACAAGTCAATAATTGGTTAGCAAAATCCCAGAAGTTTTCTCTACTCAGGCCTAAGGAGTTGGACAATGACCCTTAAGTCCATTGTGACTACATCTTTGGCTTTTGTTCATGACCAAGTGCTATTGGTCACTGTAGTGGCTAATACTTCTTTAGGTATTTCTAGTTGGCTTATTGCCCTTTGCTTGAAAACTCAATGCTTGTATTCTTTTGCTAACTTTGATATGACAGGAGAGGTTTTTGATGTGGCGGCGATGGGATTGTTGATCGGATTAAAGGCTCTCTTCAAGCAAGGATGGACGGTGGATAGGATTATAACTAATGTAGATGGTTTGGACGTTTTATGGGATAATGCTAATTTTTTGAGGTGGCCTTGGGTTACCTTTGCGTAACGAATAGAACTTGAACAGTTATTGACAAATATTTTGTGTACAAAATAGGACTATGACTTTAGGGGCTGTAAAATTTAAGGCACATATGGCTATGAAACATAAACGTTGTTTTGTAAATTTTTTGTAACTCTTTTCTCTTTTATATCATATCAAAAAGAAGAAATTTTTATTTTTATTTTATTTTATTTTTTTTTTTTTTTGAGGCAAAATGCTACCAAGAAATTTTTAGAGTAAAAAATTCTCCAGTACTAATTGCTGAAGTTGGCTCCTTCTGCCAGTCCACAATGGCATTTTGGAATAGGGATACCATATCTTATTTTCGGTCGATAAAGGAGTTTTTTTTCCTAAGAAAAGAAGGAGAGGTTTTTTGTTTTGTTATTTATTTATTTTTTTTGTTATGCTTTGTTTTGTTTCGTTTTTTTTTTTTTTTTTTTTTTCTCAAAGAGGTTGCTTGGCCATTAAAAAGGAAAAATCAGTCCTGATTTCCTAGTTCAGACAATCTTTCAACGGCATTTAGGTTATGTGGTTCATGTGAATCCTAACCCCACTCCCACGCCCTATGAGTTATGAGTTATGACCCATCAGATCAAGGCCTTTCTTTCAGTCTCTCTCTCTCCGTCTCTTCAGAATCAATATCCTTTTTCTTTTCTTTTCTTTTTTTCCTTTCCTTTATCATGGAGAAAGTTTTCCTAAGGGGTATGGGCACAACATCCTAAGATTCAGATACTCTCTAGAGTTCTTTGAAATGATATCATGTTCATGTATGAAAGCATTCTCATACATTCTGGTCATGGTATTTAGAATCCAATTTCTCTCTATATTTCATAGATTCTAAATATCAAGATTAGGGTTATACGAGAACAATCTCGTATTTGAATCTAATCCAATCCTGGGTTCTTTTGTATATTCTCAAAATTACACTTTCGAAAATTCTTATCTAAAGTTGTAGTCAAGTTGGTCCTTTCACCTTGGTTTAAAGAAAACTTGATACATTTATAATGTTCACTAGACAATTTTAGGGTTCATAAAAATCTTATAAAGTTTTAGTACATTCTTCAAAATATCTCCTCATGCTTATCTGAAGCCCTGGTCAAAAGATTCCCTTCATTGTCTCTCAAGGAAAATTTGTACTTTCTTTATAAAGGCCAATCACAACCCAAGCCCAAATTAACCCAATCTCTTCATCACTTTCTATATAGCCCAAATATCAAGATTAGGGTTATACAAGAACAATCTCGTATTTGAACCTAATCCAATCCTGGGTTCTTTTGTATATTCTCAAAATTACACTTTCGAAAACTCTCATCTAAAGTTGTAGTTAAGTTGGTCCTTTCACCTTGGTTTAAAGAAAACTTGATACCTTTATGATGTTCACCAGACAATCCTAGGATTCATAAAAATCTTATAAAGTTTTAGTATATTCCTCAAAATATCTTCTCATGCTTTTATGAGAAAAGATTCTCTTCATTGTCCCTCAAGGAAAACTTGTACTTTTTTTATAAAGGCCAATCACAACCCAAGCCCAAATTAACCCAATCTCTTCATCACTTTCTATATAGACCACTTACCACCACATTTCCTACTAAGATCCTCAACTCATCAAGCTCCCTGCAATGGCCGGAATTCTCCCTAAACTCATCGTTTTCATGGCCATCTTCATCACTTTGTTAACCGTTATCGTCGACGGCGAATCTCACAGCTTCTCTAAGACTCTACCACTGAGGTCCAAGAAGCTTAAACGTGAGAAGATGAGCCACCTTCACTTCTACTTCCACGATATTGTTAGTGGCCGTAACCCAACTGCCATTAAGGTTGCTGAAGCAGAATCCACAAAGACATCACCAACAGAGTTCGGTAAGATGGTGATTATCGACGATCCATTAACAGAGAAGCCAGAGGCTACGTCGAAGCTGGTCGGAAGAGCTCAAGGGATCTATGCAATGGCATCACAGAGTGAACTAGGTCTGTTAATGACCCTTAATTATTGTTTCATGGAAGGGAAGTACAACGGGAGCACACTAAGCATACTTGGAAGAAACACAGTGATGTCGGAGGTGAGAGAGATGCCGGTGGTCGGAGGGAGTGGGCTTGTCCGGTTTTCCCGAGGCTATGCTCATGCCAAGACTCAGTGGTTTAATCATACAACTAAAGATGGTGTGGTTGAGTATAATGTTTATGTCATCCATTACTGATCCATGAAAGAGGGTGTAACCATTTGCATAAGGCTCCCACATGGGAATTTGGATCCTCTACATGTATGTTCACCTAGATATGCATGTGAGGATCCAACACATGTCTTACTTTTTATCATTATAGGATGAAAATGGATGTATATGAAAACAAAAGAGATAGGTGTTGGATCTTTATATGTATGTCCAAATGAACATATGTACAAAGAATCCATTCTCCCATGAAGCAATAGGATCTGAGAAGGTCATAATATTTGCATCTTTACCCCACTTCGTAAAAAGATTGTTCTCTAATTTTTCATCCATTCAATTGTTGAAAAATTCTGTGTCTTGGTTGTGATTGATTAGACTCATGTTGATTCAGTTTTAAAAAATAAATCAAAATTTTACCAAATCACCAGTTTTGTAGTGCTTTTTATTTTTGGTTGTTTCTTAAAAGTTGTTGGAGGGCGTCCCTCTTATAGGATTTATGTGGAAAAGTTGGCAATGTTAAGTATTTTATTTTTTTCCTCCTTATAAACCATGTCCTTAATCAAGAAGAGAAGAATTTACTACACGGGGAAATGAACAAGATCTAAAGTCCAGAGAGACGAACAAAACTTAGCTGCTACCTGGGTTGTAGCCAAGTAGTTGCAACCCTGGTCTCAGATAGGGGAATAGAATCTTGGGGGTAAGTGTGGAAAAATTCATCCTAGGTGAATATTTACAAACCTACCCCTGAGATTTCATTCCCTTGGCCGTAGCTGCAAACCTGGGTGGTAGAGAAATTTTTTCCCAAAGAGATGAAAACAGATAAATTTGGGAGGAGGGGGGATGGACTCCCAAAGCACAAAAAATCTATTTTGTCAGCCATATGAGACTAAGTGATTAGCAACAAAATTTCCTTCCTTGAAGATATGCTTAAAAGAGATATTTACAACCTGACAAGCCAAAAAAAAATTCATAATCTTCTAGATTATGAGAGATGCGCCATGACCATTCAAGTGGCAAGCTTATCAAGAAGAATTCACACTTGGTAGGTGGTTCACAAATAGAAACCATGGCAAGGATACAACTCTTCATGGTTCATTCCATGCATAGAGGAAATACTTCTCAATTACCTCAAGAATAATCCTTATTATTATATTCATAGACAAATAATATAGTGAAAATATATATTATTTCTTTTTTGGAAAAAACATTAAATTTTATTAAGCAAATTCAGCTATGGAATAATTTCTGCATAGGAAATACAAGTTTACAAGAAATAAAAGGGGGTTAGGGCACCATGTTCTAGAAAGGTGGAACTTGACAATCCCACCTGCAAGAAAATGTGCTTCCTTATCAAAGGATCTAGGAATAAAATTGAACACAATCAAAGTAAAATCCTACGATGAGGAAATCCCATTCAAGAACATCAAGAATCATCCTTAATATTATATTCATAGACAAATAAGGTAGTGAAAATATATATTATTTCTTTTTTGGGCAAAACATTAAATTTATTAAGCAAATTCAGCTATGGAATAATTTCTGTGGAGGAAATACAAGTTTACAAGAAATAAAAAGGGGTTAGGGCGCCATGTTCTAGAAAAGTGGAACTTGACAGTCTCACCTGCAAGAAAATGTGCTTCCTTATCAAAGGATCTAGGAATAAAATTGAACAGAGTCAAAGTAAATCTAAAGCTAAAGCTAAAATATTATCCATAATAGAGTAGGTCGCCCAATTCTACAACGAGGAAATCCCATTCAGGCCCAAATTATATAGGTTTCAATGCCAAATCATGTAAAACTTCTTGTGCATCTTATCTTATTCTCTCTCCATTATTGATTTCTTATAATAACATGCATCAGAGAACCAGGGCTCCACGGGACCTTTACCCACTACTATTGTGTCTGCTTCTACTGCAGTCCATACCGTTCCTTTTACAACATCTCCATCAAGCTGTCAGATTTCGAGCTATCTCATCCTCTAGTTGTTCTCAACTTGTTCCTCTTCTCAAGAGGTATGATTTTTTATGGCATTGTTAATGGTTCATCTATGTGTCTACCTCCCACAATCACTAACAATAGTAGGACCGCCACCGCCGATTTCCTCATCACGGCTGTTCCCATTCCAGCCTATATCGCATGGACCGACCATGACCAGCTTTTCATGTGCTGGTTGATTGCATCTCTCTCTAAGGCCGTTCATGCCTGAATCGTCGATTGTACCTCCTCCCACAGGGTTTGGATCAATCTATCGTTCAAATTTGACGCTTAGTTTATGTATTAACCTTGTACAAGGAGCTGAGAAAACATTAGTACTGTTTCATAATTTTAATTTCCCAAAATTTCCCTTCCCTTTACTACAATGTATTCCAATGACCCCACTACGAAGGTTTTTTTTTTTTATAACAAAAAGTATCTCCACCATAGTTAGCAAAAATGGGAATGGTAAAGAAAACTGAAAATGGATAATATGGGTTTTAAATAGTGAAAATATCTAAACAATGCGGTAAAAAAAAAGAAAAAAAGATAGAGAAAAAAGATAGTATACTCATATAAATTAAGGAACTATTAGATAAATACATGCATCTAATGTTCAAAATAACTATAACATCCAACATTAATACATATATATTCAATGACTCATTATAAATTCTAAAACATATCATTGAATATCATTTAACACCAATTCTAAATTTATATACCATAAAAAAAAAAAAAAAAAAATCCAAAGTCTTGTTTAGCAATAGGGCTTGGCTATGATGTTGTTCATTGTTGTCAACATAGTTAGCACACTCCTAAAATGATGCATGTTCAATTAGAGTTGAGACTCATCACTTTAGAAACACTTTTTAGTAACTCGATTTTTGGGGCCTGTGCATGAATTTTAGTTGAAGATGATATCATGAGAATGTAAGCTTTCGAGTTAACTTCATGTTAGGAGAAAAAATCTGGTTGATCAGAGATCAGGAATGCTTGCCTTGCAGTTTTTTCCAGATTCTTTGGGAAGCATACGGAAAAATATGTTTTAAACGGTAAAAAACGAAAACACATCCTTTGAAGTGAGAATAGTCCCTCCGATTCGAACCTAGGTAAAATGCTTCTTGAAGTACTTTACCCATTATGAATCACCAATGGACCAACCCCCCCTTTGGGACCATTACCAAGTACTAACAATGAGTACACCCTTAAGGGTTGAACTTCTTGCTCAATGGTGGCAACTAACTAGTGGAGGTTGAGCATAGTCCAGGGGGCGGTTGAATACTGTTCGACCCTGTAACCCCCATTTTCTCAAAGTAATAATAGTAGGTAATAGCATTGTAATAATAAGTAGGCCCATTGGACACCTTGCTTGCCCCATTGTGGGTCTCGCACAAAAAAAAAAAGTTGAGTACTTTTTTTATATGGTAAAATTGCTCAGATCTATCAGATAATAAAATAAATTACAAAATAAGTAAGGTTGATTTTGTTTTATACTTCTTGTTCTTGTTTTGTTTTACATTTACTTTTCTTGTTTATCTACTTGTTTTGTAACTTTTGTTTTAATCTAATAGATCGAGGAAAGTGTCAGCTTTTGTATTTACCTTCTTAAGGAAAAAACGTAAAAAAAAAATCACTTTAACCAATTATATGATGGAATTAGAACACTTAGCCCACCTTAATATTAAGTCAATATTTACTAAAATAAAAAATATAAATTTTTATTTTTAGTAAAATATTTTTTTCTAGAAAAAAAAAAAATCTTAGATCTACTATTTAGTGTGATTCAGATCCTCTCCAACCGCCTGAAGGCCGAACGCACATCCGACGATTGGGAGGACACAAGCATGCACCCCAAGTTCCCAACACACTGGGGCAATACCCTAGGTCCTCCCAATCGTCGGATGCACATTGGGCGTCCCAACTTCTGGAGAAGATCTAGATCCCTATTTAGTGTCATGCAAAAGCACATGATAACAATAAAATTAACTACATATAATTTCAAAGGAGAATGAATATATGCTACCTGGTCGCGTGGCCACTATACCAACACCTGGGCCAATGGGAGCTCACAGACAGGAATCCAAATAAGGGGTAAGAGTGTATTTTCATGGTATCTTGTGTCTAGGGATAGAGAACGCAATTGGGTAGCGTGCTTTTTCCCTAATTTCAATTATCATGTGAGTATGACAAACATGTTTTTAACTAGTTATCCCTATATATAGGAGTGTCAAATGGGGAAAAAGATCGACTCGGACATCCTAAGTTCGAGCACGAGTCGTATATGGGTGCACTAGTGGTGTCTATTGGATGGTTTGATCTGGTTTCGATCGGGTTGAATCGGTTTGGTCTAGAAATGAGGGAGACCAAAACCAATCTGTTAAAGAACTTTGGTTTTCAGTCGGTTTCGATCTCGATCTGATTTGGTTTTGGTTTATTTCAGTTTTTCAATATCGGGTTTATACCGATTTAGATCGATTTATTATAGGGCTTGAACCATAATGAATCTAACATTCATAACTTATAGTGATAAGATTTGACAAAAAAAAACACTTTAAATTTATGATTAAATCATGGTTTGAGAAAGATAACTAATATTGCGACCAATGGATAACAAATTACAAAGAAGATGACTAATATTGAAATCACAAAATGAACCCTATTATCCAATCATTCATTTAACTATCCAACTAATTTTCTATAGTGAACAAATAAATCAATGGAAACATTATTACATTTTACAAGTCAATTTCTCTATTCACAACCTAATATTCAATGATTTGTAACAATTCCCCCTACAATAAAAATTTTCTTACTAATATTGTAAAAAATAGATGGTCAATTCACCAATTTATAATCTCATAATCATTTATTTTTTTATCGGTTTCATTCGGTTTGGTTTCGGTTTGGTTTTGATAGGTTCGATTTGGACCGGTTTTCAGTCTTTCCCAACATATTTTAGTCCAAAACCAATCCAATAAGGATCGGTTTGGTTTCGTTCAGGTTTTATCGGTCGATTTCGATCTGTTTTATTGGTTCGGGCTAGGTTTTGACACCCCTAGAGTGCGTAACGGCTTGTACCAAGTTCGTTACGCAGTTGGTGAGCAACAAACTTGGTACGAGCCGTAAACTCGGACGTCCTAAGTTTGACTCCCACTAGGCACACCTTGAGCCACTCACATGGGGGTATTTAGTGCTCTTCACTACTTTTAGTGAAAGTTGAATGGTTCTCATTCAACCCCGTATGACCCGACCCATACGGTTGTGGGGTCAGTATGGGCCCATGGGACTAGTCAGGCCGAAGGCCTTGATAAAAGTGGGGAAAAAGATCCTCTCCAATTATTGGGCGGCCCAAGAACTCATCCGAGGGTGGGGAGGACCTAGGTGTGCATGCCCCTGTGTCGGGATGCTTGTCTGGGTCCTCCCCACCGTTGGATGAGTCCTTAGGTCAGCTTAGTAATTGGAGAGGAACCGAATCTGTCAAGTGGTCGGTTCAGCTTGATTTAGGTTGTGTTGGTCAAGAACCTTAGTATATATCAATTCTGACCCGATCAAACCGAACCGAACTAATAACTAATAAGTCTTTAAATCCAAACATAGAAAACCTTATCCAGAGTACTAGAATATGTATACCCAACCGCACATTATAACCAGCAATCCCCATTGAAAAGAAAAATTAAAGACCCAAGAATACCACCATAGAATGGCTTCAATACTAAGGACCTTACATCCCTACAACCAAACCTTCTCACCAAACTCTACTTCCTCTCTAAAACTCTCCAAAGAATTCTTCATTGCAACTCCCACAATTCAGCTCCAAACCAGTAGCATTAGCAGAAGAAAGGCAACAATGGCAGGTCTTTCTACACTTCTCTTAGCAAGAGAAGCCATTTTGAGCCCAAAACTAGCTTATGCCTTTGATTTTAGACTTGTAGCTCCTGACCAAACTCCTGAAGAAGCAGAGAGTGAAATTAAAGGTCATGTCCGAGACCTGTTACAAGTGAAGTCTCTGATAGATTTGGAATCGTGGGAAGCGGCACAGAAGGATCTTAGGAAGAGCTCTGCAAAACTTAAACAAGATATCCATACCATAATCCAAGCCAAACCAGGAAGTGAAAGGCCTCTATTGAGGAAGCTTTACTCCAGTCTCTTCAACACTGTTACAAAGGTAAGTTCATAGTTGAACAATCTTATCAATCCATAGTTATCAATCCAGACTCTTATGTTAGTAGGTTTAGATGTTAGATGGGAATGTGTGGCTAGATTTGTCAGTTTACCGGATATGCCTTCTGGGTCATGCCTAGGGGGGGTGTCAAAATTGGGTTCAAATCGAGTAAACCAAACTGACCAGACCAGACTGAACCAAACCAAGGCCTTACTGTCCGGATTCGGATTGGGATATTACGACCCAAAACCAAACTGAACCACATGGGAAATCAAAAGAACTTGATACTGAACCGGTAATGGTTCAAGACCAAACCAATATACCCAGATAAGAAACCAATAACAGCCCAAAACTTATTAAAACCGTGTCCTTTTTATGATTATTGATAAATATGTATGTTAAACCGAACCCATATCTGGCCAAAATTAAAATCTATACAAGAAACTCATATGAACCGAAACAATATCAAAACCAAAATTCCTTATCTGGCTTGGTTTTGGATTCACCATTCACCCACTAAAACCAACCCTAACCAACCTATTGCCACCCCTAATTCGTGCCGTCACTTACCTGAATTCTCAAAACCCTTTTTACCAAAAAATAAAATCTTCAAAACCCTCGCTGGGCTGAACCTGAACCAATCCAAACTTGGAAATAGAGGGCTCAGGTTTGGTTTTAAACGTTTGGCTCCAGTGGTTACTAGTCCAAACAATCTGATTGTCCAATATGATGGTCCAACCAGGAATATTTCATTGGAAGTACTTGTGAGGAGCATCTTTGCTTACTGGTATGATTGGTTAACCACTGAACATACCATCTTTATGTGGAAACATTGGTTCTTTAGGCAAACCCAATTGATCATAGCATGAACCGGAAGGGTAACCTTGACAAATCAGGCTAGATGGGACCGGAGATAATGATTTGTTGTGTGAAGACTCAAATTTGAGGAAATAGACCAGACATATCAAACCAGAAAGGGCTCGTTCCGGAGATGAAACTGAAAAATCTGGAACCGAATAGGTATTCGGTTGAGGTTCAGCCTGGTTTAATCATCTGGTTCAGATCACCTTTTTAAATGAGGATACGGTTATGAGTAGTGTGTTGGGGTGGTTCACCCATCTTTACCTACCTTCTCTGGTTCTCCCTTTTCATCCCTATGGACACTCTTGTGAAATTTTCTCTCTCTCTCTCTCTCTCTCTATAGAGAGATTTAGGGGACGGTATCGGTATCGATATCGGTATCAATATCAGTATCAAGATCAGATTGGCGTGTATCAATTGATTTTGCTCTTGCTTAAAAGTACAATTTTTTTTATTGTTTTACCCCTTGAAACGATATGAATAATCAATTCAAATCAGTCAAGAATCGAGTATAGGTCTCACCAATAACAATCTCTCCCTCTCTCAAAAGATTTTAATCTCATTTTTGTCATTGCAGTTGGATTATGCGGCCAGGAGTAAAGATATGACACGTGTCCTTGAGTGTTATCAAAACATTGTTGTGAATCTTGATGATATTTTGTCCAGACTATAACTAATAAAACCTTGTGGAAGCGATGAGATTTTTTTTTATATGGTTATTTAGTTGAACAAAAAGTTTACGATGTGACATGTCTGAATGGGGCCTAAAATTTATCGATAGATAGATGTTAGGTCATTTATTTGTTGTTTTATGGTTGTCCATGTTGGTAACTCGGCCATGTGGCGGTGATGACGTGGTCAGTTTGGGTGACGTGGATGAAAATGATGACATGGCAGTATCCAGTGTCACCGATGAGATAACAGAGTAGCTTGGTATGCATGGAGTGGTTTAATACATCATTAATAGGTGGTGTGGGTTTCTGGGTCAAAACTGGCAAAATTGGCCTATTTACGATCGAGGGCATTTTCGGCAATGAAAATGACATTTTTGGAAGATCGGTTCTTCATGAAAAATATAGATTGTAATTTTCCTAGTCCAGTGAATTTGATTTCGTCACATTCCGATACCGTATGAAGAAGTTACGGCATTTATGGAAGTCAAGGGCAGTTTCGGCATTGAAGATGAATTTTTTAAAGGAAGCGCTCTACATGTAACAATACGAAAAAAATACAATCTTTCCAACGGTTCTGATTTCATCGCATTCCGATTCCGTATGAGAAAGATACGTCATTGTAACGGTGTAGGGGCATTTTGGTCTTTTTACATGGATGATTCAGATGATTGAGTCTTCTAAAAAGTCGTAGAGCATCCAGTTACGATTCCAACGCACTTCGTTTCATCTCGATCTGATATCGTATGAAAAAGTTATAAGCGTTTCCGTAAAGTCGGTTCGAAAATCCAAACCGAAAATCCATCAGTTGCTCTCGGTGTTGGGTGGGTTTTTCGGAATTTAATTTTGAAATTTGAGGGGCTTTTGTGTAATTTAAAGATTTTGAAGGTCTGAGTTGCAAGGGGTCTTTAAGCACTGAAACATATGGAGGCAGGGGCTTGATTGTAATAAAGAGAAGTAAAGGGAAGTGAAATGGACGGCCAAGATTCGACCACGTAGGCTTGATGCCCATCCAAAGGCTGCTGAGATTTTGGTGTGATATGGACGAGATAGATGCTTGCGCGTGGGATTTGATTGGTTAGATGCATAATTCTTGATGCACTGGCGCTACACTATATCAAGGTATGTTATTGTGTTTCGCGCGTGTATAGAAGGTATAAAAAGGATTCCGATCTTAATGATCTCAGAAATATGATTAAAGCCATCATGGAAGATTCGGATCCAACGGTCAATATGCATTTTCACTTTTGTGAGTGGGAGACAAGCTCCCTTAAAATCCGGAAAAGCAACCAATCATAGATCGACAACACTTCTGACGATGTCAGCGCCTACGTCATGATGACGTCATCGAGATTCAAATCTAACGGTTTGTATCTGTTGTCCGTTGGTTTAATCGGACGGTTTGGATTATAAGATCTCTTATATGAGATCTACGGTCAGATTTCGGCCCTGTTGCGCGCGCCGCCGGTGTAGCCTACGCCACCCGTACGAAGATTCCATTTCGGGCTATCTCATTGCTCCAACTTCAAAAGGTCATATCTCCTTCATTTTAAGTCGGATTTGGGTGAACCAAGTTGCAGCTTCTTCGTTTTTTCAAGCCCTACACCATGGAAGCAAGAAAAATGGGTTTTGAGTGAAAGAAAGCTACGGTTTTGATAGGATAAGCTTCCCCCTCTTTGTTGGTCCTTGAATGAACATACATTCTTGATGATAAATGTTCTTAGGCCATTAAAGAAGGTAAAAGAGGTGGTTGAAGTGTGTTAATGGTACATTAACTCAAAGCCAAGGAAGAAGAGAAGAAAGCAAGGATGTGTTTGCTTTGAAGAGCAAGAAGCCAAGGAGAGAGAAGGTGTGAGCACCAAACTTGTCAGTACAAGTTTCCAGTCATCCCAGGCAATCGGTTGTGAGATTCTCTAACCCTGGATTTTACATTACATGTATGTATGTATGTTAGGGTTAGTTGTGGATGAATGTATACCTGCTAGGTTAGTTGTGGATGAATTGTAAGCATGCTAGCTAGTTGTGGATGCATATGCTAGGCAAAGCTTGACTGTAGGGCATTGATATAAGCCCAATTTAATTGTATTATTTATTGTGTGCTTAGTGGGTGCTAAGCACCGGGAGTGGGTGCTCCCGTGTAGTGGGTGCTACACATTGTATCGGCACTAAGAGTGCCATCTTAGCTTCGGCTTGAGAAAATTAGGTGTGGGTGCTCCCGACTGTGGGTGCAGTCAAAAGTAGTGTATTGAGTAGGTACGAAGCCTTTACAGGCACTACTCCGGGGATGTAGGCAAATTGCCGAACCTCGTAAAAACCCTGTGTTGTGGGTGTTTGTTGTTTGCATTTGATATTGAAGTGCGTGGAATGTGGAATGGGTGTGCATACTTGGAAGTGCCTATGAGAGGCTGAGTGTGCATACGACTGTGTACAAACAGGGACAGGTATATCAGGTTTTTCTTGGTCAGACATCAGACAGGTTTTTGGGGATCGGAATTGGACTCACTGATTCACCCCCCCTCTCAGTGACTGCCGGGTTACAACATTATTTACATATAAAGTTTCGGTCCAACTGAGTTTGTCAAGTGGTAAATATATCTTTGAATTCAAGACTATGAAGGTCAAAATACTATAGATGTACATGAATATATATGGGATGCATACATAGATATATACAAAAGAATATATAGTCGAATTTGAATCTAAAGTTTGACAAACCTATTTGGATTTTTATTATCTTCAATAATCAGAATTACCACATCATCTGTGACGTAGAAAAATTTTATAAGCCATGAAGATATGCTTATCTTATGGCCATAAAGTGACATTTTCCCCTTTTTTTAAGAGGCATTCATTATTACAAAATAAAAATTTTTGGTCAAAATTATTACATAATATTTCAATAGCTTATAATTAGGTGAGGACCTTCATTCTCTATTCTCAAATTGGTTTCTTGAGAAAACCTAGCATAGGAACAACAGACAATTAACTCAATGTCACTGAGCTTTGCAAGTCCCAACAGCTAATGAGAAATATGCTAAGTTTCAGTTCTCGAATCTCTTTACCAAAAGAAAAAGGAAACCTAAAATCCAAATAGGTCATATGTCAAATTTTATAATCAAAGTCAACTACAACATTTATGTTAGAAGTTTTCAGCCATTCATTTGTTATAACTATTTTTTTTTTTTTAGTAGATTATTATTACTATTTTTCAAAAGTTTGAATTTGGTAGTGGATTTTCAAATCTTTATTTTATCTCATGCTTGAGAAAATTACACTGCCAACCCTTGAAATCATAAATCAACGCTTTCCCTGTGTTTTAAATATAACACGAACACCAATTACACTGCCAACCCTCGAAATCATAAATCAACGCTTTCCCTGTGTTTTAAATATAACTCGAACACCTTCTACAAGTTAGAAAAATGGCAAAACACACCCACACCGCTAGTCTAATTGTCTAATCCGTTAAGTGTTAAATCACCAAAATACCCCCATTGAATGTGACTTCACCCATTTACCCTTATCCTTCCCGAGAAAGAACCTTATCCCTCTTCCTCTCCTCGCCTCTTTTGTCTAACCTCACAGCACTTTTTATCGTTCGTGAAGTGTCATGCCTCTCTCTCTCTCTCTCTCTCTCTCTCTCTCTCTCTCTCTCTCTCTCTCTGGTTAAAAGCCTCTTTCAAGACTTTATCGATGCTCTTAGTGGAACCTGCAACAATGTCGACTGAAAATCTTGTTGTTTTATGGTTGTCCTTGTTGGCAACTCGGCCACGTGGCGGTGATGACGTGGCCAGTTTGGGTGACGTGGATGAAAATGATGACATGGCAGTATCCAGTGTCACCGATGAGATAACAGAGCAGCTTGGTATGCATGGAGTGGTTTAATACATCATTAGTGCGGGTTTCTGGGTCAAAACTGGCAAAATTGGCCTATTTACGATCGAGGGCATTTTCGGCAATGAAAATGACATTTTTGGAAGATCGGTTCTTCATGAAAAAGATAGATTGTAATTTTCCTAGCATTCCGATACGTATGAAGAAGTTACGGCATTTATGGCAGTCAGGAGTT